>NC_022024.1:9013416-9022997 GCF_000317375.1 Microtus ochrogaster
CCCACTTTCATTTGCAGGATTGGAGACTAAACCCAGGGCTAAGCATTTTAGGCTGCAGCTTCAGCCAGTTCCTTCACTATCTAAAGTTTTTTGAGACAAGGTCTTTTTATGTTTGTTTGTTTTCTGTTTTTCGAGATAGTGTTTCTCTGTGTAGCCCTAGCTGTCCTGGAACTCACTCTGTAGACAAGGCTGGCCTTGAACTCACAGAGATCCACCTGTCTCTTCCTCCTGAGTGCTGGGATTAAAGGTATACACCATTGCCCGGCAAGACAAGGTCTTAAATGAGCATCCCAAGATGGTCTTAAACTCACTATTGCAGCAAGACTGACCTCAAACTTGATCTTCTGTCGTGGCCTCTGGAGTGCTGGGGTTACAGAGGCACACGCCACCACACCCAGTTCTCTCACATGATCACCCCCACACCATCCTAGGGCGAAGACTACTCTGGGAGGCGGATGGGGTAGAAGACTCCACAGCACTCCCTGGTCCATGACTAACCCTGACTTTGGCTAACCACAGGGAAACGGACAGGGATAGGCACAGGGCACCTACTCCATCAGCTCCAGGGTGCGCCCATACCTGATAGTCCACTGAGATGCCATTGGGCCAGCTGATACTGACATTGACCAACACCACCCTCTCTGTGCCATCTAGGCGAGACCGCTCAATGCGCGGGTAATGACCCCATTCGGTCCAGAACAAGTACCTGTGGAGTAGGGATGGGAGTGGGGGATCAGGGCCCATACCAGGCAGGCCCTGGGCCTCGTCAGTAAATACTGTGGTCAAAGTGACAAGGCTAGATCCAAGCCAGCTTGCCTAGGTCCTTACCCCTTCTCTGGGTGGACAGTGATGGCCCGAGGCTTGTCTAGACCCTGGGAAATGACCACGTAGCGGAAAGAGCCATTGAGCCGGGCAACCTCGATGACATCGAAACCTTGGTCTGTCCAGTAGATGTTGCCTGAGGACGAAGTTGGTTCAGGAAGATTGGTAGAGAGCCACAGACTTGGTCCCCTCCAACCAAATTTTCCCTGTAGCCCCCACTGGCTCCTGCCCATACCTTCTCAGACCTCATGTCTCCTAGGCCTCTGCTTTTCCTCTAGAGCCTATAATCCCTTCCTCTGTTCACCTGCAATCCAGTCCACCGCGATGCCTTCCACTCGGCCAATGCCATTGGTCACCACATCCTCTCGCCAAGTCTGGTCACGCTTGGCCCGGCTGATGGTGCTTAGGCCCATGTCCACCCAGTAAATAGTGTCATTTTCTGGAAACAGAGGGGCGGACATGAAAACACCCATCGATGCAGAGACAAGTCAAGGGGGTCAAACCATGAGGAGGGTCAGGACAGAGGTACGTGAAGGCTGGAGGTACCAGGTGCTTGCTTGGGGTTGGGGGTGGGCGAGGACCACAAGAAGGAAGGAGCGAGGCAGCTACAGCCGGTACAGACCGCTCTTCTAGGTCTGCAATTATGTCACCCCCATAAGCTACGGGGGCACGCTGACCATCCCCAAGGCCAACAGCTCACCAGCATGGAAGTCGATCCCAACAGCCAGTGAGGTTCCCGACACTGGGACCAGGGCATCGGACTTGTCATTGGGATCCAGAGGGATTCCCCGGATTCCCTCATGCACGGAGTACAGGAGGAAAGAGCCCACACCTGGAACACAAGGACACTTTGGGCATGAGACTTCCTGGTGCAGCCTGGCCCCTATCACCCTCAGCCTGCTTTCCTGAGGGCTCACTTGACTGGGTGGGGCCTCCAAGTGCTCCAGCTCTGAGGGAACACCTGCAGAGCCACTAATCACCAGTAGAGGGCAGAAAGAGACTTACATTCCTTTCTCAGCCCTCACCCGCCACTTAGTTCAATTCTGTGCCTTCCAAGGCCCTCACGGGAGGCTACAAGGATTGGAGCAGACAGCTACACGGGCAGGACCCCTAAATCTATATGCCCAGTTGGGCACTGGTTTTGACCTTAGTTTTCTCTTCGTCATCCATCTGCTCTATTCCAAATCCCTTTCCAATACAAAGTTCCCAGCACCTTGCTTGCCCCTGGGTTGGCCTTGCTCCCAATTTGCCCCATGTCTCAGGAGGCACCACTATTCCCGCCTCCCAGACCCCTCCCTGACTTTCATCCCTTTGATGGGATATGTGCCCAAATAAATTCCCCGATAGGCCTTGGTTGCTTGAGCTCTGTGAAAGAAAAAATACATGGTCAAATGCATTTGTGGAACCCCAGACACTAAAAGTCTTCCCTTGTAAGATGCTCAGTACACGCAGTACTCAAGGCTCTGAGGCACCATGCAGAAAAAAACAACAACCATGTTTCCACTTTGCTCGGCCCGGCGTTCCCTTCTGTAACACCTTCCCACATCAAAGCAGGAGGTTTCTGGCAGAGGGCTTTGGGAAAAAGTGCTGTCCTCCGGCAAGCTCGTAAATGGGCAAGGTCTTGTGAAATGTCTGTGTCTCGTCCCTTCCCTGCCAGCCAGCTGCTGCCCAGCCCAGAGCCCGGTCTCCTCATACCCACTTCTCACGGTCTCCTAACCAGTCTAACTGCCTCCTAACTGCCTCCGTGCCTCCCTCCTCCACTCTGTAAGCTCTCTGCCGCCAGGTTAATCTCCCCCAAACACCATTCTCCAGGCGCTCCTGACTGAGAACCTCCAGGAACCCCACCCTAGCTCACAACCTTATCACAGACTTCCCACACTGCCCACTGCAGGGCTCAGGGGCCCTGGAACTTGACGGCTTAGCACCATTTGTTAGTTCTTGTATGGTATTGTGTGCGTGTGTCCCCAGTGCACACACGTGCTTGGGTTAGAACTCGGGACTCAGGGCAAACTAAGCACACACTACCACCAACCCATTTCTTCATCGTGCCAAGCATCAAATTCTACCCATTCTATAAAGCCTCTGTCACCTGGTTGTCTACCTCACCAAAACCTATTGTAGATACCAGATAGACACAGCCACTTTGTGGTCCAGTTTCTGGCTATGCTGGCCCTATCTTCTGTCTCAAGCCTTTATCCGTGGTACCCAGAGAAGTGATGCATCAAACCCAGAAGTTGCATGGAATGCATGAAGAACACTGTCTTTCCCAAATGCAAGATGGAACAGTGTGGGAGGAGGGATTAGGGTTAGGGTGGGAGACGCAGGAACTGACCCTCGCAGGCCTGCTGTCCGCTCCGGAGGCTGTAGCCAGCAGTGCACATACAGGACCGACTTGTCTCTGAGGTTGGCAGGCAGAGCTGGGAGCAGTCCCCATTGTTGACGCTGCAGGGGTTGGTGCCCTCACGCTCTGGGGAGGGGTGGTGGACAGAGCCGAAAGGTTAGACGGCTTCATGGAAGACTCGGATACAGGCCTGGGCTGCTCGGGGACAGGGTGGCCACTGGATACACCTTGGGCCTATTAGGGTCCCGCCAACCTAACCCAACTCCAGGTCTTTTGTCTTCCCAGGCCCCAGACCTTCTAGTCAGACTGTGAGCCTGTAGGACACCTCAGTGGAGATAAGGAAAGGAAGTCCCTGGGGGTGACGAGCAGAGCCTAACCCGCCGCCACCCGACTGTCTCGGTCCACTACTCTGGCGGGCTGCTCGTGGCTGAAAGTTCTCTTACCCCCATGCCCACTGCTGCAGGCCCCCTGGACACCGCATCCCTTACCCACTGCCTACCTAGCTGGATGTTCTCGTCATACACCTTCATGTGCATAACCAGCGTGGTGCTGTTCCTCAGCACCACAGACCCAGAACCGTCGGCCTTGTTGCACGTGCCCATCTTCTCCGACAACTGATCGGCCCACCACAGCTTGTCCCCTGGGGTGACAGGAGGGAATAAGACCCTTGGGAAGGTCCTTGATTCAGACCTCCCGCGGAAGTCATGAGGCTTCCGGGGTGGAAGGTGGGACCCAGGAGACCCCCCACCATCCGGCCAACCGTGCCTGGCCTGCTCTCCTCCCATCCCTCCTTCCACCCAAGCCCTCACCCATGATGGCCAGCGCCGTGGCCTTGCCCAGCTGGCTCCGCATGGTGTCGATGATCTCCAGGTCACTCCCGTCTAGATTGCAACGGTTGATTGTGTGGTTCCCAGAGCTGATCCAGTACAGTTTGCTTTCGGGGAAGTCAATAGCCAGCCCTGGAAGAGGAATAGGTATCACAGGCATGGAGCCTGGCACCAGGGACACGAACACAGGAGGATGTGTGGATCTGGGACAAGGTGGAATGAGGACTAAGCCATCAGGAGAGACCTAGGGCACCAGACGGAGACAGAAGCCTGCAGGAGCAAGCAGGCAAGCACATACCCACGGGACCCTTCTGGCCACTGAAGAGCAGAGTGCGGTTGCTCCCATCCATGTTGGCCATGCTGATATTGTCACCATCAGTCCAGTAGAGCTTGCTGGGGAAAATACCAAGAAGAGAGTTAGGGAAGAGTTCTCCCCCTTCCCCCTCACTCAGGTGCCCCCCTGCCCCGAGCCACCCGCAGACTGACCCACGGAGCGGGTGGACGACCAGGCCATGAGGCTGTTCCAGGCCCTGCACCACGGCGTTCTTGAAGGAGCCATCGAGCCGGGCCACGTTAATCTGCTTCTTGTTGGTGTCGTAACTTGTCCAGAACAGATTTCGGGACACCCAGTCCACAGCCAGTCCATGGGCATTTGGCAAGTCTGAGGGCATAAACGGGGAGTCGGTGGTCGGTGTTTGCACAGTTGGAGTAAGGGACAGGGGGACATGCTGGGGGCGAGCCCTGGGATGGGGACAACAGCATCAGAACCTGCAGAGACGACCGTCTCCACGCCTGTGCCGTTGATGAAGGCCCGCTTGATGGCTTGTGTGCGCACATCAGACCAGTAGACACGCTGCTCGCGCGCATCGTAGTCCAGCACCGTGACGTTGTCGATGTCGGGCACCGTGAAGGAGATGATGTAATTGTAGTAGGGGGCGTCCAGGTCCACACCCCGGATCTCCATCTGACGTGCGTACAGCAGGAACTTCTTAAACTCTGTGGGGCGCAGGCCAGTCACTGAAGGCAGTCTTTGCCTCCAGGCTTCCTGCCTAGGTTAGGTAGGTCCCTCCCCAGGTGCCCTCCGACGCTGCTGGCCTTCTACTGTCTTAATGTTGTGACCCTTTGATACAGTTCCTCATGTGGTGACCCCAACCATAAGATTATTTTGTTTTTTGGGGTTTTTTTTTGCCTGTATGTATCTGTATGAGGGTGTTTGATTCTGAAGTTACAGAGAGTTGTGAGCTGCCATGTGGGTGCTGGGAATTGAACCTGGGACCCCTGGAGGAGCAGCCAGTGCTCTTAACTGCTGAGCCATCTCTTCAGCCCCAACTGTACTACTGTTATGAATCACAATGTAAGCATCTAATATGCAATACATCTGATATAAGACCCCCATGAAAGGGTTATTTGATCCCCCACAGGTTAAGAACCACCATAAAGAGGCAGGCCCGCCTGTGTCAGATCCCGACAGCTATAGTACTGGTTTTTGGAGCCCTTCCTCCCAGCCATTCCTTTGCTTAACACTAGGACCTCTGGCCTCCTATTCAGCCTCAGTTTACCCGTATCTGCTGGGGGAAGCGGCTTCCTACCATAGCAGGTGGTATTGTCCTTGAGCTTCATGAGGTGGGGGCAGGCACAGGAGACAGTCCGGTTGTAGTTGATGAGGCACAGGTGGGAACAGGGGCCCCGGCCACCGTTGGCCTCACACGGATTTGGAGCTGACCCGGAGAGAAGACATCTTGTGACGTGTTGATCCCTACCCGGCCCTTCCCATCTGGACCACACCCCAACTCTCACCCTCCCTGTGCCAGCAGCGCAGGCCCCTTACCCATGGGCTGCCGGGAGGGGTGATAGACCTGCAGGTCGAAGGGCTGTGTGTTGGTCCTCTGTACCACAGTGACATTGTGGCCAGTCCACTTGTTGGCCTTGGCCAGTGTGTTTGTCCGCCAGTCGGTCCAGTACACCTCCCCGCCATACAGTGTCACTGCGAACGGGTGCGACAGGAATTCGTGTCCCCGCAGCACCTCCATGTGACCGGAGCCGTCATACCGGGCTGAGTAAATAGCGTCTGACCTGAGAGTGTGAGCAAGGGAACAGCGAGGGTCTCAGGGAGGTACCCAGGTGCCCGTCTTCCCTCCCCCTGCCAACAGCCGTCCCGATGGATAAAGCTTTCCTGAGCCCTGCCGGGTGACCAAAGAAGGAACGCAAGACTGAAGTGGACGGGATGGGGTGGGGTTGGGATCCTAGCCTCATGACCCCCAAGGAAGTCTTCTAGATTTCCTTCCCAGGCTTGCAGATGGCACTAGAGCTTTGGTGCACGCTAGAGAAAGGCACCTCGTCTTGGTTCCAGACAGGCAGAGCCCTCAGTAGAGGGCACAGGGTGTGAGCAGAGAGGAAGGTGAGTAGCTGTCGATCACAGCTGCTTTTCTCTGTCAGTCAGTCCTCCCCATCCCTTGCCCCCAATTCTCCTGTCATAGCGCTGGTCCCAGCCCCTCCCCCTGCCCAGGTGCTGCTGCCTCGACCCTGGCTGGTGGAGAGTGCTGACCTGGCATCAATCCAGAGGATACGCTTCTCCAGGTAGTCCACGGTGAGCCCGTTGGGCCAGCCCCCCGAGCCTGTCTCTCGGTGGATAGTGCGGCGTCCAGCCCCACTCATGGATGCTGCCTCAATCCGTGGCAGGCTGGCATCCCAGTCTGTCCAAAACAGGATCCTAGGGAGAAGCGTGAGGAAGGCCGAAGCTGGTGGTGGCGGTGCCATAGGTAAAACAAGGGAGAGGTGGGGCCAGCAGTACCAAGACGACAGGTGTCCCTGACCAGGCTGAACAGAACACAGGGTGGGGGAGGGGGAACCACGGAGCTAGGGAGGGACAGGAGGGGACAGACACAGTCCTCACCCATCCCGAGGGTCCAGCGCAATGGCCCTTGGGTGCTCAATGTCCCCCGCCAGCAGAGTGGTCCGGAGGGTTCCATCCAGCTTGGCCACCTCGATCTGGTCCAGGTTGCTCTCCACCCAGTAGATGTTGCCGGCGATCCAGTCCACAGCCAGACCCTCTGGTGTGGCCAAGCCATACTGAATCACTACCTCAAAGCTGGTCAGGGCTAGGGAGAGAGGGTTGCGGTGGTTAGGCACTCCCGGGCTGGGGCACGGTAGAGGCACAGATTCGAAGATCCCAACGACCCACCCTCACCCCAACTCCTCTGCCAAGTCCTCTGCCAGGCCTGGCTCCCACGATGGCAATCTCAGTGTCCCCAACTCTCCTCACCCAGGCCTCTTTCCCACCAGGAGGTGGGTAGGAAAGGGGCTCCTGGAGGAGGGGGTGAGGGCAGCCACTTTCTGCATGCCATGCAGATGGGGTTAGCTGGGAAAGCAGGTCAGGAGGACGGAAGCTTCTGGAACCATGTTTGGATGCAGTATGAGGATGATGGAACTTGCTAGAAATTACTCCACAGGACGTCCTGAAGATAGTCTATGTTAATACGCCCATGTGTCTCCTTACTTTCGGAACTGTCATGCGGTTAACAGATCAGTTTCCTTAGCTAGTCTCCTGGCCATGGACATCTGAGATGTTCTCAAGTTTCCTTGATAATCGACAGTAGTAAAACAAACTGCCTTCTTGCCTGCATTCAGATGCCACCTCCTCAGGGACCCGCCCTGACACAATTTAAAACCCTGTCTTGATCAACACTGTGTCCAATGCCAGTGTACAACAGATCCTCAATCCTGAGCCTGTGGCGGCTCAGGTTACTCTGAGAGAGAGGCTCAGGTAGTCCATCCTTACACGATATTTTCTTTTTGAGCCTGAAATTCCAAGATTGGGGAGCCAGTCTTTAGGCCACTCGAAAGAAAGGGTGATCATTTTGTTAATTATTGGGCTAGCAGCAATGCTCACGATAATTACGGGCATCAGGCTCTGAGACCCACAGCAAAACCTAACCCAATTAACGGGGTGGGGGTGGGGAACTGGAGCCTCAGCTTTGGGGCCACCTGGATCTGGGTCTGTGACCCTGAATGCCCAAGTGCCATCTGTGTACCATCCTGGCACTGCTCCCAGACCCAGCGCGTCACCTCCGTTGTCCAGAAGCTTCCCACGGTAGATCTTGTCTTCTACCACGTCGGTCCAGTAGAGGGCACTCTGGCTGAGGTGGAAGTCCAGGGCAATGGTGTTGCGTAGGCCAGGCACCAGGACACTGTAATCCCCCTTGTGAAGGTCAATGCGTCTGATCTCGTGGCGGTTGGAGAAGATGATGAAAGGTTTGAAGGGATCTGGTGGGAGGGATGGGAGTGGGTCAGCGAAGGGCGCACTGTCCAGGTATGTGAGGGTCTCTGTTGGCCTGGGCCTTCTGCCACATAGCGCCCACCCAGTGTGGCTTAGGGGCATAGCCAGGACAGCTTGGCTCGTCCCCCACACTGCACCAAGTCGTACCCAGACTGCGGCAGCTCTCGCCATCAGGCTCCAAGACCCAGCCCTCATAGCAGGAGCACTTCACGCTGAACTTGTTCTGGTCACATTTCTGGCTGCATTTGAGGTGCTTGGCACAGTAGCTCTGGATCTGGCAGGTGTGGTTGTCAGGGCCCAGCTCCATGCCCAGTGGGCAAGAGCACACGATGCCTTCACCGGGAGCCACTGAGCAGTTGTGACTACAGCCACCGTTATTCAGAGAGCACTGGTCTGCGGGGACAAGCAGGGGACAGGTCCAGGGTCAAGATCTGGCAGGAGGCAGGACATGGCTGTGTCCCATCCCAAGCCCTGAAACCCTAACCCACGGCCCCTGCAAAGCCCCTGCCCTGGGGGAACACGTGGAACACGAGAACCTGACACCTGGGATCATCACCCCCTTCCCCCCACACCTCTCCGCTCTCCATGTTCCTGTAACTCTCTTGGGTCCACAGCTAGGACCTGGGCATTTTGCCTCCTCTCTGGGAGAGCCCTTTGGTCAAGGCCCTTTCTTTGATCTCTCCCTCCTGAGGTGTAATTTGGGGGAGGGTGCAGAGGGGAATGCCCTAGACCCTCTGACAGGATCTGGAACTTGCTGTCAGGCAGCCACCACGTCAGCAGTTTCTGGGCCCGTCTTAGATGGCTTTAGCCTCCATTCTTCTCATTCACAGAAGTCACGTGACTACTCAGACCTTCACATCACCCCTGTGGCCTTCACTGACCCTGACCCTGTACCTTCTCCCTCATTCTGTACATTCTGCTCATTTCTGGGAACCTGGTTAAATTCCCTGATTAAATCCAGAAGTCTGCTCCACCCTGTACCTCACCTCCAGCCTGCTCTTCCTATTTAGCAGTGTTTGAGGGGGTCTATTCTAGGTCAGGAGTTCTAACCGCCCCCTTTCCTGTTGTACCCACAGAGTGGTGTGACTCTGGACTAACCTTTCCTTGCATGCCCACATGCCCGTGGAGTGGTGTGACTCTGAACTAATCACCCCCTCCTGCCGCATGCCCGCAGAGATGTGACTCTGGATTAACCCCCTCCCTCCTGTGCCCACGGAGTGGTGTGACTATGGACTACCCCTCCCTGTACACCCGCAGAGTGGTGTGACTCTGGACTAACGCCCCCTGCATGCCCGTGGAGTGGTGTGACTCTGGA
>NC_022024.1:9023596-9026898 GCF_000317375.1 Microtus ochrogaster
ACTACTCTATTTAAGGGCTCTGTGCCTCCTCCTCCTCATCTGGAGACATACTGTGGCTGCCTCACTGGGCCACCTTATGGAGTAAATGGTGGAGTCGTGGGATGCCTCATGCAGGGCCACGGCAGCCCTAGACCAATGGATACTGTTAGAGACCCTGCATCTGGCCAGGACGCTGCTCACCGCACAGCTCGCCCTCGTCTGAGCCATCTCCGCAGTCATCTTTGCCGTCACACAGCTTGTCAGGGGGCAGGCAGACGGAGGTGTTGTTGGCACAGGGATGTGAGGGTGGCCTGCAGGCCAGGGCCTCACAGTTCTCCTCGTCCGAGTTGTCTTCACAGTCGCTGTCTCCGTCACACACCCACGCTTTGCTGATGCACCGAGCTGAGGGGGGCAGGCGCACATGAGGAGCAGGCCTGGAGACTGGGACTCACTGTGCCCAGACCCAGTGGGCTTCTCTGACAGGGTCATCGCTGAAGCACTCTGGGGACCGCTATGAACCACAAAGCCTTTGCTGTCAAATCCACACAGGTAACTAAGACAGCAGGAAGGACACTCAACTCCAGCCAGGGTTTGGGCTCCCAGGGTCCTTCGTGCAGACCTGGCCCCTTCCTGATTCTCCCCTCCCCACTACGCCACCGCTACCCCTGCCACCAAATCTGGGGTCCCCCCAGTCCTCTTTTCACCTGAGTCCTTGCAGCCGAACTTGACATTTGGGTCACAAACATGGGTCACCCCCTCACAGCTCTT
Source organism: Microtus ochrogaster (assembly GCF_000317375.1). Classification (NCBI taxonomy): domain Eukaryota; kingdom Metazoa; phylum Chordata; class Mammalia; order Rodentia; family Cricetidae; genus Microtus; species Microtus ochrogaster. Next base: position 9,024,344 of record NC_022024.1, read on the forward strand.
CTCGTCACTGGAATCCATGCAGTCGGTGTCTCCGTCACAGCGCCACCGCAGGGGGATACACAGGCCATCCAGCCGGCACTGGAACTCATCGGTATGGCAGCCTCCAGGAGGTCTGGTGGCTGGAAGACATGGGGGTGCATCAGGAGGGAGAGGCCCTCCAGGTCAGCCTGGATGCCAAGCGGAAGAGTCCGGGAGCATCCTGTGAGCCTGCGGACAGCCTGGCAGCCCTGAGAGACCCGTCAAGAGTCTCAGATGCCACACCTTCAGGGACCCCAGTGATCATCTAATGTCCCCTTCTCTACACTCAGGATGGAGACCGGCTAAGGATTTTGTCGCTTCCCTCATTCACTCCATGCTCTCCGAGTGCCAGCTAGGTTCTAGGCACTGGCAGGGACTAAGATCAAGTTCTTGCTCCGAGATAACTCAGGGCCTAGTGGAGGGAGACAGATCAAGGCTATGACTGCAGACAATGACACACTTTGTGGAGACGAAACCAGGAACGGTGCCAGTCTCGTGGGTGACACTTCAGATGAGAGAGTCACCAGGGCTCTGAGCAGAAGCCATTTGAGCAGGGACAGGAATTAAGTAAGAGTAAAGCCACAAGGACACCTGGAATTGCACACCCAGCAAAGGAAACCCCAGTGGGAAGCGGCTGAGATGGGCCAATCGAGCCAGAGTGGGGAGGGAGTGGGCGGGAGGCAGAGCATGGGTCAGAGGTCAAAGGGCTCAGAGGTCTCAGCAATTTTTCCATGTATGCAGGGAACTGGTATAACCTGGGGGCGGGGCTGGGGCACAAGCTCACTGGTCCAGCAGGATTGTGCTGTGCCCTATCCAAGCCCGCAAGCCATAATGGAAATGCCACCCAAGTGCAAACACTGGCCAGGTACCGGGCTGGGTCTCACAGTAATAGTGTGCCCACCGCTCCATCCTCTCTGCCATCACAGGGCTGGTACCCTCTCCTCACGTCTCAACTCTCATCAGCTGCCTATGATCTGACTCTTCTTCCCCGGGAGGGACTGAAGTTCAGTGCGCTCTAATTTCCTTCTGGAGCTGTCTCCCAAAGTGTCACCGACACTGTACCTCCTCCCAGTGCTCCCCACTGCCTCTGTCTGATCCCCACTGCCTGCCAGGTCAAGCCTGTCTGACCCTCATACCCTACTGGAAGCTGCCGCTTCAGAAGCAGCCTCATTCCCTTGTCAATGCAGAGGCTTCTCTTCTCTGCCTGCCTGCCTGGCCCAGCTGGCACCGCCGGAAGTGTTCGAGTCTCCAAGCTGCCTTCCGCCCCCATAGGAAGTCTCACACTCTCCTATGTCAGGTGCCATATGGCCAGTCAGGTGCACCTCCTCCTGAAGGGTCCTAGGCCATGCCTGCTCAGAACCACAGACTAACATTACTGCCAATCAGGTCTCTGATCCCACATCAGGCCCCATCCATGCCTCTCCACCTATTGCCTGCAGGAGGAAGTCCACGCAGAGGAAGCCATCGGTCCAGGTCTGCCTGGCTTGTTGGGTAACACCTGCACTGCTTCATAGAGCATGTGGGATCCCTTCCTAGATCCCCAAGTGCTTCTTAGAGATGATCCTGAAAATAGCACTGTTCCCTGATCCTCCTGAGACCCCCTTGGTCCTGTCTCTTAGTTGGATGCACAGTGGGTGGTCCACAGCACCCACTGTTCACAATTCTAACTCCAAGGCAGAGACTAGCCGGTGGACCACGGGCCATGTAAGGCTTGACATGATGTCAGCTGTCATGAGTTGAACTCCTCCTGTCCCTAAAAGGATGCCGAACCACCTTACCTATCAAGGTAGCCTTGTTTGACAGTAGTGTCTTTGCAGACTGAAATCATTGGGGGTAATAAAGCCTAATTAACAGCATTAATGTCTCTATAAAAAGAAAAATGTGGACCCAGGGACAGACCCACTCAGGGAAAATACTACATGAAGATGGAGGTAGAGATAGGATGGAAATTTAGCGCAAAGGAAGGCCTAACGTTTCCGAGACGCTGGGACGTGTTTTCCTTCACAGGCTGGGGAGGAGCCAGCCCTGAGGACAGTTTGCTCTTCAGGACTGTGTGACAGTGTGCTTCTGTTGTTAAGTCACTCAGTTTGTGACTGTGGATTACAGAAACCTTAGGAAACTAATATGCTAAACATTCAATTTCACAGGGGGAAAAAGGACTTTTCTAACCGTCAGAACCATCCCAGCTCTGCAGCCTTTCCCAACAGCGATGGCCAGAGAGAAGACACCAGCACCTCAGGGAGGGCCTGTCTCTCCAGGAATCTCGGCCTGCCCCAAGAGGCCTCTTCCGGCCCTGGGCGCCCCCCTCATCCCTTCCCCCTCATCCCTTCCTTTGTACTCCTCCTCCATCCATAGCCCAGAATGACCTTGTACTCTTAGTGATCGATCCCCTGCCTCAGCCTCTCATGTGGTGGGATCAGAGGGATGAGCCACCACGCCTGGGTAGACATCCTGTCAATTCGGTGCTTTACCAGACACGTCCCTGCACTGCGTTTCTGTGCTCACCTCACTGACCTATCCAACGCTTTACCAGACAC
>NC_022024.1:9027073-9044159 GCF_000317375.1 Microtus ochrogaster
GCTTTACCAGACACGTCCCTGCACTGCGTTTCTGCGCTCACCTCATTGACCTCCTATCAGCAGGGCCAGGCCAGCGCTGGTCTTACCCTTTCGTAAGGGAAACTCAGAGGCCCACAGAGATAAGTGACCTGTCCAAGGCCACCTAGATAACAAGTTGCAGAGCTGCAGCTGAAACCTAAGGCCCCCAAGGGCCAGGCCCTCAATCTGAGCAGCCTGTGGCAACGATCTGCATGCTATCTCTTTCCCCGTGGGGCCGGTGCCTCCTCAAGGACAAGAGGCAAACCTCAGGGTTCCCGGGTGCTGACGCAGCGGGGCGGGTGGCTGGATGGGCCGAGGGCTGCTCAGAGGGCTCACCCTGGTTGGTACAGTTGGCATGCGTCTCGTCGCTGTAATCCCCACAGTCGTTGTCCCCGTCACAGGTCCAGTGTTCAGGGATGCAGCGCCCGCTATTGCACTTGAACTGGGTGCTGGAGCAGGAGTGGCTGCAGCCGGCCTCGTCACTGTTGTCCCCACAGTCGTTGTCTGGGGGGGAGGGGAAGAAGGAGAGAGTCGAAGATGGGGTTAGCAGAACTACCTCTTCTGTGACCCCAGCGTGGCCCACTCGGCCCCTCGTTCCCACCCACAGCCCACCCCACCCCCACTGAGAAAAACAACAAACAGAAAAGTCACAGAAACTGCATAGACCGCAGCATGCACCATGGCCCGCAGGTGGGGAGGGTGGGGGGCTGGGCTCCAGGAGGCCCTCACTCTTGAGTCTCAGAAAGCTGGGGGTGGGGGCACCCTTTTCACAGAGTGTGGGAACAGGGACTGCTTACTTCTGGGGGGCCTAGGCAGAGGTTCCCCTGGTCTGGGAGAGAATGGAGGCTGGAGTACAGGTGAGAGCGTGCTGGCTGGAAAGGCCTTTATCCAACCACACCCTGAGCGTGGACATTGCCAGACACTGACGCTGGTGCTAACTCCCAGGGGTCTGCCTGCAGCTGAGGCTCGGGAGTTCTGAGGTAGGTGTCTGGGTGAACATCCTGCCTGCTGGGCCCTAGAGTGACGTCCTCTGGCACTGACAGGGCTCACCGGGACCGAGGGGCCAGTCGTCTCAGAGTGTGCTCCTGTCCCCCTCCTAACTGGATTTGCTCTTCCTCCCCCAGGTCTCAGCTTCCTCAACACCACCTCTGTCACTTCCTCTTCCCTCTGAAGTGCCCCTGTGTCCTCTCTGCAGCATCGTTCCTGTGATTTCCACTCCTGCCTCTGCCGCTTTTGTCTGTGTGTGTCCTGGTAGCTCTGAACTAGCAAGCCTAGGGGACTGGGGAAACTGAGGCTGGGGGGTCCTGGGGTGATGGTGCATGTGCGTCTATGCACTGACCGGCAGGCTCAGGACAGGTCTTTTCGTCAGAGCCGTCCCCACAATCCTTCTCTGAAACACAGAAACCGCCAGGGCAACCATTGGCACTAGAGACACAGCAAGGAGGAGGGCAACATGGCACTGACCCAACCCATCCTCACATGAGCCTCTGGGGCAGCATGCCACAACACAACACCACACCACGCCAGACAGGACAGAGCCCGAAACAGCACACGCAACAAACAATCACTTGCATGCCTGTTTACACACACTGCGGCCCCTCTGGCTCAGGGCTGACATCACCTGGTCCATGGTTGACCTCCAGGTGTGCTTCCAAGCCTGAAGCCCAGAGCCTAGGGCATGCGGTAAGGACCCCCCCGGGAGAGAGGGGAAATGGGGAGAAAGGGATGGGCTCTAGGCTAATCCTTGAATCCTCACTAAACTTTTCTCAGCCCCTTGAATCCTGCCAGAAGGCAGGCAGCTCTGCCCTGCGCAGGCAGGAGATGATGCAAGGTAAGTAAGGCCTTCCTTCCGCCCACCTTGGCTCGTCCTCTTCTCTCCTAGCTAATCCTTGGGGATTCCAGTGCCCTGCAGAGAGCCCCAGCTAAGATTTCGCCCTTTTCCACCAGGGGCCTGGCTGTGGCTTCTGGCTTTCCTAGGAACCGCAGTAGAAGGAAGGAGGTAGGGCTCACCATTGTCACATCTCCAATTGATGTTAATGCATCTGCCGTTGTTGCAGGTAAACTGAGTCAGGGGGAAGCAGGTGGGATAGGCTGTCAGGGAGAAGGAACAGTTGAGTAGGGTTCTCAAAGCCATGCGTCCTCACACTGAGCAGGTGGCGAAGGGGACCCTTACATAGGGAGGAGCCTTTAGCCAGATGAGGGTGCAAGAGGCTCCCCGGGAAACTGCTCAGTCGCCCCTGCTAGGCACCAACACAAGCACTGAGGTTCCCCACTACCCCCTCCCCCCCAAACCAACACTGTGACGGTGATGCTATTATTAGATCCCTGATGTAAACAAAACTCCACGGAGGGAGGCCACGGGAGATAACTTTCTCAAGGCTACCAGGTGCCACCACCCATGAGCTGCCCCTCCCCTTGGCCAGCCTGGCTCTCCTGCTGTCCCTCTTACCACATGAGGCTGACTCATCGGAGCGGTCCCCGCAGTCATCATCCAGATCACAGGTCCAGGAGATAGGGATGCAGCGGCCACTGGCACAGGAGAACTGGTTGGGTGGGCAGGTGCGAGCTGGGGGGCGGGGAGCAGACGTAAGAACTCATCATCCAGTCCCTCGCTGCTTCAAGTCCTTTCCTTCCCCCCTCCCCCTCTGCTCCCAGGTCTGCTCTGTGAGAAATGTTATTCTCTAGTGTCCCAGATCCCACTGGTGCCTGACTCCCTCTCCCAAGGGGTCTCTGGGATCTTTGGGACAAGGCTCCAGCCACATCTCTATCTTGAGTTACACCTGTTTCCCTATAAGCCCAGCTCTGTTGGTTTGTCCATCCTGGCAGGGAACAGAGGATCCCACCTCCTGTCCAGCCCCCCCCCCCGTTCCTCTGCTCTGGGAACGCAGGCTCTTTTCTTCCCTTCCCCACCCACGGTGCCCAGTCCGCACCTGAGCAGGTGGCATTGGATTCGTCCTCGCTGTTCCCACAGTCATTGTCCCCGTCACAGAGCCAGCGGTTGGGGATGCACCGGTTGTTCTCACACTTGAACCGGTCCGAGGGGCAGGTGTGCTGATCTGGGGAGGGGGACATGTCAGGGGTCAGCGAGAGGGTGGTCTCTGGTTCTCGGGCCACTCAGGTACAGCCACGTCCAGCGCCTTGCTGCCTAGCCGCCGGGGTGGGCGGGGCGACTCACGGCACAGCGCTGGCGCCTCGTCACTGTTGTCCAGGCAATCGTTGTCACCGTCACACTTCCAGCGCTCCTGGATACAGCGGCTGTTGGCGCAGGCAAACTCGCCCGGCTGGCATTGCGGTGGGGGCACGTAGGATGGGTTCGCTGTGGGCACCACAGGAGTGTGAGGGGGAAGGTTAGACCCAGGCCATGGGACAGGTGCTAAGAGTCCCTCACTTCTCTTTTCATCTCTTGTTTTTGATAACACACAGAGTAATTTTTCCCCTAGTGCATAATTCTCCACGAGCAAATTATTCGGTTAGAAGCGGTAACTCTTTCTCGGGCAATGTGATATGCATGGCAATGTCTGTATCTCCCTGCAGTCCGAGAGCAAAACAGCTTTCAAGAGAACCCATTACGACACACCAGAGGTTTGTGTGGTCCACTGCTGACTTCCTGAGCAGCCCCTGAGAGGCATCTCAGTCCCGCAAGGTCCTGTCCTGGATGCTCACAAATCCATCAGCTCCACTGCAGGAGCGAAGACAGTCCCTCGACCTCTGCACGCTCCACCCTCCTGTCCTGCAGGGTACCTCACCATCACTGTGCGTGCACCTTAGCGTCTAAGCAGGCCTCTGCCTGTGCGGCTGGCAACCTGGAGCCTGGCAACCTGGAGCCCAGACTGTAACGTCAGCGGCCCCAACCTTTGCACTTCCCTTTTCCCACCATATTCCGAAAACTTCTCCAGGGTCCCATGTGCCAGTTCTCTCTCCTCCACCCCACGGGCCCCTGGGCCTGGACTTTGCCCCACACAGGGCTTCTTGGCTGTCCTGCCTCCACCTTCCTAGAAGTCAGCGCTGACCCTCTCAGACCACTCTCTGTGATGGTTAAGTCTGCTCTGCTCCTGGTCCAGGGTCACTTCCTCTCCAATCATCCCTGCCTCCATTCTTAATGATGTCCATGTCCACAAAGACCATCGTTACCCTGGTCCCTCCCAGTTCCACGGCCTCTGCCAATGGCTCAACCTCCACTGGCCTCAGCCTTGCTCTCAGCTGGCGCTCTACTGACCCCTTTTTCTTTTCTTTTTGATAGAAGATCTCACTATGTAGCCTTGACTGGCTTAGACTTCTCTCTGTAGACCAGGATGGCCTGGAAGTCACAGAGATCCACCTGCCTCTGTCTCCAAGGTGTGCGCCACCACACCTGGCTACTGACGCCATTTTCACTCCTCGCACTGTGATGAGAAAACTATTCTGACCATGGGAAAGGGTAAGGAGGCGAGAAATGCAGAAGGGTTTTTAAGAAATGGACGCTGGGGTCAGGCTCTCAGGTCTGACTGCCTGTGCTAACTAGGGCCTCAGTTTCTTCACTTATAGTAGGAATGATAAAAAACGCCATTCCCAAAGAGAGGTTTTAGGGAATACGTAAATTACTACTACACGGGAAATGCTTAAAACAACACATAGTCTCTGCTCAGTGAGAGTCGGCTATGATTGTAAAACACAGAACTGAAAACCACCTCCTACTGTAGAGGGTACCTCTGCAACAGCGGAGAAACGGTTGAGTAAATGACGGGACACTTTGGCCGTTAAAACAGCTGCTTACGTATTCATGGTACACCGCCAAGTGGCTGAAGCAGGAGACAGGAGAGCGTGTGCAACGCGACTCCTGTCACGCAGAGGTAAGCGTGCAGAGCAATGATCTGTGCATTCTTCTTTATATTTTTATATACTGCACATTTATTCATTTTTGCAAAGATTATTTTAATCTCAATTGTGTGTGTGATCCTGAGAACTGAACCCAAGGCCTTACCTAGTGGTCAACATCTAGAGTTGTACTTGTACTGAGGAAAACAGGAGCTTGGGGACCAGAGAGGTGGCTCAGTAGTCAAGAGCAATGACTGCTCTTCCAGAGGACCCAGGTTGCATCCCCAGCACCCACACGGTGGCTGGCAACTCTTTACAACTCTAGTTCCAGGGAATCTGATGCCTCTTCTGGCCACCGTGGGCACTGCACGCACACAGTGCACAGACATACAGGCAAAATACCCGCACACATAAAATAAAAACAAATAAATAAAATCATGAATGAGCTGGGCTTTTAATCCCTGCACTTGGAAGGCCGAGGCTGGCAGATCTCTGTGAGTTCAAGGCCAGCATGGTCTACAGAGTGAGTTCCAGGACAGCTAGGGCTACACAGAGAAACCCTGTCTCAAACAAAACAAAACAAAACAAAACAAAACATAAACTCGTGAATGTAAGGCATGGAGGCTGTAACACAGGGGTAGAGGGATTATCTAATGTATATGAGGCATTAAATTGATTCCTGGCACATGAAAATAAATGAACAAAGGTAAGAGAGGGTACTGTGACGGATAAGGCCACAGATGTCCAGACACGCAGGGTGACAGCTATGTACAAAACAGAACGAGCACCTATGTGGCTCACAACAACACAGTGGTGGCCACCATTCTCCTAAATGTCCTTTTAAAATGTGTTTGTTTTTGAGACAGGGTCTCCACGCTGGCCTGGACCTTGCAATTCCCCTGCCTCAGCTCCCCAGTGCTGGGAATAGATATGTACACATTACCTGACTAATTTACAATATTTCGCTGGTTTCATTTTTGCCTTTTTGAAAGACAGGGGCTCACTATGCAGCCATGAAGCTCACTCCATAGACGAAGTTGGCCTTGAACTCAGAGATCCACCTGTCTCTGCCTTCTGAGTGCTGGAATTAAAGGAACGGTACCACCATACCCAGTCTACGGTATTCTGAACTACTGTTATTTCACTCTGATAATGAATTCAAGTTAAAAGGAGTTAAGAATCATCTCCTTACATGGTTGTCTCGCTCCCCATTCATTTGCCCTGAGTTTCACGCTCTTTCAAGTCGCCACTTCCAAAGCCTTTAGCCCCAGAGTCTCCCTGAAGCTCAGCCCCACAGGGCGTCTCTTTGCCTCCTGAGACCAGAGCATTCCCCTGGTCTTTCCTTCTACGTGGCATTCTCCTGCAGGAGCTACCTTCCCATCCTTGCCCCCAGCCAGGCCCCTCATACCCAAGCAAGTGACGCCATCTGTATCCAACACCTGGTCTTCAGCACAGGCACACTGGCGGCTCCCAGGGGTGGCGAGGCACAGGCTGCTGCAGCCCCCGTTATTCACCCGGCATTTGTTGGTACCCACTGCAGGAGAGGGGAGGACAGGGATGGGCAGCAAGGTTAAAGAACAAGGCACAAAGACTGAGGAGATGTAAGAGGAAGTCGGGAGAGGAAGATCGCGTTGAAAGAGACAGAACACAGCCATGGAACAAGAAGTGAACAGGAAACAGAGTAGGAGGACTTCTTGGAAGCCTTGGGTATCAGAGCCTAGGGTTCCATCCTGCCAACCTCCTGTCCCTAACCTATCCCACGGGAGTACCTTGCTGCTGTTGCGCATCGTACATTCGGATCTCAAAGATAGGAGGCCGCTCGCTGCGCAGAAGGGTCACGGTAGGGGGTGTGCCTGCTGCACCCCGTTCCAGGCGGTAGACACTGCCACTCCGGTACTCGGTCCAAAAGAGGTAGTTGCCATGGTGACACAGGCCAAAGGCATGATTCAATTCAGGACCCTCGTATACAATCTAGGAATGGAGGGGATGTTTCTGAGGAGATGGGGTCAAATAGAGATGCCTAAAGGATGATTGGGCCCTGGTAATGCTAACCCCTTCAGGTGCCCAGAAAGGATGCTGTCCTTACTGTCCTCTCCTGGGGCCATTCATCACTCCTTTATGGCACACACACACACACACGCATGCACACACACGCACACACACGCGCACGCACATGCACACACATGCACACACGCACGCACATTCACACATGTACACATACGCGTGCGCGCACACGCACGCACACACACACACACGCGCACTCACACGCACATGTGCACATGTACACACACACGCATGCGCACGCACATGCACACGCACGCACACACGTACACACACACACACACACACGTGTGCGCACACACACACAGCAGCCAATACTAAGGGTCAAGCTGTGATGGATACTAGGAACAGATTTGCCCCTGAGTACCCATTGTCTTGTGGAGGCATATGTGGTGATCTGGGGGAAGAGGAACCAGAAGGAGCTGGGTAGATTCCCAGGGAGCAAAGCTTCGAGAGTAGAGGTCTTAGTGTTGCTTGTTCAAAGAGTGTTGGGATGTGGAGACCACAGAGGTAGCCACGAGCTGTACTGTGAGGGACCTGATACACCGAAGACTTTGATCCACACGCCTAAACACAAACGCAACTCTTGAAGTACCAAGCCACCCAAGTGAACAAATGTGCACATATGCTGTCCCTAGGCAGCGCACGCTTTGGTGCAGGGCTACCCCACAGTGTGTTGCGTATGTGTGTGTAAGCACAGAGGTGCATACACGGGTGTGAATGCGAGCAGAGGCTGACAGACATTCTCAGATAAACAACACACACGACACACAAACACACAGGTGTACCATTTATGGAGCCATGAGTAAACATATAAGCAACACACAGTCCTGGACACACAGAGTTCCACATTCTCACGGAGTTTCCTGCATAGGAACAGGGGTTAGCAATGCACACATGCCTGCCCACCTTCCGGTCGGTGCCATTGAGCAGTATGGTCTCGATTCGATCATAGAAGGCATCGACCCAGTAGAGGCGTCCAGCTGGGATATCCAGGCTTAGCCCGTTGGGCCAAAGCACCGTCTTGGAGGTGACAAAGATATCTCGGTGTGAGCCGTCCATCCAAGCCCTCTCCAGACGCCCTCGCCGGCTGTCCTTGGGGTCCTCCTCCCAGTCTGTCCAGTACATCCACCTGTGGGCAGGGACTGGTCAGCACCACATGGGTCACCGTTGCCATTAACAGTCTCTCCTGTGAGGCTAAACTAGGAGACATCCAGTACTCCTCCCAGTGGTCTGAGCTGTCCATTCCAGAGACACACGTTCACTTACTCTGGCCTCCATCCAACCAACACCTGATGGGTGCCTACTGGAGCTGGGCAAGCCTCTGGCAGAGACCAAGGTTCCCCACCCCTCGGGAGTGTGCACCCCACGAGAAACAAGTCACTCCAGAAGGTTGTGCCAGAGAGTGTGATAAAATCAGGAGAAAAATTAAAAGTGAAGGGGGTGGAGAGAAGCCGGGCAGCAGGTAGGGGCGAAGAGACGGTGAGGATGGCTTCTCTGAGCCTCGGTGCTGACAAGAAACTGAATCTGCTGTTAACTGCATCCCAGACAGCTCATAATGGGGAGAGAACTGCTGGGTATGGGAAGATGTGGCCCAACAAGCACTGGGGCAGGCCCAAAGGCGTGGGGCCAAGGGGAACCAGTAGAGAGCTCTGGACTACGAGATGAAGAAGCAGACTTCCGGTACGTATTACGGTTTCGGCCTCTGCCCTTAAGATGGACAAACATCTGTTCTCTTTCCCAGGTTCCCATTCCTGCTTCACGGGTCTGCCTGCCTCCCCACGCCCCCACACCCCCTGCGTTGCTGTTTCCCTCCCCCAACCCAAGGCCTGGGCACACTCACCCATTGAGCGGATCCACTACAATGGCCCTGGGGTGGGTCATCTTGCCCTCAATTAGAGTCTTTCTAGTCTGGGCAGCTTTCTCCAGCCTGGCCACGCTAATGGTCTTCTTGGGGCCGTCATCAGTCCAATAAAGATTGTCTCCCATCCAGTCCACAGCTACGCCCTCCACGTTGTGAATGCCTGGGGAGGGGGTGGGGGGTAGAGAGGGCGATGAGGGTGCAGAAAGCAGGGAGAGACGGGGGCCAGGCAGGGAGAGAGAGTAGGAAGCACCTGGTGCCCCGATGGTGGGCACAGCAGGGGAGAGGCTGGGAGGGAGGGACCCTTTAGTTGTCACATTTGTGTTGAGTCAATCTCTAAAAGCAGCACGGGGCAGCCAGGGAACTATGTGATTGATGGAGGCTCTCGGATGAGGGCATGTCTGGGCCTGTGCTTAGGTAGACACACCAGCTACCAGAACAAGTGTGACGCCACGGCCTAGGCCTAAAAACCCTGAGCTCACAAAATGAATAAATTAGGAAGTGACTTTTCCCTTAGCCAAAGGCTTCATCTTAAGTACCCCCCTAAATAGCAGTTCCCCTGGTAAAGGGAACCCCAACCTTTTCCTGACTAGGAGTCACTTCTGATTTCCACAGTCTTATGATTGCTGACTGCCAAGGTTCTCTGAGTTGCATGGGGGATGGGGAGCCAGGCTCAGGGGAGTGACTGGTATCAGTCAGATTGGCTGGTTGGGGAATCAGATCCCGGAGCCCCCAAGTACAGTTCTGAGGCAAAATACACACAGCCCAGAAGCCTCCACGGGGCGGCTCTGATGATACTCCATGGGGGCTCTGCCAAAGTAGGTCAGGCCCGGACACATTTTTCTCAGGCCACATAATGGTGCAGGTTCCCGTGGCTATAAGATCCAGCTACACACACCATGTGCCCTATCTGCCCGGCAGGCCCAACTCAGGCCTGACCCAGGGCCTTGCTTGGGCCTCTCTTGGCTGTGTGCTACACACAGCTCCAGGGCTCTGAGCCAATGGCAGAGAGACCCTACGTTTTCCCAAGGGCTGGCAAAGGCAGCCCACACTGCCTAACCCATCCATCCTCCTGACTCTTTTTGGCTCAGCCAAGAAGGAGGTCATGGAGGGGTCAACCTGTCTATCCCCTCATCTCCATGCCAACCAGCCCAGCCAGCCAGTCAGCAGAAGACTCTTCACGCTGCGAGGAAGATGTCTAAGCCTCTGATGGCTTCCTGACTCAAGTGCCACATCCCTCAGAAGCACCGCCCACACACCTCCCTCCTGACGCCCTCACCGTCCTTCAGGATGGTCTCCCTCTCGGTGCCGTCGATTTTCTGGCGGCCGATGAGGTAGCTGGTGGTGTCAGCGAAGTAGATGAAGCCAGTCTCCGCGTGGAAGTCCAGAGCCCGTGGATTCATAAGGTTCTCAATGGGGATCATGTGTTCATCCGGGACCTTGGCCCCCATGTCCATGCCTCTGATGATTCCCGGCCGGCCCTTGCCATACACGAGGAACAGTTCGTGCTCAGGCTCTAGGGTAAGCACAAAGGGCACAAAGTTAAATGCATGCACACACGCTCACACACACTCATACATGCACGTGCTCACACATCCACACGCACACATGATCACCACCCAGCTTGGAGTCTGGGTCTGAGGAGATGCCGTGTGTTGGGTTTGCTGCGTCAGGAGACATGGAGCAGTCGGGGCTGAGTCAGTCAAAGAGAACACAGGAGAGCATGCTCAACTCTAGTCCTAGGGCTGTGTCCTGAGGTTTGACATGTGGGATGGGAGGTCAAGGGAGGCTTGATGTCACTTTAACACCTACTATTCAGTAGTAAGATTTGGGCCTTAAGAGGAGGACTATCAAAATATGTTGGAATCTGGTCACTTTCCACCACTTCCTCTACCATCATCCTAGCCTAAACCGCATCACTCTTACCCACGCCTGGCCTCTTCCCTGTGGCCCGGTTTCTACCCAGCACCAAATAAGCTTATATAGTATGAACTCAATCACACCATTTCTCTCCATAGGGGCCGTAAGCGCCTCAGCCCAGTGAGCAGCTTCTCCCTTCACTCCCATCACTCAGTCCCTCTGCTCTTCTCAGTGTACCACACCCTGCGCTGGCCTCAGGGCCTGTGTACCTTAAGTTCCCTCCTCCAGAACCACTCTTGCCTCAGGTTAGTCATATGACTGGCTGCCTGACTTTATCCACAGAGAGCGTGGCTTAGACAGGTGTCCTCAGAGAAGTTCTTGCTGCCATAAACTTGCCTTTATCTTCCTTACACACCCTTCACTGCCAGAAGAGCGTCAAACACCCAGCGTGTGTTTGCTAGATACTCATATAGTGAATGAATGGGAAGTAGGAAGCAGGCTGCTCTTGGATGCGGGCTCCTTACATCTCCACCCTTTGCTTCTCTGCATCTCAACAGAGGCACGGGTTGTGGAGGAACATCTGAGGACCCACCCCCACACCCTCCCTGTCACTCACTCTTGCAGGACTTCCCGTCACTTCCCAGGCTGAAGCCAGAGCGGCACCGGCAGGTCCTCGCCTTGTGGCTGTTGGCAAGCAGGCAGATGTCGGAGCAGCCACCTGGCTTCCCATACTGGTCATTCTCACAGGCATGACTCCGTACTGGGGGCAGAGAGGAGAGCTGTCAGCACCCCGCAAGGCTCCGCTCAGGCCGTCAGGGTGGGTCTTCATTCGGGCCCCATTTTAGAAGTTGGAAGCCACAGGACTAATATCCCACTGCCCTGTCACAACTTAGATTCCGGTACAAGGGAACTGGGAACATGGAGAGACAAGGAGATCCATGGGAGAAGCCAGGGTTGGTAGCTTGGGGTAGGTGCCTAGAAACACTCCTGATAAGAAAAAATAAGAGCTCCCTAGAAGAACTGTGATCTAGAGCTTGGAGTCCGCTCACCTCGGGGCTGACGCCTCTGATGGTAGATGTGCAGGGCTCCACCCTTGTCCACACGGGTGACAACCTGGTACTCTGTGCTGTTGAAGCGGTTCACTCGAATCACGCTGGTCTTCTGCTGGGTGTTGGCATTGTCCGAGTTGGTGGCGTACAGGTAGTTCTCAAACACGGTCAAGCCGTACAGGTGCTCAATCTGGGATGGCAGGCAGGGTTGGTCAGTGAGACAAAGGGATGCTTCCTTCGCCCAGCAGGCCTGTGGCTTCCACCCACACTCTACCATCGACTCCCCCAAGTCCACCTTCCGGGGGGCGCTGGAGAGATGGCTCAGAGGTTAAAAGCACTGACTGCTCTTCCTGAGGTCCTGAGTTCAATTCCCAGCAACCACATGGTGGCTCACAACCATCTGTAATGAGATCTGGTGCCCTCTCTGGCGAGTTGGCATATATGCAGACAGAACACTGTATACATAATAAATAAAAACCTTTAAAAAAAAAAAAACCCTTCCAAGTCCACCTTCCGGTTTTATTTAACTCAATGCTAAATTCTCGACACCTCTGTTCTGGAAAGTGTCTGCCAAGTTCCTGCTCATCCTTCCCAAAGCACCTCTTTAAGGACCGTCTGGAGCTTTTCTAAGAGATGATATTCCCCTTGTGCTCTGTCTCTATGCTGCTACCCAGCACCTGGGTGCTGATCGGTGGACCACGCCACCTCCCTATGGGTGGTGCTCTGACAATTTTCAGCTGAATTAGACTGGGCCCTAACCTCTGTGGACAGGGCAGCCTGATGCAGATTCTGAGGGGACAAAGTACACACACGTGTCCCAAGGAAGCCTATAGTAACCAGCTGCTTTAATTTGCCTAAGATCAGGGTTTGTGGTCTGTGAGACTTTCAAGCTTAAAACCAGAAGAGTTCCAGGCAAAACCCCAGGGACAGTTGCTCATGCAAGTTACGCCAGAATGGATGTTCTACCGCTGAGCGACAAGACCTCCTGGCTGGGATCAAGTGCTTGCTGCCCAGTTGTGTAACCTCTGGCAAATTACCAAACATCTTTGAACCCCGCTTTTGTCAACTGCCTGCTCATCTCCCGGGGGCTATTTTAGGCATCAAATAAGAAAAAGGAAGTAAAAGGTGCCTTTATAAGTGACTGTTCCCATCAGAATTGAAGCCATATCCTCTCTCCCTTCTCTCCCATTCCTGCTGGCTCCACTCCCACCAGAAGACGCGAGTGTTGACTACACTCCCATACAGTCCACACTTACTGGGAGTCCCCTGCAAAGGACACCCCCCTCACCGGAAGATGCTGATTAATGGTTCCCCCAGACAAAAGCTCCCTCACCAGGATGCCTTGGATGATGGTCTGCCGGCCCTTGCCCTCATAGTCCACCACCTCAATGTAGTCTAGGTAAGCGTCCGCCCAGTAGACAAGGCGGCTGACCAGGTCCAGGGTGATGCCGTGCGGAAATACGATCTTGCTATCGACCAGTTTGGTGCGATTCTGCCCATCCATGTCACAGCGCTCCACCTTTGGGATCTGCCCATAGTCAGTGAAGAAGACCTTCCTGTGGGTGCATACGTGTTAAATGGGGTGCAGTCAATGGGACCCCCTTTCCCACTATAGCTTCTGCCTCATCTGTCCAGAATCAGAACCCTAGCCTGCCATTCTCACCCCATGGCAGGGTCCAGGGCAATGCCTTTGGGGTTGTAGAGTTCCAGGTCTAGCAAAGTGACACAGGTGTCCCCATTTCGGTTGCAGACAAAGATCCTATCGTCGATGTCATCCACAAAGTAGAAGTTTCCTGTCAGCCAGTCAATAGCCATCTGTTCCACATCTGGGGAGAGAATGAAAGAGCTATGTGGGCAGGGCCCTCCCACAGGTACCCATCCCTCCTGTGAGCAAGCCTTCTCTGGAGCCTGATCCTCCCCCAGCCAGCCAATCACCTTCCCCTGAGCTCTGTGGGGGTCACAGGCACAGTCCTGTCTCCCCCAAGTATCTCATCGCCCCCAACCCCCATCCTGTGCTCAGGGTTGTCATAAGCATGGGGGATTAGACAAGCATTGGCTGATTGACAGACTATTCTAATTCTAATCCAGCCTTCAACAGGAAAGAACCATCTTGTAGTACCAAAAGGCAGAGGGTAGCTAGGCCTACCGATTCACCCCAATATTTTCTTTTTAATTTGCTTTTCCTTGAGATAAGAGCATCATAACTAATCAAAACCACACGTATCTTTGGTTAGGGCCAGACTTATATTCGCTTTACATGGTAAGTCTAATTATCTCATACTAACAAGGAGTACTGGCTGGAGGCTGTACATGTTGCATAAGTTAAAAAAAAAAACAAACTGAAAAGCAGAATGTTCATAAATGAACTCAGCTTGGAGGAAAATATTTCAAAATATTAAGTTCATACAGCACAACACAAGATTGCTGGCACAAGGCTAGGAGTCAGTAACATGCGTAGAATGTCCCCTCACGTCCCTGACTTTTCTGTGTTCTCATTGCTGAATACCCTCCTCTGCCAGGAAAGCCCAGAGGGACAGAGTTCAGGAGGAGGTGAAGATAGGACCCTGGATAAACCAGGAGAAACAGAAACAGAAAGAGGAGCTTCCGCTACCATGGTCACCACTCTAAGTCGTGAAGGGCCATAGAAGGGGGATGGGGACAAGGATGACCTTTGTCTCCTTTCCAACACATTCTGGCTTCCATGCCCCCCACTGACACCTTTCTGACACCCTCAGAAGTAAGGTCTCTCCAAACCAGAAAGTTCCTAAGGCAGAGATTTTTATCTGCCCTATTTCAACAATAGGTAAAGACACCTTTTCGCTATTTGCCTTTGGTTGAAGCTTATCCTGTGGTATCCACACTCAGCCAGGTGGGAATTCCTCTACTTCACAGCTACAAGCGTAACTGTGGGCTCTGCTCAACTCCTCCCAACCCTCACCCCTCCTCTCCAGAGGGATTCAGGAGCTATTTCTTAATAGTGGGAGGGGGTAAAAGGAATAGGAACGTGGCACCCAGGGAAGTTGGCTGTCCATCGAGTCACTGACTCATAGTCACAGGACTGAGGCTGGGGGGAGGGGGGAGGGAGAGGCATCACTGGAGGCTTTCATAAATGGTTTCCTCTTCAGGTCCCCTCTAGTAAACCCCACCCTGAGACGACCGACCGAAGGAAGCGGTCACAGGGGTGAGGTTATCAGGTGCCCGCAACAGTCCCAAACCTAGCGACTTTGTCCTCTGGGCTCCCAGGACTACCTGGTCTTGGGGAGAGGGGCAAAGGAGCAGGAGAAGGCCAAGGTCACAGAGGAAGAAAGCACAGTGTAAGAGTTAAAGAAGACGGAGCTGCCCCATACACTGTGCCACAGAGAAACCAGATTAAAATGAAACCGCTGGGCCACCTCCAAAGGAAGCTGACGTCCCAAAGCAGGGACATTTCTGCGGCCCCATGCAGCCAGCAGGGAAGCTAAAAATCAACAGGGCTGTGTGCCCTTTACTTGGTGGGCACTGCGGGGGTTTGGGGGGCCGCTGGCATGTATGCAAAATTCATCAGTCAAATCTTGTTTTCCCAGCACCAGCTGGCACAGATGGCCTTCTCTCCAACTTCCTCAGGCTTCCTGAGTCACTGCCCAGCCCTAAGACTGACAACACCCTGGCCCTGCTCCCCCATCCACCCTTGGCAAGAAGGGAAGAGAACCCTGCAGAGATCTGATGCCCTGCTCCCAGATGCAGCTCCGCACTCGGTCCAAGCCTCGAGATGGGGTGACCTGTCTGAGTGGGAGCCCCTCTCCTGGCCTGCATCCCCTCCCACCTCTGGGAGAGAAGGGTAGTCACAGTCCCTGCTCTCATACATTTGTCCTTGGCTGGGTTCCCCTCACCTCCCCAAAGGCCAAGCAGAGTCCCATTCAGCAGGCCGGTAAGGAGTTGGCGAGAAATGACGTCCCTGGCCAGTCTGGCCTCCCCTTTGGTATTTTTGCAGCTGGAGATTATTAGCCGTAAGCAAACTCCTTTGTTATACAACCCCCCCCACACACACACATTATTTTCCTCTCTCCTAAAGTTCAGATTCCTCTGCCTCCCCCCATCCCCAGCAGAAACAGGCCACCACTCCAAAGCGGTGCAGAGAGGAAGTCATACTGGGATCATCATTCCTCATTGCCCATGACCAGTCCCTGGGGTACTGGCCTGGGTCCTATAGCTTGGGGTTCAGGTGGAGCCCTGGGCTTGTGTCTACAGGAGCTGAGTATTCCTGTTCCATAAACCTAGACGGTGAAAGCTGGGCATGTGACAAACATTGTATATGATCCCAGCACTTAGGAGGAAGGAAAAGAAGGAGGGTCAGGAGTTTAAGGCTAGCCTTTGTTACTTAGTGAGTTCCAAGGCCAGTAGGGGTGACAGGAGACTCTCAAAAAATCAACCAGGGGCTGGAGAGATGGCTCGGTGCTGCCACTCATCCAGCAACCCTGGGTGTGGCTTCCAACACCTAGATCAGGTAGGTGGCTCACAACCACCTACACCTCCAGGGCATCTGCACACACGATGCATATAAACTCACACAGGCACACATAGAGACACCTAAGTGAGAAATGGTCAAAGAAATCTGAAACAAACAACTAACCCCCACCCAACCAACCTAAACTAACAATATAGCAAAACCGCCTGACGGGTGACACGGGGCTGACTTGTCCCAGAACAGCTCCTGTGCTCCAGGAGGAGAAGGGATCCTGTGCAGAGGGAGGAGTTTGGTGGGGGTCTAGGGAAGGGAGGTTAGGACTTGAGAAGGGCGAATGAGTCAGGAAGGAAGACCACGGCCCGGCCCGATTGTGTCATCGAGAGGGACTTTCAGTTCCAGGGCCTAGAATAGAGCTGCGTTTAGAAGTGCTTAGCTGCTCTGCAGACCCAGCCCGAGGCTCAGCACACAGAGTCCAGTTCTTCTCAATGTCTCCATCATCCACATTGCTCAAGACGTATTTCTTAAGTGGTGGCTTCTTTCCGAGAAACACGGCCCCCAGCAGACCCCAAGAAGACACTAGTTTAAGTTACTTTCTGTAAAATAAGGAAATCTGGGTGCAGGAAAGAGATTTTTATATCTTCAGAATATAGCTCCAGATACATCTACACACCCAAAGACCACAGAGCACACACCAAGTCCCTCAGTGATGAAAGAATCCTATTATACTGGGTTCTGGTCCTTATTCTAATACGTTCAACCCTGGTTCCAATGCTCAGCTCTGCCCTAGGTTCTGATGGGCTCTGAATATTGGATCTGAGTTCTGGTTCTGTCAGCTCCAAACTTGAACTATAGGTAAGTTAGTCAATATTGTATTCTCACCAGTAAACTGGGATGGTCCATTCAGAACACGCAGCATGAAACATTTCATCCTTGCAACCAACTCCATCCCCACCACACTCCACCCCTACACACTCCATCCCTACACACTCCACCCCTACA
>NC_022024.1:9044589-9045006 GCF_000317375.1 Microtus ochrogaster
CTCCACCCCTACACACTCCATCCCTGGCACACTCCACCCTACACACTCCACCCCGACACTCCACCCCTACACACTCCACCCCTCGACACTCCACCCCTACACACTCCACCCCTACAACACTCCGCCCCTGACACACTCCACCCCTGCACACTCCACCCCTAGACACTCCACCCCTGCACACTCCACCCCTACAACACTCCACTCCTGCCACACTCCACCCCTTCACACTCCACCCCTGCACACTCCACCTCTACAACACTCCACCCCTACACACTCCACCCCTGCACACTCCATCCCTACAACACTCCACCCCTACACACTCCACCCCTACACGCTCCACCCCTACACGCGCCATCACCACCACACTCCACCCCTACACACTCCACCCCTAACACGCCATCCCTACACACTCCACCC
>NC_022024.1:9045806-9049945 GCF_000317375.1 Microtus ochrogaster
CACACTCCACCCCTGCACTCCACCCCTACACACTCCACCCCTGCCACACTCCACCCCTGCACACTCCACCCCTGCACACTCCACCCCTACACACTCCACCCCTGCACTCCATCCCTACACACTCCACCCCTGCATACTCCATCCCTACACACTCCATCCCTACCACACTCCACCCCTGCCACACTCCACCCCCGCCACACTCCATCCCTGCACACTCCACCCCTAGACACTCCATCCCTACAACACTCCACCCCTGCCACACTCCACCCCCGCCACACTCCATCCCCGCCACGCTCCACCCCTGCCACACTCCATCCCCACCACGCTCCACCCCTGCGTTATAATCCATCCACACCACCCTCTTCCCTTACCCAATCATTCCCACGGGCTCCATCAACCTACGGCCTCCTGACTAAAGGTGGGTACCGGGATGGGGAGGGCATACATGCAATAACTGTTGCTCTGATGCGGGGGAGGGTACCCAGCAACTACTGCTCTCCTTCCACATCAGCTCTAAGGGGAGGCTGAGACTACCCCCCAGAGTGGAGCTGCCCTGACAGGAAGTTCTCCCTACATGGAGGAACTTCCTCTATAGGAAGAAGCTTCGCCTACACAAAGGAGCTCTCTGTGCTGGACTGAGTGTAGCAAATTTTAAGTACCTTTCCCTATTACAGGGCCCAGTGATCCCAGGAACCCCCTCATCATGCCTTCCAGCTGACTGCAGATGCAGGAGAGCAGGCACTATCCTTACATTTCCCCCCTGGTGCCAGACATACAGGTATTGATTGGTTTAACAAGTATTTACTGAATACCAACTGAATACCAACAATTTGCTCTGTTGTCCTAGAGCTGGGACATTCTTTCCCTTCCTTTCTCCAGCCTTGGAATACCCCAGGACACTGGCAGGGGGTGGTTTGCAATCCCACTCAGGGATCTGGCCAGGGAGGAGGGGCTGGCAGGTTTCACTAAATAACATGGCCTCATGTTCCTGTTTGCTACCAAATCCTGACTTCAGCTCTTGCTTGTTCCACCAGCAAGTCCAGAACTCAGCCGTAACTTATCTCCTGAGCGCCCTTTCCTACCCCTGCTTGGATCCCGTGGATAAAATGCCTGGATTCTGCTCTGCCTGACTTAGGGTCTCTGCATGATTGAGAAATTCTCCCTGGGCTCTGAAATGTCTGTCTTGCTTAAGTTACTTCCTTTGGCTTGAAAACAGGGAGGACAGAGCTGGGGGTAGGCTGGCTGGGGAGGCAACTCCAAGGAGACAGCGGGGGAGGAGCGGGCGAGACTGGATCCAGGCCCGGAGACACAGGGCTGGTGCTGGCCAGGGAAGGAGGAGCAAAAAGGGGCCAGGATGGGGGTGGCAGAGGACAGGGTGGCTAGACCTCCCCGTATCACAACACCCTGTGGGAGTCAGAAAGGCCTAAAGGAGGGAATGCCTTCACATATAAACCCTGGAAATGTTCCATTTGGTTGCTTTTTTTAAAAAAAAAAAAGATAGGATCTCATTCTTAGCTCACGCTGGCCTGGGATGTACTAATAAGTCTCCTTCCTACCTCTGCCTCCCAAGTGTTGGGACAGCAGGTATAAGCCATGATGCTCAGTTCTCAAGAATTCTGTAGACTTAGCACAGAATGGAGAAGGGGTGGGTGCTCCACACGGTAAGGATGCAACCCCCCAACTCCTCTTTCAGCTCATCACAGACCTGGGGGTGGGGGTTGCTGTTTGTCTATTTGCCTTCCCCCCAGAAAAACCACTACTCCACTTTCTACTGTAATTTTTTTTAAAACACATCACCCACCCACTCCCACAAAAAAAAAAAAAAAAAAAAGAAAGAAAGAAAAAAAAAAGAAAAAAGAGAGAGAGAGCAAAGCAAAGTTGGCCAAAAAAAAAAAAGAAAAAAGAAGAGAGAGAGAGCAAAGCAAAGTTGGCCAGCTGGGCTTGGGGATTTCTTCTGCAGCATGTCCCTGAGGGAAACCCCAGGGACCCACCAAACACCAGACCCTGTTTCACATGGGACAATACCAAACAACCTCATCAAACACTCTTTCCTCCCAGGACTCTGTTTGCAGCTTCATCTGCCCCAAAGCCTCGTCCTTCCTACAGTGGAGACATCCTCGGGAGTGAAATGGGAACAGACCAGAGACCTTGAGCTGAGGAATTTAAACTGGGGAGGGGTGAGGAGGTAGGGGCACTAGGCTGGACTAATCCTCCTACTCAGGGCCCTAAGAGGTGGAACAGGAAGGCCATTCCTGGGATCTGGAAATATTGACCTGTTGACTCTCTTGGGACTCAGTTTCAGAACTTTAGTCTTTCGTGTATCACTTTCAAAATATTTATGTGTGTGTATATGTAGCTTACAGTTCTCTTAATTTGCTATCTTACATATCATAGATTTAAAGCATGTTCAGGGTGGTCCATGACTACAATCCTAGCACTTGGAAGGTCAATGAGAGGATTATCATGAGTTTGAATCAGCCTGAACTGCAGAGTGTAATGAATTGATTAGGATCCGGCGGTGGTGGCGCACACCTTTAACCCCAGCACCAAGGAGGCAGATCTCTGTGATCCGAGGCCAGCCTGGTCTACATATCAAATCCTGGGCCAGCCAGGGCTACACAACAAGACTTTGTCTCTAAAAATGTTTTAAGAAGGGGGTCCTGGGAGTGCCCACTTGTAATCCAGAGAGGCAGAAACAAGAGGATCCTGTCAGCAATCTAGCTGACTCCACAAGCTCTGGCTTCACTGAGACCTTACCTCAAAGCAAAGGCAGAGAGCTGGGCTGGAGAGGTTGCTCAGTGGTTACTCTCCCAGAGGACCTGGGGTTCAGTACCTAGCACAGACGGTGTTCACAACCGTCTGGAACTCAAGCTCCAAGGCCATTTTCTGGCCTCATTGGGCACTAGGCATGCAAAGACATGCATGCAGGCAAACACTCATACATGTGTTATAATAGTTAATAAGGTAGAGAGAGAGCTATGAAAATGACCTCTAACACTGACTTCCGGCCCTCACATGCAGGTGCAGACACATGCATACACACAGGCATACACACACACACACACACACACACACACACATACACGCACCAAAAAATTAATAATAAGATCAGAGTACAGAGTTTTCTAATAAAAATATCAGATAAGAACATAACTGTAAAGCTGACCTTTATACCTGGGAGCTAGAGATAGGGAGGCTCTGAAGTTCAAGGCCAGCCTTAGCTGTGTAACAAGCTGGAAGTCAACCTGGGCTACACAAGATCCTGTCTTAGAAATACAAACCAAGCCTGTCAACAGGGGCTGGTGAGACGGCTCAGTGGGCAAACCACAAAGCTGGGCTACCTGAATTAGACCCTCAGGACCCAGGCTGTCATCTGATTCCCACGTGCACACACACACGAGAAAAATGTAAAAAAAATTAAAACCTTTAACTACATTTTTTAAAAGCTTGTGCATGCTGAAATAAGCACAATATCTCTAGGAAAAGTATGACTGAGAGCTCTTAACACCCCTTATGGTTTTCTGGAGTAAGGATCTTGCTGTATTGAGATGAAGGATCAAGTGATTCCCTTCCACGCTGGGGACGGGATGCAGGACCTGCCAGGAACTACACTTCCAGCTCTCATCCCTTCTTTTCTGGCCTCACCAGAAAGTCAGGCCTCCCAGTTCACTAGGCGGAGGAGAAGGTGGGTCTGGGCTGTGGCTAAGCTGGGAGAAGAGACGAGCCACCCAGACCTAGGCCAGTGTGACCACGGTGCTGGGGATATGGATTCAGCACCTGGCCCATCTGAGGGGAGAAGGAGTAGGCCTTGGAGGGACCCTTAGAAGGCTCTCAGGAGGCAGGGCAGACCGGTCCCTATGCTTGGGGACCCATATGAACAGGCTCTCTTACTGGCTTCCTTCCTTCCTTATATTCTATTTCTGTTCGCGGAGGTTTCTCTGAGGCAGGCTTCCCCATCTCCCCACAGCAGTAGGCTGTCCTCATTGCCTCCCCAACTCTCAATCAAAAGACTTACACTCCAAACTCCTGAATGGCCCCCACAAAGGCTATCCTGCTTTAGGCATGTCTCCAGGGATCTCACAGAAGCCCCAGTAACAGGGAAGGATGGGAGGACTGTAGGGAGTGTGGGGAGGAGTGTG
>NC_022024.1:9050295-9061597 GCF_000317375.1 Microtus ochrogaster
GGAGTGTAGGGGGAGTGTAGGGAGTGTGAGGAGGAGTGTGAGGAGGAGTGTAGGGGGAGTGTAGGGAGTGTGAGGAGGAGTGTGAGGAGGAGTGTGGAAAGGACTGTAGGGAGTGTGGGGAGGACTTAGGGAGTGTGAGGAGGACTGTACAGAGTGTGGGGAGGACTTAGGGAGTGTGAGGAGGATTTTAGGGAGAATATGGGGAGGACTGTCAGAGTATAGGGAGGAGTGTAGGGAAGGCTGTAGGGAGTGTAGGGAGGGCTGTAGGGAGTGTGGAGAGGAATGTAGGGAAAGTGGGGAGGACTATCGGGAGTGTAGGGAGGATTGTAGGGAGAGCTACTGTGGAAGACTAAGAAGGCACACAGTAAGGAACTTTCCCTCACCTTCTAGGGAGCTAACTGTAGGACAGCAGCCCCCCCTGCACAGGTGTTTCCTGGGCCCCTGGAGTTCCCTGACCCCAGGGCAGGCCTCCTCCTGAGGAAGGGGATGTACTAGGGGTGGGGGGAGGGTGTTACAGAGACTCTTCCGACATCTTCAACTCAGGGCCCATAATTAGTCTGTGGGATGAGAGCAAACAACCATCCTCATGGTGACAGCCAGACATTCTGGCGTCAGGAGTGGGGGTGGGGATGAGGTAGAGAGGAACAGGAAAGCTGGGGTACACGGAGCCCGCTCATTCTCTCTAGCGTATTTCCCCCAAGAACCTTGGTCTCTTCCAGGTTCCTGAACTCTGCCCCAGAGGCCCAGTAAAGTTCGGCAGCCTGGGGAGGCCAGGCAAATCTGTTTGCCAAGGGAGGGGTATCTACCCAAGGTTACTTCCTGCTTCTGTGGGGAGGAAGTCAGGAGGATGGACCAGGCCAGAACAGAAGTGGAGAACCCAGTGGACCACAGTCTGGCCCTCAGGCAGCTGTGTCTTTTGCCCAAGCAGGCCTGTTGAATGGATAGTGAACAAGGGACACCATCTGGGCAGTTGTCAAAAATCTCACCACACAGGGCTCCTTGAGCTGCTCACCCTCAGGTGCCTGGCAGCTTTCAGCCCAGCACTCCAGAAGGACACACATCCAATCACAGGGGACCCTTAGACACTAAGAGCGCCAATGTCTGAGCGGTATCCTGAGGCCACAAACAGTAACAACCCCTCTGTGCTCCACCATCCCCAAAAGGACCCTCTCACTAGACCAAATCCTTCAGGACCTCACGGGACCTTTGCTTTCTATGGGAGAACCTCACAGGCCCAGGGAGAGGCACTTCCGGATCTACCATAGGAGCCGAGGCCTTAGCCAGCCACAGAATACACGCTTAGCGTTTGCCAGTGAGGCCCCAGGGTTCAGCACCAGCAGCAGCAAAAACAAAACAAAACAAAAGGAGAAACCACGAGGATCTAAAGTCCGCAACCCTGAGTTACATACTTTATTTACCACTCAACTTTCACTTCGACTTATCAGACCTGGACAGACTAGCACTAACCCATTGTGTAGCTTAGGAAACCAAATTTGAGGCAGCGAGGCTCTGGTTTACTCAGGGTCAGAGATACAGTTACATCTGAGGGCTGGGGACAGACTAGCCACAGATCCTTCCCCTGAGTCCAATGTGGCTTTTCGGGGAATATGACCTGCCAGCTGTCAACTCTGAAGTAGCTTTTATTTGTTTGTATAATGACACTGGAGTGGATGTACACTCAGCTAGGCATGAGCCCATCCCATGACACCCTTCTTCCCTGTGCGGCCGTAAAGCTACGTAGGCAGACAGCCTGAATGGGAATGGCCGGCATATCCTAAATGTCCAAGCAGTTCATGGCTCCTCCCTTATTCTCATTGACTGCCAAGGACCGGAAATAGGCTCAGGGACTTGGCACCTCCCCAGTGGTAGGAAGTCCCTTCTGGCCATACTCCTGAGGGTACGATAACCCAAAGAAAGCCAGGCTCAGGCTCCTCTGCTCTCCGCTATTTAACACCCCCCTTTCCTGACCCTTCTCCAGATCCTTATCTTTTTATTCCCCTAGTCCCAGCTCCTGCTCTATGGGAAAGCCCCTCTGTAGTCTAACCCACACTCCTCTTTCAAGGATGGGACAGTCCCTTGGTCCCCAGAGAGTGACCACTCATTGCCCTCTCAGCCTTCACTTCCCCACTGAGGCCTCCCTTAGCCCTGGACCAGAAATGCAAGAGCCATCCAGAGATAGCTCAGAGTGTAACAGGAGGTAGCGTCGCTCGGGCCCTGCTATAAAGAGGCATCAAGCCCCTTGCCTTTGCTGGAGGCATCTTCACTGGGCTCCTGCTCCAGGCAGGGCTCATTCTGTCTAATTTTCCCAAGTGGGTCCCTCTTGCCCATCTCCCCCGCTCTCCCCTGCCCACTGAACAGGTGACTCACGGTGCAGACTAAGGGAGATATTGATGGTATGCTCATCCACGAAGCCCTTCAGGCCGGGCATCCGGGCACACTTGAGCTGTGTCTGGGCAGCACTGTCCCCAACATGAACCCAGCATACGGTCTCATTGGCGTAGCTGAAGTCCATGGCTGTGGTCTGCCGGGTGCTGGTGGGTGTGATGGTAGACACCTGGGCTCCATTCAGGTATGTAGCTAGGATGTTCTGGGAGTTGGCGATCAGTAGCACAGGAGGCCGGTCTACTGGCTCTGAAGACATGACAGAGAAAGGTCAGTTGGGACTTCCGACTGTTGACATCGCCATTGCCTGGGGAGCTGCACTGCAGGTCCCCGGCTCTGAGGCCATGGGACAGCCCTACCCACCATTCTTGGCCTTGCATGAGCGGTTGTCCGGCTGCAGCAGGTAGCCTTCCACGCAGCCACACGTGAAGGAGCCGTCTGTGTTGGTGCAAAGCTGGCTGCAGGTGCCATACACTGAACATTCATCAAAATCTGTGAGGGGAAAAAAAGACAAGAGAGTTGTCGTCCAGCATAACAAGGGTGCTCTGAGACACCACCTGCTGAAGGGCAGTTTGGCAGAATCGACGGCATTGGGATGTGCAAACCTCCTGGCCAGAAAGCAGTTTTGGGATTTACTCTGCTCCCTCACGCTACTATCATCTGTTCATACAGAAAACATTTCTTGGAAAACCAGTGAGGTGGGCACAGTAGATACAACAGTGACTCTGACAACGGAACTACGTTACCATCCTCATGAAGCAGACATTCTGGTAGTAAAGGAAGGCTGATGTTATAATAAAGGAAATACAAGGTAAAGCTTGGGCCAGAAGTGGTAGATCGGTGCTGTGGAAAAAATAAGGGTAAAGGGGCTGTGGTAGGCGCCTACCTGACATGTGCAAAGCCCTGGCTTTGATCCTTAGCACTGTGTTTAAAATAAAAGGCATGGGGCTGCAGGAAAGGCCCAGTGGTTAAGAACAGTTATAGCTCTACCAGAGGACCAGGGTTCTGCTCCCAGCTCCCACATGGTGACTCACAATCACCAGTAATGTCCGTTTCAGGGGTTCCTACACCTTCTTCTGACCTCTTCAGGCACCAAGTACGCACATGGTACACAAATACACGTGTAAGCAAAACACTCATACATAGAAAAATAAATAAATCTTTAAAAAAAATGCAGAGGTGCTGGAGAGATGGCTCAGTTGTTAAGAGCACTGGCTGCTCTTGCAGAGGACCTGGAATCAGTTCCTGGCACCTACATGGAGGCTCACAATCATCCACGTTAGTCCCAGGGGATCCAACATCCTCTTCTGTCTTCCAGAGGCACCAGGTACACGTGTGTCACTCATAAATATATTTAGGCAAAACACTGATACACATTAAAAAAAAAAAAAAAGGAGAAAGGAGAAAGCCAGGTTGCAGGGCATGATTTAGAGTGGTCAGGGTTAGCTACACCAAGGAGGTCGTGTTTGTGCAGCCTTGAGGCAGGCAAGTTTAAAACAGAAAAGTCTGCATTGTTTGCGACAGAGGAAAGACTGGGAACATCTTACTCATCAATAGGGAAATGGCCAAGTAAGCTGTGGTAAGAGCTACACGTCACAGTGGTTTTTTAGTGAATGAGGTAAATCTCTACAAACTACCACGGGGGGTAGGGGAGAAGCCCTAGAATGTACTGAGGAGTGAGAAACACTGTAAGTGATACATACAATGTGGTGTTACTTATGGAAACACACACATAAGCAAGATTTGCAATTAGATTTTTGGTGAGCACACGCACACAACAGAGGGTTGGCAAGGGGCAGAGCACACGGCTACGAGACTGTACCTCAGAACGGGATCAGAAGGGAAGAGAATCATTAAGGAAGCTTGTTCTATCTGTAATGTTTCAATCTTTTCTTCTTTTTTTTTGTTTTTTTAAGACATGTTTTCTCTCAGCCTTGGCTGTCCTAGAACTCACTCTGTAAACCAGGCTGGCCTCGAACTCACAGAGATCCCCCTGTCTCTGCCTCCCTAGTTCTGGGATAGAGACTGGAGAGATGGCTCAGAGGTTAAGAGCACTGTCTGCTCTTCCGGAGGTCCTGAGTTCAATTCCTAGTTCTGGGATAAAGGTGTGAGCCACTACAGCCCAACTTTGATCTTTTTTTTTTTTTTTTTTTTTACAAATTATTTTTTTAAATATTTATTTTTTATTTATTTAGTATACAATGTTCTGTCTGTGTGTATGCCTGCAGGCCAGAAGAGGGCACCAGACTCCATTACAGATGGTTGTGAGCCACCATGTGGTTGCTGGGAATTGAACTCAGGACCTTTGGAAGAGCAGGCAATGCTCTTAACCTCTGAGCCATCTCTCCAGCCCCCAACTTTGATCTTTTTGAGAAAGGTTTTTACCCTGTAGCCCAGGCTGGCCTGGAACTCATAGTAATCCACCTACCTCAGCTTTTCAAGTACTGGAATTACAGGTGTGAGCCAAACCATCTGGTTAATGTTTTAATTTTTTTTTTTTACAACAAAATTCATGTGCAAAGACATTTTAGAGGTGCACTGAAAGCGATGCTCAAGGCTCACAGCCACACTACATCCAGACATCCCCCTGCCTCAGCCCACCCGGCAGCCAGTCCACACACACACACACACACAGACACCCGCGGACACACTCGCGCTCACATACCTTTGCACGTCTTGCCGTCCGCCTGCAGCTGGAAGCTGCTGTTACAGAAGCAGGTGGGTCCACTTGGTGTGGGGACACAGTGGTGCTGGCAGCCCATTTGAGAGCAGTTGACACGGAGCTCTGCACAAGACAGGAGAGATACACTCAGGCCACCCCAAGATACCAACCTTCCCCCATCTCCAGCCACTCTTCACAAACTACTTTGAAGTAAAGGCCACAGTGCCAGAGAGGGAGGACGCTTAGGAAGCAGGAGCAATATTTTACAAAGCCCAGAAAGGGCCAGTGCGGCAGACACAAGGCCACACAGCCAACCGTGGCCTGACACCCGTCTCTCCTTGCTCTGTCACTCTGGACCATCCGTGCCCCCTAAGACGGCATCTGGTATTTTCACAGGGTCAACAGGAAGAGGCAGTGAGTCTCGTTCCTTTCGTGTGCCTTGTGTTTGCACCATGTCAGTTCCAGCTGAGGTGAAGAAGGGGCAGGCAATGCAAGTGCTTCTGCCCGTCCTACGGGTGCTGCTCTAAGTCAGAAGGGAGATCCAGAGTCCAGACGGAGGAAGAAGAGGAGTTCCTCCTTCTGCCATGACCCACTTCTACAGGAGAGACAGAGGGGGTAAGGCAGGGGTGGGGAGAGGTAGGACAATTGTGCCCCCCCCCCAGCGACCCAATTAAGGGCTCGCTTGGGGCCAGGCGACTAGCCACAAAGACCCCTTTGTCCAAGCGCTTCACACCCCCACCTAGGAGGGAACTGCGAGAGGCTAAGGTGTTTTAAGCACTAAGCCTGCCAGGAGTGTGTGTGGGGGGGTCAGTTATTCTTTCTGCCTCCCTCTGATCTGTGAGTCCGAACGCACCGCCTGTCTTTCTAGTCTTTGGCCAAGCAGGTAAACGCTGCCTGCTCTGGGAAATCTGGAAAGGTGGCCTTCTGGGTGGGTGGGCTTCTCTAGTATCTGGGGAGGGTCCAAGCCAAGTTTTTTGTTTATTTGTTTCTGCAACTAAAAGGGTATTCGAAAAGGAAGTACACCCGAGCATACAACACTGATTAAGACCGACCACAGGGCTAAAGTTAGCCTTCAACTTACTTTCTGTCTCATCCCAAGAGCTACGCATAAAATCAGCCAAAAGAAAGGAGGAAAAAAAAATCTCCCACAAATCCCCTTGCTCCACAGTCCCAGCCCGAGTGAAAGGATCCAGATGTGTCTCCTCCCACAAACAGATGTTTTCTGACATGTGTATGACATATGACACTGGCCCCGCCTCCACAACCACCCCCTCAAGGCCTGTCAAAGGTTTTGCTTGCTCCAGGCCCAGGACCCAGAGCAGAAGACAGGTGAGTATTTCTCTCAACAGCCAGGCCTGAAGGTTTATCACTTTCCACATCAGGGATTCTGCTTAAACCGCTACCACAGTCAAGAAGTGTGACTTGTCACTCATGTCCCCTCCTCAGTCTGAATGGCTCTGAGGATGTCTGGGAAAGAAGGAGCAGCTCTTGTGTCCCTTCAAGACTTGCAGTTTGTGAGGGACACCTCCTAGGACTCTGGCAGGGTCAGGGAAGCAAACCCTAGCTCTGACGACAACAGCTCCACTCCTCTGTTCAGACCCAGGAGTCACGTAAGAAAGCATCTGAAGAAGGCAGCCCACTATTAAAAACGGTATAAAACGCTGACTTCTCATTTAATAGTTGAGAACGGACTTGAAGAGAGGCGACTTGTCCGAGCACACACAGCCAGAGGAAAAGTGCTCAGTCTGGCCCACAGCTGAAGCCCATAGGGCTGTTTGATCAAGCTCCAAGCCCAAGGGGCCCAGTAATTTCATTGACAAGTCTGGGCATGGGAAGAGGACAGCATCTCATACCCACCAAAGCACAAGGACGTCTTTGGATGGTAACATCCCACCAGATGTTGCATCAAGAGATCACAAACCTACCGCACAGGAGAGCGTGTGGCACCCTTACCTCGGCAGTGAGCACCCTCATCAGAACCGTCCATACAGTCTTGGACCCCGTTGCAGAGACGAGACATGGGAACACACAGCTCGGTCCCCAGACAATTGTGTTCATTTGGTTGACATCTCTGGGCTTTACTTTGGGGACCTAGGAGCAAACAGATGTGATGGCGTGACCAAGCCGCCTGAGGTAGTTGTTTAGCCGTCTCTACTATGTGGGTAGGAGAGGGATAAATCAAGGTAAGACGCTGTGGGGACTAGATGGAGCCTTCTGCCCTCCCCACCCCCTGCAGCACTCACGACGCAGCGATACACTGACAGCCTCGTGAAAGGAAAGTGAGGGTCCACCCTAAATTAAATGCTCCACACTTACGGCCCCTACAGCCTCCATAGTCTATAAATCAGGAGCAGGCAGGAGGCGGAATGAAAGGTCTGGGTGAGCTCAAGGAAACATAGTCCCCGGCAGAAAGGGAGCTCAGACGATAAACAGACAGAAACAAACCACCTTCCTGCGGTTTCCAGAGTGCAGAGCTGAGTATCAAGGGAAGCACCAAGTTCAGAAGTGAGCCAGTTCATAGACACTGTACCAGCCATAGCAGCTCTCACACAATGAATTAAATGATTAATTAATTAATTAATTTAATGATTAAATGGTGGTGCACACATTTAATCCCAGCACTTGGGAGACAGAGGCAGGTGGATCTCTGTGAGTTTGAGGCCAGCCTGGTCTACAGAGCGAGTTCCAGGACAGCCAGAGCCACACAAAAAACAGTAACAAAAATCCAAAATCTACATATGAAATATATACTAGTTTTTTAAGGCAAAAAGATCTCTAATAACTTTATACAGGTAAAATATTGAAATAATATTTTGGATGCATTTGGTAAAAACATTCAAATTAATTTTAGCTATCTCCTTTTTTGGAAATTTCAAGAATTATGTATATGACTTAGACTATATTTCTTTTAAGAAATATTATTCGAGACTTCCAGCCTAGAGCAAAGGCCTAATGGGAAGATCTAGAGAGGTCAAAAGGCGCGGTCTACTGATAATATCCTTCTTCATTTCCATTGTTGCCAGGCAGAGGGATGAGGTGACACCAACAGCCCCAACAGGCAGGGTACGAAAGGGTGTGTCTGTGCTGCTGTTGACCCCGCCTATGCAGGGAGGGGTTCGAGTGAGGCGTGGAGTGACAGAGGTTCTAGGCAAGGAGGTTTCTATACCATCTTTTCTGTGAGCCTATCTGGGGCTGTGTGCTACTACATGTGTTTGGGCGTCTGTCTGAGTGCTTCTTTTTGTTTGGTTTTGTTTTTCAAAACAGGGTTTCTCTGTGTAACAGTCTTGGCTGTCCTGGAACTCACTCTGTAGACCAGGCTGGTCCCAAACTCACTGAGATCCACCTGCCTCTGCATCCCGAGTGCGGGGATTAAAGGCATGCGCCACCACCACCTGGCCGGTTTGAGTGTTTCTGCAGCCACTTTTGGGAGCACGTGGGCTATAAAACGACTGGAGCCTTTGTCTGGTGGGTGTTTGTACCAGGTGGAGTCTGTTAGGGTCTGGGGGAATGCGTGTGTGTGAACACGTGTGGGGATTCAATAAAACACGGTTTGCATCAAACTGAAGGAAGAAGGAACAGAAGAGTACAAACTCTCCCAGCCCCCATGTGGCCTTCTCTCCTTCCAACACACAGGGTTAAAAACACGAGGGGGAAGTGGTGGAGACAAGAGGAGGCTCCAGGCCTAATAGCCTGGTGATTACTCCTCCAGGCCAGGCACAGGGGTGAAGAACAGGGGGCTTTCTTTCCACTCTGAACACTACCCTTGAGAACTATGCTGGAGGTATCAGAAGGGACATGGGATGGGAACAGAGCTGGATGAAACCCAGGGGGGAAAGACAGGACTGGCTATGCAGGGGAGATACTGAAGGTAGAGACCCCAGGACTCCGCTGGGGTCCTGCAGCAAATCCTCCATGCAATTCAGCCCCCTCCTGGCCACTGGGAGGGTGAAGGCTGGGTGGGGACCTTTCTCCCAGTTTAAACAGCTGCCTCTGATTACACCACTTATTGGGGCAGGGGAAGGCAGGGTGTCGGAAAGGGCACAGGGGTGGGGCTTCTGGTACAGGGACTAAGCAAGAGCAGTGTCCTTTGGCCTGGGAGATTAAGGGCAGAAGGGTACCTGGCAGAACCTGAAGGCCACACATCGAGTGCCAGAGAAGCTTCAAATCAGGGAAGGAGAAAATTCTCAGAGGAAAGGGCCGAGTGGTTATCTCCTTGTGGCAAAGGTGCAGCCCAGAGTGTACTACCCCCAACAGCCTTGGGGATGTAGCAGCCAAAGGAGAAATCCAAGGTGCCATTGCTACTCACACCATGCTAGGTACTTTGAAGAAGCAGGAGAGAACACGTTTGGCTGTGTCACTGGCAGATACAACCACAGAGCAAGGTCCGTGCCAGGCTAGAGATGGGCTGCTCCTATCCCAAACAGCGCACAAAATTAAAGAGAAAAGCCCAGGGTTCAGAGAGGGGGACTCAGAAAAGGTACTTACAGATCTCAGGGGCCTCATCGGAGCCGTCTGGGCAGTCCCTTTCCCCATCACATCGCCAGCCCTTTGAGATGCAGGTGATCTGGTCTCTGCAGGCAAACTGCTTAGGGCTGCACGTTTTAGGGGCTAAAGGCAAGGAAAGAAAGGGGGGTATGTAAAGGAAGGATGGAAACCAACTCTTGGACCCTGGGGGTTCCTAGGACTCTTCCTTCCCCAGCATCAATCCTCCATACAGTGCACCTGCGGCAAAGGAGAAGCCTCCAAGAGCGTCTTATGGCCCCTTTCCAAGTATTCCAGGCTGTCTGTGTGGTGTGCCCCTCCACCCCAGGGATTCAGGGTCAAAGGCTTTGGGGCTCTAGTTTTCTCATTGGACACCAGGCCCCCTGACCTTGCTAACAGTGACTGCTATGCTTCTTGTCCCCACTGGCAGCCCACAGATGGCCGGTCCGCGTCTCTGACCTCAAGGACACCCCTGGCCTCTTGGCGTATCACCCCAGCTCCAACTCCTTACCACTGGACCCCACACGAGAACTGTGGAGGTGCCCTTGGCACACAGTGTGGCTGGGAGATGTTACCTGCAGAGGACGGCCAGACGGGGCCAGACAAGGAGGATGGGAGAGGGTAGAAGGTTCACTCTCTACCACAAGGCACAGCTTCCCTGGTTGACCAGATCACAAAGCAGGGGATAAAAGGATCTAAGATTACTCCCCAGCAGAGGCAGGGTGTTGGCTGGCTTGGTCTACAGGGACTAACTCTGATGTCCCTCACCTGTGGAATGGCTCCATCCATGGGAACCACCTGGCATTAACTCCTCTCATGCCATCCTTTACCCTTAGGCCCAGTTCTATGACAGCGATGGCTGCCAGGGCTATGTGCGGAGCTGGGGGCAATTGATCAATCGGCTCTTTCCATCTGCCATCATTTAGTCTTCCTCCCAGGACAACAAGCAGAGCATGGCTAACCCAGAGCTTCTGGGCCAGACCTGCCCAGAATCACACATGTGGCAAGTGACAAAACCAGCTCAGCCGACGTTAGGTTCTCTCTCTCTCTCTCTCTCAAGTTTTATTTTATGTGGATGGGTGTTTCGCCTGCATGTGTGCCTGTACACCACATGTTTGCCTGGTGCCTGAGGAGGGCAGAAGAGGGCACTGGATCCCTGGAAGAGGACTTACAGATGGGTGTGAGCTGCTTTTGGGTGGTGGGAATCGAACCCAGGCCCTCTGAAAAAGCAGCCTGTGTTGTTAACCATGACTCCAGGCTCGTAGAGAGTGCAGCCCTCAGTCATCTGTGGCCTTGTCGCCATGGCCAGCACAGGAGTCTTTTACCCACACCAGGGCTGGGGTCTCATCTCCGAGCTTTTCATCTCCTTTTCTTCCACCTGGGTCAAGCCTGTCTCTGTTCCTCTGACACACACTGGAGGCCAGCTCTGTGCCAGGCACTGAACCAGATGGGTGCAAAGGTCATGAACCCCTCAGGAGCCACAGTTCCTGGGGAGACTGTACATCACTAACTCAAATGCAGGGCCGAGAGGAAGAAAAGTGTGTCAGGGCTCTGAAGGAGAGAGTCCAATGACCTCACTGAAATGTCCTGTCTCCCTCATCCCCATCTCTGGCAGGGAGGACTGTACCCAGGTCCCTGTCTCCCTCATCCCCATCTCTGGCAGGGAGGACTGTACCCAGGTCCCTGTCTCCCTCATCCCCATCTCTGGCAGAGAGGACTGTACCCAGGTCCCTGTCTCCCTCATCCCCATCTCTGGCAGGGAGGACTATACCCAGG
>NC_022024.1:9061952-9081969 GCF_000317375.1 Microtus ochrogaster
CTGTCTCCCTCATCCCCATCTCTGGAAGGGAGGACTGTACCCAGGCCCCTGGCCAGAACCAGAGCTGATTCAGGAAACACATCAAGGATGGCCTGGCCAGGCCCCCTTGGAGTCCCCCTCCCTCCCTCCTCCCCTGATCCGGGAATAAAGGCCCCTTGAGGAGGTGGATAAAGCTGAGTTCATTGCCCCACTGGGCCAGCTGTGAGGTCTTCCCGGGGGAAACAGCCCGCCAACCTAGTTAGCATGCTGAAGACCATCACTTCCCCTGGCCAGCCAGGCCGTGAGGGGGGGGGGGTGCTGCAGTGGGACTCAGAGGCAGATGGGATGTTTGGAACTCAGAAATGGACCACTGAGATACCAAACCGAGAACACTCCTTTCCCTTCCCCACCTGGGGCTGAGCCCGTGCCCCATCTTTCCCCGAGGGCAGAACTCACAGCCAGGGTCTGAGGTCACTGGCTGGTCACTCTAAACTCCTGTCTTCCACGTCCCAGCCACGATCCCCTCCTTTGGCCCTCACATGGTTCCCCCACTGTCCCCCACCCCCATTTTTGGCCTGAATTCGACAGAGGAAACAGCAGCTGGCAAACTCCAAAGACTGAAACGAGAGAGATTCACAAACCAGATGTGGCTGTGGAGGGAGGGCGGTGGGGGATGGGCTCCCCTCCCTCCGGGAAAGGAAGAGGAGGGCTCAGACTCCGTCCTTCTGCTCAGGCTCAGGGGCAGAGGGTGGACGGAGCAGGCGGGGGTGGGGTGGGGTGGGTGTGGAGGTGCGTGTCTCTCAGGAGAGCCAGGAGAGCAGAATTGGAGGGGGATAAGTGGAAGAACTTCCTGTCAGCCATGGTGGAGAAACCCTAGGAATTTTGAGTGAGAAGCCTGTCTTTGATTTCCTTTCGCGGGAGAAGAAGGGAAACACATAACCTACTTTGGGGCAGTCTCCACAGCCAAGTGAAGCCTCCTCCAAGCTGGAAGGGAGCTGGGATGGGGGTGGGGGAGGAAATGTATAATCTCCTTAAAGGCCAAGCCAGTCTAGATGCCCTCAGCAGGATGGTCTGCTCCGAACCCAACATTCAAAAAACCCATCCTTAGAGCCTTCAGATGGGGGCAAGATTAGCATAGGTTAGGAAGAGTCGCTGCCTGCTCCAGCCCGGTGACCACTGAGTACCACACACAGGTCTGAAGCTCTGGGGTCCTACTGTCAAGCCGTGAGGTGCTTGTTAGTGCAGTCCCATCTTACAGAGGACACTGAGGAGGAAGAGGAAGAAGCATGGCTCCCTTGGCACCGGGAGGGGAGCGAGGACTGCACAGACTGGGTAGCCTCTGGGGAGGAGGGCATGGAGGAGAGGGCTGGGGCGTGAGAGGGAGGAGGGGGAGCAAGCTGCAGAAGGAGCACGGGGACACAGGGGCCGTCTGTTCTCAGCTTTGCCCGGAGATGTGACCGCCATGCTAACTTGGCCAACACCCTGCCCCTCCCCAACCAGGCACCCAGCCCAGCCATGGCCCCCAGGGCCACCAAGCTGGAGCCAGGGCAGGAGGTGTGGGGTTGGGTGTGTATCCAGACACAACACAGACCCCACTGCTCGGGCTCAAGCCTTGGCTATCATCCTCTGTCCCACTCTGGGACCTTCGGGTAGGGTGGGGACAGAAGGCCAGTACTTCTGGCTAGGG
Organism: Microtus ochrogaster; assembly: GCF_000317375.1. Taxonomy (NCBI): domain Eukaryota; kingdom Metazoa; phylum Chordata; class Mammalia; order Rodentia; family Cricetidae; genus Microtus; species Microtus ochrogaster. Next base: position 9,063,619 of record NC_022024.1, read on the forward strand.
AAGAGGGAGAGAAGAAAGCCCTGGACAGAGACTTCTCCAAAGTACAGGGACCTGTCCTTCAACCACCCCTGGGAACCTCAAACATTCTTCCCGAAGGACAAGGGAAGGGAAGGCTGGGACAGCAAGAAAGTGACCCTGGGGCCTTTTGCAGAGTGACACAGCAGAGACAGGGCTAGGCGCCCTCAGATAGGTCTGGGGACATTCTCTAAGGGAAACCACATGTAACCTAAGGGAACAGGAGGAGCGAGAGGGGCTGGGGCAGACTCCAGGAATCTGAGCTTTCAAACAGTTGGGAGCAGGGCAGCAAAGGCCTCCGGCCCAACAGAGAGCTTTTCCCCAAATTTTATGTATTTTGGGTGTTACCAGCGGCTCCTTCCCGCAGCTCAGTGAGGTTCAGACACATTTTTGTCATTCCTGAGTCTGGAACTCTGCTTTGCGGCCTGGGACAGATGGACAGACAGGGTGGTATGGACCGCTGGGGGCCGCCAGGGGAAGAGAAGGGTCTCCTCTTCCGTCCTAAGTCAATATTGACTCAGGACATCAGCCTGACCCACGACCCTGTCTTCTCCTTTTCCCACAAATAAAATCCAGATCCCCTCGAATGCCGGTGGAGGTCAACACGTCTCTCCCAAGGCTGAGCCCATTATTAGCCCTCCCCCGTGCCCCCCATGGCCTGCTCTCAGCAGCGGGGAAAGCTCTGAGCTCCTGACCTCCTTCAGTTCTCAAACTCCTGTTGAGAGGAAGTTCTACCAGAAGTCTCACCTCCAATTCCCTTTTTAGTGAGCGTGCGTGCGTGCGCGCGCGCGCGCACACACACACACACACAAATCAAGTTTTTGTTTGTTTGTTTTTTGTTACAGAAATATTTGCCCTAATGCCAATTTCCAACATCAGTGAACGGGGGTTAGAAGGGAGGAATTCGGGGGAAGTTGAAGGGGACAGTCTGGGTACAAGAAGGGAAGAATAAGCAAATGTAAGGAGCAGGAAGAGAAACCACTATCAGATAGCTTTCGAGACCTAGGGGACTGACAGAAACAAAAGACAGTTAGACAGTGACTGAGTACAGACAGTCGGGGGCAAAGGATGGCAAATAAAAGTTAAGAACCAAGAGCCCCGGAGACACAGAGCTTCTAGAAGACCAATAAGAAGATGGACAGACGGCAAAGCAGGCAGCCAGAAAAGGCAGGAAGGGGGCTTAATGCAGAGGTTGTCCAGAGGGTGACACAGCTGTCCTGAGGTGAACCCAGAGAATGACCTGAGACACGGGGCAGCACATATCCAGACTCTGGGAGACGGAGTACCAACACAACAACTTCTGAGCTAAGGGAGTCCAGATCAGACTCTGCTGCTTCTCAGAGAGAGGGGCGGGAAAGCTGGGGAGTCAGCCTGGGGGGGCTGTCATCTCACAGGAGTGTGGTGGACAATCTCCTCTCCCCTACCCCTCACCTCCTCCTGGGAGGCTCTACACTGTGCCATGAGGCCACAGCACGGGAAACACTCCAGAGCCAACTGCTTCCTTCTCCAAACAATGCAGGATCCTGCTAACCAGGCTGAAATCTGGGACAGAACACCGGGGGGGGGGGGGGGGGGGGGGACCAGGTTCCCTGGCACAAGTCACCACCAGCTCAGGGACCCCTGCACAGACCCACTCAGCAGCCCCAGGTTCCCTAAGGACAAGCAAGCGCCCCCTACTCAGATCTGGATCACAGGCAGAGAAAGGAAGCCAAGGGGTGGGGAAGACCCCAGAAGAGAATCCAGGGTGTGTGTGAATAAACTCTTGAGGCTCACATGTGCAGGTTCAAGACGGGAAAGAGTAAAACTGGAGTGAGGAAGGGCTTTGCAAAGGTAAGCAATGGCTGGTTGAGGTAAGTTTGTTGGTGCTGGGGACAGAACCCAGGGCCTTAGGCATGCTAAGTTTGCTCTGCCACCCACCCCGAGCTGCGCCCAACCTCAGGAAGGCGTTGAGAGAGGGTGTGGGTTTGGAAAGGATCTAAGTTAGGCTGGGCCCTGGGTGACATGGCTGGAAGGCCCAGAGAAGGGGAGAGAGAGAGAATAATAAAGCAAACAAAAACAAACACGCAAAAGCACTGAGAAGAAGACTGGAAGAAAAAGTCTTGTGAAGCTGCTCCCAAATAATGGCCTGTATTAATCTGCCGCACGCGTCTGCCATGTCGAAAGAGGAAGCCATGGAGGGATGCTTAGGATTTGGGTCTGAGCAGGAGGATGCAGACTGGAACCTTCTCTCGGGAAGCCAGAAGGCTAGCATGTCAACCTCATAACTCGCTTCAACTGTCCACCTTCCCTAGCAACTAATAACACCACGCCACCGGCTCAAGTGGGAGAGAAGAGAGCTGGGAAGAAGGGACTTCCCTGAGCTGCCTGGGGTGCTCCCTCCACCCTGATCTGCTCCTTCTCCTCAGCAGGGTTCTCAGTGACCCTTCTCCAACCTCCTTGGCTGCAAGTGGATTCACTAGGAGGGGCTGAACCCTTCACTCCACAATGCAGAGAACTCCTGTATGAGTTTCAGACAGAATAAAGAATGGGGGAAGACCACTAGAGCTATTCCCAAGAAACAGGAAGGGCAATTGAACCATCAGGTAAGTCAAAGCAGGAGGCCCCTTCTCCAGAAAGCCAAGGACATTCAGAGTCTAAAGCGCCAACTCCTACAGGTTCTCCCTTCCTCCCCAGGGGAGGAATATGGATGTGCTTGGAGGTGATCCCTTCCCCGGGGACTGTATTTCTCGACAGGGATGGACACAGCATCCTGTGTACTAGGACAAATATTTGACCGCTGACCTTTACCCTTACCCTGTGGGGCCATGAGGAGAGTGGCTATGAACTAGAGTTTTAGAGGTGACAGTTAAGGAGACATGTCAGACTCCCTCATTCGGTCACTGCCAATCAATCCACTTAGTGCAGCATTTAGGCTCCCTGGAGTGATCCGCCCTAGGAGCCTGGCCCTCCACAGACAGCCTGTGCTCTTACCTGACTCCAGCCACCTCCCTTCACAGGGCTCTTTGCCTCAGTTTCCCCTCTCCCCTGACAGGGCTGAGACCCAGAAGAAAGCGCAAGATGACGTGGGACATGAAGGGCAGAGGGTGGCTGCACAGGCTTGTCTGAAGGGTTTTCAGAAGATTAGGGGCGGCAGCCAGATGGGACGGTCCCCAACATGACATGAGGGCCACCGAGTAAACTGTTTTTCTGGGCACAGCTGCTTCCTGACCCTCTTGCCCTCCTCTCCCAATGGAAACAAGTAGAGAAGGGGAGGAGAACACATAATCTGATTTCAGAGAAAAACTTTCCCAATCCCAGCCTGGCAGCAAGATCTGGAAGACAGAGGAGGGGTGTCTGATGCTTTGAGGCTGTTGTCCCTAGTGGGAGGGCAAACCCAACAGGAAGTAACGAATCTCACCCCTTCTCAAGTTAGGGGCCCAGCCCAATTCAACCCCATGACCCCCAGTTGAAAGCTTGGGCAAGTCTTGAACTGGTGACTCACAGCAAGAGGGAAAACAGCTGACAGAAGAATGGAGAGGGGTACACAGTCTCCCCAAAAGAACACAGTGGTCCAAGCCTAACTACTATATAAAGTGTAAGAGGTGAGGGAGGCTGGGCTTAAACGCATTTACTAAATGAGCGGGAATTGGGGTGCGGGAGCATAGTCATAACCCCCCATGCAACTGCCAGCTCTCCTTCCAATCCAAACTGTGATCAAGCCAGAAATCGGCTTCCTCTGAACCCTCTCCCCAGCATTCCAGACCATTCTCCAGTCTCTTCCACAATGATGACATCTGATTTTTTTTTTCTCATCTCAAAGCTCCCAGGAATTAAGAAGTGAAAATCAGTCAAGAGCATCACCAGGCCCCTCTATGCCTCAACACCGCTATTGACAGAGGCCATCAGAGGGGAGCGCTCACTTCGGAACCAAGGCAGACAGCCCAGAATTTTGGACCGAGGCCTCTATGCCTGGGATGCAGGGTTCATTCCACACCCAAACAGGGGGCCCTCCCTATCCCCACCCACGGCTTTTTCGGCCTGCCTGCCCTCTGGCCAGCAGGGCACCCCTAGCCAGCTTTGCCTTCCAGCCTTCAGAGTCCACTGCAAAAGGCCCTCCGCCCCCTTTTGCAGCGGTACACAGCAAATCCGGATTCCTTCACAATTCAGATGGGGGGGGGTAGGAGGGTGGAGGATGTAGGGGAGGCATAGGCCCTCCCCGAGCAGAAATAGGAAGAGAAGGCCTCTCAATCCCAGGATCAGAAAAAGGGGGAGCCCTCCTTCCCTAGCCAGGCCTCTGGTCTTTGTCTGAGCTGGGGGGCCCTGGAAGCATCATTTGTCCCAGGCTCCCATCCCCCAAATCAGACCCCATCCCCGCCCCCAGTCAGGCCGCTGCTGTGTCAGCTGGACTGGGATAACAAAAGGCACCCCCTCCCGCGTCTCCCTTCCCCATCCAGACGCAGGAGTGGGGGTTGGGTAGGGGGAGCCCCCAGGGTTCCAAGGGGGCCCGCGGAATCTCACTCACCATCTATAGTGGCCCCGGCGACCATGGCAGAAAGCAGGGGCAGCAGCAGCAGCAACGGCGGGGTCAGCATGGTGTGGGCCGATGCAAGCAGCAGCCCCCACCCTCTGGTCCTCTTACTTCTCGTCCTCGCCCCCCCCAATTGGGGGGTCCCCCTTTATCTTCCTCTCCCCTACTCTTCTATTCTTATCCTCTCCTTAAGCAAAGCGAACCAGGGGCGTAGGTGAAAAGGTACAGTTCCGAGCCCCTTGGGAAGGGCCTGCTGACGCGGTGCGCCCCCTGCCCCGAAATTCGAACCCTTCACCCCTGCTTTACTCCTCGCTCCTTTCCCCCTCCCGGGACGAAGCTCACAGCCCCATCTCGGAGCCGCCTCCGGCTGCAAAAATGCACAATTGGGAGGAGGCGGGGTGGGGGGTGGGGGGCGTGGACCCGATGGGGGTGCCTTTGGTAGGGGCCTGATGGAGCACTGGGGGCTCCCCCGTTTCCGCCTCCTCAGTGCACTGGCCTGGCGCTCGCACCGCTGTTCCCCCGGACTGAAGTGCCGCGGGTGGGGGGGGGTGCTGAGAGGGGAGAGGGAGGGGACAGGGAGAGGAGGGAAGGAGGGAAGGGGCGGGGAAAGAAAAAAGGGGGGGGGGAGAGCTACGCGGCAATCCTGAGAATGCGCATGCGCTGATTTGGCGCGCTGCCCTGGGGAGGGGGAGTCGGAGGCGCGACAAGCTTTGGAGTTCTGGGAAGCGGTCCGGGAGTGGGAGTCCCCGAGGCGCCCTGTCCTCTGACTGCAGTCTAGCCCCGGGCGCTCCCAGGAGCCGGAGGAGCCCAGGGTGGGATGGGTGAGGGTCGAGGAGAGCGGAGCTCTAGCGCCTCTTTGAAGCTCAATGTCACCCCCAGGATTTCAGATCCCCCTCTGTGGGGTCCTGAGCCGACGTCTGGGCGGAGGCCTGATTTCCCTGGGGAACCCAGTGCCTCCCCAGCCTAGGGTGGGGGCAGGGGTGGCTAGTCCGCCGGGAAGGTGAGGCGAAGGCTGAGCTTTGATTTGGAGACTTTGTAAGAACCAGCCGGGGATTGGGGCCTGCGGCCTGAGGGGCGGGGTGAAGGAGTGGCCACGTGGGCCCGCCCCCACCTCGCTTCGGGGCTCAGAGTAAACAGGGACACCAGCGGGGACACGCTGTAGCTTGTCGGCTCGCTTAAGGCTCAGGGATGGAGCCCACCTTAGTACCCGCCCAGCCCTGCTCGCCTGGCACGGGGCGCGGGAGAGGCAGGCTCTGGTTTGGAGGGAGGTGACTCACCAGCGGGTGGGGCTGGGGAGGGGCCACCCCCTTTCGCCCTGAGAGGTCGGGCTCAGTTTTTATTTTGTTTGTTTTGTTTTTGATACCTTCTGACCGGCCTCCCACCAAGTCAGGATTTTTAGATGCCAAGCTACAGGGAGCTGGAACGAACGAGGGACTGTTGAGCTCCGCTTCCAGACATTTATTCTAGGGGGTTTTCTGCTGAGTGCCAGACCTTTGTCCCCAGGCTCGGCCGAGAGTGATACTTCGGAGTCCAGAAAGCTTCGGGCAGTAACTAGGGCCGGCAAACGTGCTTCCGGCCACTGCCCTCTTCTGGGCAACGAATGAAGGCTGTAACCCTTAGAGTATGACTTTCTATGTACCTGGAGGGAAAGTTCTGGGAAGCTCAGCGGGGGACAGACTCTGCTGTGGATGAGCTTAAAGGCTAGGGACCAGTGGCCAACTCCATCTCATCAAGTTCTAGTCAGGGAGGGCCCTCCACTCCAGCCTGTCACTGGCAGCAAAGAGTATCAGAAAACAGACTTGTCCATTAATGACAGTGAAACTTTCCCCCCAGTGAGAGCTTCAGCTTCGCCCTGACAGATTTTGCCCAGGGCCATGGGCTACCTGTCTTTATGGTCTCCCAGGCTGGAGACCCCAAGGCCAGTTCCACAGGCTCCATCTTTCCTCCATCCAGTCTTGATGGCCTGTGCTCAAGTCAAGGCCTGTTCTTTTTTCCTGTTGAAATAGACCACAGATTTCCTTCATTTTCACCAGCAGAGGTTTCTCCCAGTGGGGGTGGTATGTTATTCTTCCTTTTCTCCAGCTTCCATGGCCTAAACAGTGCCAGGCCCAGGCAGGGAGTCACCAAGAAGTTTCGGTGGATACTTACAGGCTTCCTGCTAGGTGTCCACCCAATATTGTGGCCCAAATGGAATCTGGTTGAAACAGACCTCAGACAACAGTGGTAGGAAAAAGATATCAGAAGCTACTATAGTAGCCTGAAGGCTGAAAAACTGTCACTTGTCTCACACAGGTGACTCTTCCCAAAGCCTTTCTTACCTTGTGTTGTCTTGTGTCTCTTTCATGAATCTAACTGGGTACCTGGATCTCCCCTGCACCACTCACTAAATCTGTCTTTGCCTCAGCGTCTTCCCTTTCTAGCTACCCTTTAGAACAACCACCGCACCAAAAAAAAAGACTGGAGCTATGGTGACCTAAGTTCCCAGCACCCAGCATCCACACAACTTCCTGTAATTCCAGCTGCAGGGAATCTGGTGCATTCTTATGGCTTCCATGGGCACTGCCCACATGCACACACACCTACACATGGATACATGAGTAGAAATTTAAAAGAAAAATTGAAGATTTTATTTTTATTGTTTTTTAACTATGCATATGCTTGTGCAAGTATGGGCCCAGGATGCCCCGCTGGAGCTGAAGCTGCCATCCAACTTAGGCCTTGTGAAGGTAACCCAAGTCCTCTGGAAGAGGTGGTGACACTTAACCACTGAGCCATCCCTCCAACAACCTTGCCACCCTATTAAGGTTCAAGGCCAGAGCGAGGTCAGCCTGTGCTCTTGAGATCCTGTCTCAAAAGGTGGAGGAGGAGGTAGCAGTAGCTTAGGCTGGAGAGATGGCTCTGAGGTTAAGAGCATCGCCTGCTCTACCAAAGGTCCTGAGTTCATTTCCCAGCAACCACATGGTGGCTCACAACCATCTGTAATGGGGTCTGGTGCCCTTTCTGGCCCACAGGCATAGACACAGATAGAATATTTTATACATAATAAATAAATATTTTTTAAAAAATTAAAACTTAATGGGTTCTTTGTCCACCACCAGACCACAAACTCCTGAGAGCAAAGACTCTGCCCTCGCCTCTTTGAATGCCCTCCCATACCCTCCCCTGCATACTTGCATGGCACCCCAGCCCCAGCTCATGACTCCTGAAGGAACTGGAGCTACCTGCTGGGTGAGGAAGAAGGATGTGCCTGTAAGCATCTTCTCCCAGTGTTCTCCTACAACGCCCATTAATCATTGTCTCTCTGTCTCTCCTTCCGCTTACCTTCTTAAGACAGCCCACCTTCAAATGAGAGTTGAATTATAACCTAAACAAGAAAATCAAGTAGGAACTTTCTGAAGTTCATGACAAGGATGCCAAGGATAGTGGTAGGCTGCCAAGCTGTTTCAGGAGAGGATATCCTCCTTCAACACATTATTAACCTTCATGCTTTTCGGTCTGAGTATGAGGGCCTGGGATAGGGCACTGGGGAGGCGGTGCTGGGACCATCAGGCCACAGGCTACCACCACCTAGTGGTCAGTTCAGGAAGTGCAAGTAGGAAGGAGTGTCTCCGAAAGGTCTAGAAAGTGGGAAAAGGGAAAGAGCAAACATTTATTGAGCAATTGCCATGGAGCAGGCCGCTGAAATAGAATATGGAAGTTGGGCAGTGGTGGCGCACACATTTAATCCCAGCACTCAAGAAGCAGAGGCAGGTGGATCTCTGAGTTCTAGTCTACATAGTTCCAGGGCAGTCAGAACTATATAGTGAGACTCTGCCTCAAAAAAACAAAACAAACAAGAACAAAAACAAAAACCAAAGCAGAATGTGGATATCCCACTTGAGTCCCGCAGTCACTTTGTGGCAGAGGAGTTATGTACAGTTTATAGACTAGGAAACAGAGATTAAGGAATCTGTTCCAAGTGTCTATTCCATCTTGTTACCAAACACTTCTTATGTATCCCAGCATGATGGCAGGCCTCTAAGTTCAAGAGTTAACAACGTGTAGACTGTTTACGGGTCACTGAGGATGCTCCATAAGGTAACTAACAATTATAACCCAGACCTTCTATGTCTGAGATGGAGGTTTGCAGAGAGAGCCATGGGGACCAGGGAAGGATATGATTTCTAGCCAAGGGGTTGAGAAAAAGCAAGGCTCACTGTGTCATTTGATGTTGCAAGAGCGGGAAGGAGATGACAAGAAGAATGGGTGCTTTAGGCTGGAGACAGGCAAAGACATAGGGGCTGAGGAAATGCTGGCTTAGCTGAGTTCAAGGCTAGGGACTGGGGGGGGGGACACACCAACCCTAGTGAATAAAGCAATGGAAAGGCAAATCACCAAGGACTCATTTAGCATTGCAAAGGGCTTTGTTTTGTTTAAAACTTAATTAAGGGAACCAGATGAATCCTAAAGAGGTGGGATCAAAGACAGTAATGACTGGCCTGACAGTGATAGTGATGTACGCCCTTAATTCCAGCACTCAGAGGCAGAGGCAGGCAGAGCTCTGAGTTCAAGGATATCCTGGTCTACAGAGCGAGTTCTAGGACAGCCATGGCTACACAGAGAAACTCTCCCCTAAGAAACAACAACAGAGAACCTGATGGGTGGATCATGCCCCTTCTATACGGACTGAGAAAGCCAGATCTGGAAACAGCGCACGTTAGAATGGTCTTAGACTCTGAGGGTCCAGCAGATGGCTCAGAGGGCAAGGATGCCTGCTGCCAAGTCTGATGACCTGAGGTGGATTTCTGGGACCCCTGTGGTGGATGGGGAGAAGTGACTCCTGCAAGTCATCCTCCGGCATCAACACATGCGTCTTGGCATGCACGCACTCACAGAAATACATACAGATAAATAAATGTAATGTGGCTTTTAAAAGAATGCTCCCAGTATCTGACTGCACATTGTAGCTTAGTACTAAACACTGTTGTACCTCCAGACTTGCAAACTAAAGAAATCAAGCTGTGTGGCTCTGCCACAGGGATTCACAGATTCATGGGACAGAAGTAGACTTCATGGGTCATGTTATTTTTTTATTTTATTATTTTTTCAAAGATTTATTTATTTATGATGCAAATAAAAATACAAAAAAAGAGCTCAAAAGAAAAGAAAATAGGCAAGCAAAATATTGGTCTAAAGATGGACGGGTGTGGGGGAAATATCAGAGATTTTTGACATATGGTGACAAGCCCAATGACCCAAAAGCATATGAAAAGTGTTAACCGTCTTTTGTCATCAAGATCAGGCCAAGTATGGTGACACAAGCCTTTAGTCCCACTAGGGAGACAGGAGCACTTGAATCTCTGTGATTTCGGTCAGCCTGGTCTACAGAGTTCCAGGCCAGCCAGGATACATAGTAAGACCCTATCTCTTTTGTTTTGTTTTGTTTTTTCGAGACAGGGTTTCTCTGTAGCTTTGGTGCCTGTTCTGGAACTAGCTCTGTAGACCAGGCTGGTCTCGAACTCACAGAGAACTGCCTGCCTCTGCCTTCTGAGTGCTGGGATTAAAAGCGTGTGTCACTATATCCAGTTCAAGATTGCATTGTTTCTGTGTCCATTCAGGTTCCATTGAACTCACAGAGATCCACTTGCTTCTGCCTCCCAAGTGCTGGGATCAAAGGTGTGTGACACTACCTCCAGCTTAGCAATTCTTATTTATTTATTTGTTTGTTATTTATTTTTGTTTTTCAAGGTAGAGTTTCTCTGATAACCTCTGCTGTCCTAGAACTAACTCTGTAGACCAGACTAACCTCGAACTTACAGAGATCTGTATTCAGAGTACTGGAATTAAATTAAAGGTGTGCCCTAGCACTGTCTGGCAGCAATTTTTATTTTTAAGATTTATTTTTATTTTATGTGTATAGGTGTTTGCCTACATGTGTATCTATGCATTGTCTATGCGTGTGCATTGCCCATGGAGGTCAGAAGAAGTGTAGAATCCTCTGGAACTGGAGTTATAGACAGTTGTAAGCTGCCATGTGGATGTTGAGAATTGGACCCTGGTCCTCTGGAAAAAAAAACAGCCAGTGCTCCTAACTGCTGAACCATCTCTGCAGCCCTAGCAATTTTTTTTTTTTTTGTTTTTTCGAGACAGGGTTTCTCTGTGGTTTTGGAGCCTATCCTGGAACTAGCTCTTGTAGACCAGGCTGGTCTCGAACTCACAGAGATCCGCCTGCCTCTGCCTCTCGAGTGCTGGGATTAAAGCCCTAGCAATTTTTATACAGTTAAGTATTCATCCACCCTATCAATGGTTCAACAGTTACACTTCCAGCTATTTATTTATTAAAGAGAAAAAAAACATAAGTTCACATAGACTTGACACAGAATAATCATAGCTTTCTGCCCAATAATCCTAAACTGGTTATCTTACTGTTGCCCATCATTCCATCATTAAGAAAAGAAAAAGGTGCTGGAAAGATGGCTCAGAGGTTAAGAGCACTGACTGCTCTTCCAGGGGTCCTGAGTTCAATTCCCAGCAACCACATAGTGGCTCACAGCCATCTATAATGAGAACTGGTGCCCTCTTCTGGCATGCAATGGAAGCATACATGGAAGGAATGTTGTATACATTATAAATAAATAAATCTTAAAAAAGAAAAGAAAAGAAAAAGATAAACTGTGGCAGCTGGATATGATGGAACGTGGTGATAATTTCAGAATTTGGAAGGCTGAGGTAGGGAGTCGTGAGTTAGAGCGGGCCTGAAGAGCTATACCGCAAGACCCCATCTCAATAAAGGAGCACCCCCCCATAGGAGGTGGGTGTAGTGACTCACCCTTGTATCCCCAGAACTCAGGAGGCTGATGCTGGCCTGTAGAGTCAGGCCAGAATGGGCTACAGAGTGAGGTCCTGCTGAAAAAAAGAAAGCAAAGGAGCTAAAGAGATGGCTCACTTGGTTAAATGTTTGCTATGAAGATGAGTTTGGATCCCCAGAACCCACACAGAAGTTGGGCACATGCCTGTAACCCCAGTGTTGGAGAGAGAGAGAGACAGAGAGGTCACTGGAGCTTGCTGGCCAGTCAGCCGGTCCAGGCTCTGTGAGAGCCCTATCTCAAAATATAAGATGGAAAGGGATGAGCCGGGCGATGGTGGCGCACGCCTTTAATCCCAGCACTCGGGAGGCAGAGGCAGGCGGATCTCTATGAGTTCGAGACCAGCCTGGTCTACAAAGCTAGCTCCAGGACAGGCTCCAAAGCCACAGAGAAACCCTGTCTCGAAAAACCAAAAAAAAAAAAAAAAAAAAAAAAAAAAAAAAAAAAAAAGATGGAAAGGGATGGAGAAAGATACCTAGTGGCTGACTTTCAGCCCCATGTGCCCGTGCTTTTAGATACATACATGCACACACGGGCACACAAACTAAAGGCAGACTTTGGTTTTTATAATGGAATGCTGCCTGAAAAGAAAAATGAGCCTTTAATCCCAGCACTCAGGAGGCAGAGGCAGGCAGATCTCTGTGAGTTCGAGGCCAGCCTGGTCTAAAAGAGCTAGTTCCAGGACAGGCTCCAAAGCTACAGAGAAACCCTGTCTTGAAAAACCAAACCAAACCAAAACAAAACAAAAACAGAAAATGAACTATGGATGCATACAGCAAAACGCACGAATCTCAAAACACACTGAATAAAAAGATATCAGGCACACATCCTCTGTTTAGTTCATGTATCTGAATTCTAATAATTCAAAATGTTGGCTCCCTTAGAGGGGTGAGAACAATGATTTACCAGGACCTCTTGTATGCTAGCTAGGTAAGGACTCTGCCACCAAATTGTCCCCTGTGATTTACGTCTTCCCAGGACTCTGTGTTTTACAACCACCGCATTTAAAAGCAGCAATTTGAATCCATGTGACCTGGCTGCGAAAGCCACTGTGAACCAGTGAACACCTCATATCAGTACAGCCTCGTGTGTGAATAAGATCGCACAACAGTAGTAGAACATGCAAAGAGCTAGAAGAACAAGGAGAGACTGTAGGAAGAGCCAGATGGCTCAGGGTGTGAAGGATCTGGGTTCTACTCCTGGGACCAACATCATGGAAGAAAAGAACAGACTCCCGAAAGTTGCTTCTGACCTAACATGTACGGTGCACATGTGTTTCTCCCCCAACATACATACACACACTAAACAAATGAATAAAATCTAAAAAAAAATTGGCTGGGTGTGATGGCGCACACCTTTAGTCCCAGCACTCAGGAGGCAGAGCCAGGTGGATCTCTGGAAGATGGAGTTCATTCTGGTCTACAGAGTGAGTTCCAGGATGACCAAATCAACATAGTTAGACCATATCTTAAAAAAGAAAAATTTTAAAAATTCTAATTGAAGACATTATCAGAGATTTGGGAAAAAAAGAGGGATAGTATAGTGAAAACCAGATTGGAAGCTCACTTTATTTTATTTTTTATTTTTATTTTCAAGACAGAGTTTCTTTTTTTTAATATTTATTTATTTATTATGTATACAATATTCTGTCTGTGTGTATGCCTGCAGGCCAGAAGAGGGCACCAGACCTCATTACAGATGGTTGTGAGCCACCATGTGGTTGCTGGGAATTGAACTCAGGACCTTTGGAAGAACAGGCAATGCTCTCAACCTCTGAGCCATCTTTCCAGCCCCCAGAGTTTCTTTGTGTAACATTGCTGGCTGCCCGGGAACTCACTCTATAGATCAGGCTGGTCTCGAACTCAGAGATCCATGTGCCTCTGTCTCCTGTGCTGGGATCAAAGGCGTGCACCACCACTGCCCAGTGGAAGCTCACTTTAAAGTGGCTTGGCTAGGCTGGAGCTCAGGGACAGGTGTCAAAGTCCTGGGTTTAGTTCTCCGCACTAGGGACGATGTGGAGGTCTGAATGAGAACGACCCCATAGACTCTTTGATGGTTTGGTTGATGGAACTGTCTGGGTAAAAAACAGGAGGTATGGCCTTGTTAAAGGAGGTGTATGGCTGGGGTGGGCACTGGGGTTTTATACATCCATGCTGTTCTCTCTGCCTTGTGGCTGTGTCTCAAGATGTGAAGTCTCAGATACTGCTCCAGTGCCATGCTTGCTTGTACACAAGCCATGCTCCCACAGATGGTTAAAGGCTCACCCTCTAAAACTGTTAAGTCCAGTAAATTCTTTTTTTTCCTCTAAGTTGCCTTGGTCATGATGTCTCTTCACAAAAAAGAGAAAAGTAAGACAAAAGCTGGGGTCAGGAGTGGGTCATTGCTGTAACAGGCCTGACAATGCTGGGTTTCGGAGGAACTTGGAGGACTTTGGGACTTTGGACTTGAAAAGTGAAAGCAGGTCTTAATTGGGCTATCTTAGTAGGAGTTTGGAAGACAGGGGTGCTGAGAGCCATGGGAACTATGGAGACCCAGCTCAAGAGATTTCAGAGGGGACCAAGAGTAGCAGTTGCACTAGAGGCCGTTCCTGTGCCGCACGCACAAAGCTTGCGGCTACTTTCCGCTCTCTTCCTAACATCTGCCTGGGGCTAAACTGTAATGTTTTAGACTAGTTTCCTTGGCTGAGGAGATACAAAGACAGTGACTCCGCTGCTGAGTTATTTAGTGATCACTCTTACGCCAGTCTGCAACAAGAAAGAGCAAACGGGGTGAGAAGAAATACAAAATGCACAGTTTGAGGAGAAAAGGAAATTGAACGCTGGATGATGATTTGCCGGTGAAGGAGATAAGGAAGAATGGAAGTATGGGCGCCACCCAGCTAATCTTGCAATGTGTGAACAGAAAAGGCTTGCAGAATTGGAATTGCCTTTTCCTAAAGAGAATCAACGAATCAAAGCTTATGCAAATGTAATTCAAGGATGGCCAGGTACCACCCCAAGCTGGCAGCTGTGGGTCCCGTGGTGGTTCTGGTTTTAGTGGCGTGAAGAATACAGAAATAAAGGGATTGTGGAATCTTCCTCCAAAGTTCAGAAAGCTGCTGTGGCCAGGCATGTGGTAGGGGAGTCCCTGCACCGAGGGCCAGAGGGACCATTTTATGAAACTGTGAAAGAAAAGCCAGGATTGCATTGGAGACTCCAAGTTGCTGGCCATGCCAGAGTCCTGGGATACCTGCCAAGCAGAGCTGCACACAGCGGGTGGGACCAGCCTCAGGGAAAGAAGGGTGTTGCAGTCAGCAAAGATGGAAGGGCAGGGCCGTCTATGCTCTTTGACATCAGACATGGAGCTGCAGGATTTGGAGTTTGCCCTGCTGGCTTTTGGTCTTGCTTTCGTCCAGTATTTCCTCACTGTGCTCCTCTTCCTCGCTTTTGGAAATGTAATGCATTTTCTGTGCCATTGTGTGTCAGAAGTATGTGATTGGCTTTTTTATTTTGATTTTACAGGGATTTAGAATTAAGATATTGTGTGACTCTCAGAGGAGACGTTGGACTTTTAAACAATGTTGAGACTATGAAAGACTATGGGGACTTTTGAAGTTGGACTAAATGCATTTTGTGTGATGATATGGCCATAAGCCTATGGGGGCCAGGGAGTGAAATATGGACAGGTAAGAAGAACAGTGAGACGTGGGCATTGAACTAAGACAGGTCATGACTAACCGTTGATACTCCAGGAGTCTCATTGAGATAAAGATGGGGGCTCGTTCTTTACACCTAGAAGAGCATATGTGAGGTGGGCCCGACACTTTCATTGGCTTGGGGGGACAACTGGCAGTGTAATGGGGCGCACAAGGGAAGATGTCAAATGTGAAGAACTTTCCCAAGGAGCTTGACTGCACAGTCAGAGCAAGAAAGGCAAGACTCTAATTAGAGGGCTGGAATTTCCTTGCAGAGGGTTAATCTTGACCACAGCTGGCTCTATCCAGAGCCACTTGGCTTTGCCCACCCACCAAGACTGACTGTGACTTGTGAAGGTCTGCTGGCCACAATAAGTCACAGCTAGAGGGTGTGAGCCCTGAGCTCAGCTGACCCCACCATTGCTCACATCCTGTGGTCCTTGGCAGGCCTGATGGGTGTCGTCCTCCCTTCTGCTCTAAGCTTCCTCTTCCTAACCACAGGGCACTCCTTCCCAGCCCCTTTCTTGTGAAGAGCCCTGGCCACTCTGCCGCTCTGCTTGTTTGAAGCTGGGTGTTTCCCTGAGGGCATGCTTCCTTTAGCAAGATCTCAGTTCTTCTGGAGCACGGAGAAGTTGTTATCATAGGCTCTGTGTTTCTTGTATCTTCTGTGCTCCACCAGGGTTTCAGTTAGGGATGTATTTAGTAACAAGTAACAGAACACCTGGTTAGAGCAGACCGAACAACAAGGCTTTCCAGAGCAGCTGTGGGTAAGGTAACTGAGCGCTCAGCCTGAAAACTTGAGTTCTAGCCTCAGCGACCCACAAGGGGCAAGAAGAGAACTGATTCCCACAGTTATCCCCTGACCTCTGCATCTGTGTGCACAGACACACCTGCACAGTACACACACACACATTCCCATGCACACACACACACACAGGCACACACACACACGACACACACATTCCCATGCACACACAGACATACACACACATACACACACACACATTCCCATGCACACACACACACACAGGCACACACACACAACACACACATTCCCATGCACACACAGACATACACACACATACACACACACACATTCCCATGCACACACACACACACACACAGGCACACACACACGACACACACATTCCCATGCACACACACAGACATACACACACAGACACACATGTGCATGTGTGCACACAAACACATACACATGCACACAGGCGCGACATTAATATACAAAGCAAAGCATTCTGTGACAGGTCCAGGCTGGGTTTCTCGTCACCTTTTCACACTGACACATTACTCCCGGTGACTGGAGAGATGGTTCCGTCAGTACATGGTTCCAGCTATCCCAAGTGGGCAACTGGCACCAAAGATGGACGCCATCTTTCCCAGGGAGCCTTTTAATTGACTAGGATTGGGACCTTGATTGGCTAGACCAATTAGAGGCATCCCAGGAACACCTGGAAGGGGAGGGCCTATAAGAGTCTGGACTTTGCTAGCTTGAGAGAAGGGCTTGGCTTCTGAGCAGGCACGATTAGTGATTGCCTGAGAAATTTATGACTGTGTGTCCCTGCTGGGAGGGCCTGTGACACCATGTCCTCATCAGAACTGCAGCCCTGGTTACCTTGTACCATCACAGTTTGCTAACTAGTCTGAGTCCTCATGGGTGGAGCATAAACACTCAACATATGTTTCAACTCCCTGTCTGGAGGTGCTGCAGGGCTGAACTTAACTGACAGCAACTTGACTTTGTTTCTCTGAAGGTGGGAACTCTGAACATGACTATATGCTGAGAATATAGAACTAAAATGATGAAAGAGCCGAAGGCTGAGGACTAGGGGCTCTTAGGGATCATGAGGGGAAGGAACAAGTGCCTGCTAAGACAGAAAGCAGGGCCCTGGATATGGCGGTGGTACACAAGCAATCCCAGCCCCAGCCAGAGTGGGGAGGACTGGAGGCCAGCCTGGGCTACACAGTGAGGCCATTTCACAAACAAAACAGTGACGAAAATAAAGCAGGGGCCTTAAGCATGTACCTTGGGCCTGAGAGGGGCCACCTCCGGGAGCCGTCATGGCTGATGTTCGTATCTTTGACAGGAGCAGCCGGGACACCGGAGAAGCTCCTAATAGATGACTTTGCTTAATCTAACTGATGATGACTTGCTGTCAAAGTGAGTGGAGATTTGGACACCCTTGTGACATCCTAAGAGTCAGAGGTCAAAGGGCACCCAGTAACTTCCTTTCCTGTGACTTCATCTCATCCCTTAACACCCCCACAAATCCCAGGCCACTACCCAGTGCTCCCTAGCTGTCCTGTCTGTGAAATGAATTCAGTTTCCTAGTTCCCTCAGTCAAGCCATTGATAAGGTTAGTGTTTTTTTATTGTTCTGGAAGTGGTCACCTGACTAGCATTACTGATGTTCATTGGGCCAAGCCATGGGTTTATTGGGGTGGGTGGTCTTCCTAACCACCGCTAAGAAGTTAAGGGCTGGGTAAACACAAGAGAGTTCTAGCTACACCTGGAGTCTTGGCTGGTTTGGGAGATGAGGCTGGCACAGCCCATGGAGGGAAGGACTCCTGGGGACAATTCAGAATGATCTCCCCTCTCCTGGCTAATGACATGGGAGTAAAGGCCAGAGGTTCTGATCACTCTGGAGGATGCCTACACAAAGCTGGGTACCACTACTGTGGGGCTAATTAAATGCTTGTTGTTAGACAGGGTTTCCAGGGCCAGAGGAAGATTTAGGGATGTGGTGCAGGGAGTGGGGGATGGAGAAGTGTCTTAAGGTTACTGTTGCTGCCATGAAACACTATGTAAGTTAGGGAGGAAAGGGTTGGCTGTTTTTTTCAGCTTACACTTCATATCAGTGTTCATCACGGTAGGAAGTCAGGACAGGAACTCAAACAGGGCAGGAACCTGGCGGCAGGAGCTGAATCAGAGGCCATGGAGGGGTGCTGCTTACTGGCTTGCTCCTCAGGTCTTCTCAGCCTGCTTTCCTGTAGAAGCCAGGACCACCATCCCAGGAATGGTACCCCTACAATGGGCTGGGCTCTCCCCCATCAATTACTAATTAAGAAAATGTCCTATAGGCTTGCCCACAGGTCTTATGGCGGCATTGTCTTAATTAAGGCTCCCTCCTCTCAGATGACTTTTGCTTGTTTCAAGTTGACATAAACTGTCCAACACAGTGAGCTAAGGACCTGGGCCTTTTCTGGTCACCTGCAAGCTACACAGGCCCTTTCTTTTTTGAGATTAAGATCTTGGTATTAAATCCTTTGCTGGGCCGGGCAGTGGTGGCGCAC
>NC_022024.1:9082204-9083494 GCF_000317375.1 Microtus ochrogaster
CCAGCACTCAGAAGGCAGAGGCAGGTAGATCTCTGTGAGTTCGAGACCAGCCTGGTCTACAGAGCTAGTTCCAGGACAGGCACCAAAGCTACAGAGAAACCCTGTCTCGAAAAAACAAAAAAAAATCCTTTGCTGGAATCCAGCGAGTAGGCTTGTGTTGTAAGTAATGGGTTTACACATATTAAACCACAGCTTGACCTATGGGCTGATGCCATAGGCGGAGAAGGCATATTGCCACCAGATCAGGCCCAGGGGCATTGATGAGCCGGCAGTAATAGGCGGTAAAGGTACCTGTGAGAAAATGCCAATATAACCTTTTGCCCAGGAACCATGCCCAGTGTCATGAGCTAATCTGGGTTTCCCATGGTTGCCCATGAGGCAACTTTTCCATCTCCACTGCTGGGAGGGCGCCTGTCAGAGTGCGGCTTCTCTGCCTGGTCTTCATTGGCTTCCCGAGTGTCATCCCCCAGGTCTGCCAGACTTGGATGAGCTGAGTCAGCTTTGAAATGTCATTACTCACTACGCCTCCCAGTGGAGCAATGCGCTCATCTAGTGCACACTCCGTGCCGTGTGAGCCGTCGGTCACCAGGTAAATGTCCCTCACAACTGTTTTCTTGTTGCCGTGAAGAAATCGGACAATAGTCAGCTCAGCACACAGCTTCTCTATTATGGTCGCCTCTGTCACACCTGGGAAAGGCTCCAGGCTGCAGGCATCAGCTTCCTAAGGTGGGGCTTGCTGCCACCTTGCAGTTGGAGCCGTGCCCCCTCCAGGGCTCACATCCCTGCTCCTTGATTGCAGGACACAGCACAGCATCTAGTGATAGACTTACCTCTCAGATAAGAGAGTCCACATGCCCCCTTTAGCCCAGGGCCCAGAACATAAGAAACACTGAATGAATGAATGAATGAATGGCAGCCCCTGGTGCTTACCCACAAAGACCTGCGCTGTCCGTCCCAGCTGCTCTACAGTGTGATGATGACGCATGTTGTTGTCATGAGCTGCCATCCTCCTCCAGCTTAGACTCTAAGCAGAGGAAGAAAGATGTGCCCATAACATGTTTTTTTTTTAAAAAAAAAAAAAAAAAAGATTGATTTAATATGTATACAGTACTCGTGCACGCATTCCTGCCAGAAGAGGGCACCAGATCTCATTTCAGATGGGTATGGGCCATCACGAGGTTACTGGGAATTGAAGTAAGGACCTCCAGAAGAACAGTCAGTGCTCTTACCCTACCTCCCCCCCCAAGTAACATAGTTCTAAAAGCAGTGCAGAGTGATACATAATGGTCG
>NC_022024.1:9084409-9097680 GCF_000317375.1 Microtus ochrogaster
GGCATACACACAGATAGGCTATTGTATACATAATAAATAAATATTTAAAAAAAAAAAAAGAGTACTGCCTGCTCTTCCAAAGATCCTGAGTTCAATTCCCAGCAACCACATGGTGGCTCACAACCATCTGTAATGAGGTCTGGTGCCCTCTTCTGGTCTACAGACATACTCACAGACAGAATATTGTATACGTAACAAATAAATAAATTTAAAAAAAAAATTTAAAAAATAATTTTTTAGCAGGGCATGGTAATACATGCCTTTAATCCCAACACGCAGGAGGCAGAGGAAGGTGGATCTCTGTGAGTTCAAGTCCAGCTTGGTCTACAAAACAAGTTTTGAGTTCCAGGACAGCCAAAGTTATTACACAGAAAATTCTTGTCTCGAAAACACACACACACACCTCTTTGGGGCATTTATTTTTATGATTTTATTATGTATGGATGTTGTGTCTGCATGAGGGTGTGTGTACATGAATATAGGTACTTTTGGAAGCATTAGATTCCTCTGGATATATGTTCACTTTTTTTTTTTTTGAGAAAGAATCTCTCTATATAGCCCAGGCTGTCCTAGAATTCTCTATGTAGACCAAGCTGATCTTGAATTCACAAAGATCCTCTGCCTCCGAAGAACTGAGATTTAAGGCATGTGCCACCATGCCCAGGTACTTACTTACTGATATTTTATTGTTGACAGTGATTTCTCTCCCACCCAGTCCTGCAGTGTTCAGTCCCAAAGAAACACACAGAGGTTTACATTAATTATAAACTGGTTGGCCTATTAGCTCAGGCTTCTTATTAACTCTTACATCCCACATTAACCCATAATTCTTGTCTGTGTTAGCCACATGGCTTGGTACTTTTATCAGTGAGGCATTCTCATCTTGCTTCCTCTGCATCTGGGTGATGGTTGCAGACTGAGCCTTTTCTCTTCCCAGAATTCTCCTGTTCTGGTTGCCCTGCCTATACTTCCTGCCTGGCTACTGGCCAATCAGCATTTTATTAAAACAATACAAGTCACAAGTTTTTACAGGGTACAAGACCAATGTCCCACAACATTTTATATTCTATTTTATTTACTAATTTTTATTTTGTTTTGTTTTATGTGTGTGGCTATTTTGCCTGAAAGTATGTGTTTGTACCGCGCATGTGCCTGGTACCCTTGGAGGCTAGAAGAGGGATATCAAATCCCCTGGAACTGGAGTTACAGACAGTTGTGAGGTGCCACATGGGTGCTGAGAATTGAACCCAGGTCCTCGGGAAGAGCTGCTAGTGCTCTTAACCACTGAGTTATGTCTCCAACCCTTCCATCCCATTTATTTATTTATTTATTATGTATACAATATTCTGTCTACTACATGTATTCCTGCAGGCCAGAAGAGGGCACCAGACAGATGGTTGTGAGCCACCATGTGGTTGCTGGGAATTGAACTCAGGACCTTTGGAAGAGCAGGCAATGCTGTTAACCACTGAGCCATCTCTCCAGCCCCCCATTTTATTTTATTTTATTTTATTTTATTTTATTTTATTTATTTTTTGGTTTTTTTTCGAGACAGGGTTTCTCTGTGGTTTTGGAACTTGTCCTGGAACTAGCTCTTGTAGACCAGGCTGGTCTCAAACTCACAGAGATCCGCCTGCCTCTGCCTCCCGAGTGCTGGGATTAAAGGCGTGCGCCACCACCGCCCGGCCCCCATTTTATTTTTTAAAAATGGTCAAGATACTATTACAGGAAGAACTGTGTTCCTTGGAAAATTAATAATGTCCTTTACAGTCCTCAGAAAGAGCCAACTAGGCAACACCTGAATCTTGGGATTTTAGCTTTCAACACCATGAGTCAAATTTCTGTCTTAAGCCACCCAGCTTGGGGTGTTTTATTATACCAGCCTAAAAAAAACTAATACACCCATCGGATGGCTTTTATGACTCAGTCTTGCGTTGTAACCTGAAGTTCTCACACCATAAAGTTGTTGCTTTTTTTCCCCTTGAATGCTTTCTCTTATGCAATCTTTGCAGTTGCTGGGTGGGATGTGGGGCCCGGAGGGAAGGCGAGGCAATGAAGTGTCAGGCGGGCCGTGTCATTAACAAACCTGGCCTGACCCTACAATTGCACAACCTTAAAATGAGTCGAGCCCTCCTCCCCTCACTGTATTCAGGCCCCACTGAAGCTGCAGCTACTCAGGCCTCTCTGCCTATCCTTAGACGGGGACTTCCTGAGATCTTCAAATGGCAGGACCTGGCTTCCACTACCATCTGCGGACAGTCATATGTGCGGTGGGCACCTGGAAGCACATATCAAGGCATGTGTGCCATGAGCTCACCTGAGCTCAGACCTCAGGGTAAACATTACTTGCTGGACCAGTCTCTGGACAGACACTCCTGCCTGATCTCCACCCCTGCTCTCAGACCTAAGACATTCATAAAGATACAGACGCCTCTTCTAGGCTCTGTCTTGGAGGCAATTGCATTACCCTCCCCCAATCCAGAAACCTCTGGGTAAGATGGAGAACCATCTGCTTTCCTAACCTGATGTTTATTCTGAGCCATAAAAACAGTGTCTGGGACTGCAGAGGTAGAGGTAGTGCTGTGGTTATGAGCTCTGGCTGCTCTTGCAGAGGACCTGCGTTTGATTACCAAGACCCACGTTGGTAGCACACAGCGATTTGCAGCTCCAGTTCCAGGGGTTGCGATGTTTCCTCTAGCATCTGATAGTACTAAACTAGCACGTGGCACACACACACATGCAGACGATATATCCACACACATTAAAGACAATCAAATAGTATGTGTTGGACTGTAGATGTGGCTCACTTGGTAGAATGCTTGCCTGACATGCAAAAAGCCCTGGGTTCAATTCTTAGCACAACATGAATACAAGCCCAGCACTTGGGAGGTAGAGGCAGGAGGATGCAGTTCAAGTTTGCACTTGGCTAAGTAACAATTTCAAGGCCAGTCTGGGCTAAGGAGTCCTTTCTCATCAACAACATCAAGTGCATATACCCAAGCAAATAATTAAACAACAACAACCAAAGTGCCTAGTGCCTGCTGTTTACAATAGGTCAGCGTTGCTCCAAGTATTTTATTCTCAACTGCAGGGGCTACATTACCCTTGTGGGCTCCATTTTGCAGATAATAAAACAGCCAGTTTTTCAGTTGGCACGTTTGGCAGGGCTCGAACACAAAGGGCCTCTGCTCAGAATCCACGACTATGCTGGATGTACAGTTTGTTCCTACCATTTTCAGACTGGTCGGGTCTATGTATGCGCTGTGCCCAGTGCCCGCGAACGTGCAGGGGAGGATCAGTTTCATCACCAGGGGGCAGCATAAGACTGGCTTTGGCTCTTCAGCCCAGCCCTGAAAGGCAACAGGAGAGCCAAAATAGTTGACACAGCCGCCCTCAGACACCATCCTTCCACACACTCCTTGACGGTCAGGTTTGGGTCCCTTGTTATCCTCCTCCAGCAAAAACTACGGAACAATCCTCTAGTTATGATGGTGACTCAGAAGCTGAGCAAGGTGTGTGTGTGTGTGTGTGTGTGTGTGTGTGTGTGTGCGCGGGTGCGCGTTTGTGAGTGTGTGTGACTCTAAGTCGGGCGCGCGTTTGTGAGTGTGTGTGACTCTAAGTGGCCCTGACTGATGACATGTGTTTGAACATGCCGCTACATGTGTGAACATATACGTGTGTGTGTGTGTGTGGTCTTGTGGCTAGGGAAATTGTACATGTTTGTTTTGGGGTGTGTCTCAGTGTTTACCCCAGATACAAACAGGAACTTTGCTAAGGTTGCAGAGCATATTCACACTCCAACTTGGCCTCCTAGGAATCTTCTGGCAGCCCTCAGTGGCCATCGCTAGGGCCTGAGGCATGGTACCCCGTGCGGACCCCTTGTCCTCCAAGTGCCTCTGGGAGTCTTCCAGAATTCTAAGCTAAGGGTTCCCCTCCCCCACTTCCTCCGTACAGCGTCACGGGACCTCTAAGGCGTTCCCGCCTAGGAAGGAGGTGAACCTAGTTCTTCGGGGCCTCAGGCTCCGGGCTGCTTCTCAGGGTCCTCCACTGGAGGGAGCGCACAGCCCAGTGGGACCAGATGCCCAGTCCCCAGGGGCCCCAACCTCTGACCCGGAGAAAGTTTGTGTGGTAGCTAGGCAGTTTAGGGTGGCACGCCTCTCCCAGCTATTAGGTGACTCTCCAGAGGAAAAAATGGATCACTGTTCTGGGGGCTAGAGTACTTGAAGGTCAGCCTCCTACCAGCGTGACTCAGTGGAACTCCAGCTATGCCCTCCCCACTACGTGCTTCCCCACCGGGCACCGGGAGGCATACATGTTCGCCCCACTTTCTTCCTCTTCCTCCTCCAGCCCACTTTCTCTTTTCTGTGTCGTCAGAGCTCCAGGGAGGGACCTGGGCAGGCAGAGAAGCCGGAAACAGCAGGCCGGGGCAGCCAGGGTTTACAGTGAAGAGGAAGGCCGGATCCGAGTGCCTGCGTGCGTGTGTTTGTGTGTGTGTATACATTGAGTTTTTAGGGCCAGCCCAGGACCCGCTGGACAGCGCTACAGATCCATGGGGCCTGGCAGTGCCCGCTGAGAGAGGGAGAAGATAGCAGAGGGGCTGCCAAGGTGAGGGGGATGTCTGCGGGCGAGGAAGGTGGGGGGACCTTTGACTAAACGTGAGGGATGGATTTTCGGGGCCTCTCGGGATCCTCCCCTGGGCGGGGCGCTTGGGCCCCTGGAAATCGTTTGCTGGTGTTAGTGGCTGGTAGCACCGGGTTCCGGCAGTTTCCAACTTTCGAAGGACTCTGGTGGGTACAGGCCTCCACACTCCCCTCCCCAGCGCGTCACGTCACTTTCCCCAACGCTCAGCCCTGCACCTCCTGAGACGTGGAAAGTCGCGGAGCAGAGGGGAAGGAGGGCCCTCTGGGTGGATGGGGGGGGAACGTGGCTGCCCCTCCCTAGAAGTTGATGCTCCTGGGCCCCGAGCCTGTTCAAGCCCTAGCTGCTGCCCGCTAAAGGTTCCTGTTCAGGGTGTGGCTGGAGGATGAGCGAGACCCAGATGCAGACCTCATGGTGCCCCAGAGGAGGGGGAATTTCCCCCTCACACGGCTCGCTTGGCTGCAAAAAACACTGAGATTTCCCCGTGGGAGGGCGGCCGGCCGGGGGTTAACCCTCCTCGTGCTGACCTGGCTCCACCTCCTCGCGCCCTTTCCCGCCCCCACTGCCACCGCCACCGCCACTTACACACATTGGGCAACCCAGAGAAAACCTTGACTTTTGCTATTGGGGTTCCACGGTCTGCGGACTCGGAATGTAGGGGAAGAGGAGATAGGGAAGGACTTGGGCTACCAAGCTTATGAAGAAGCTTCTGGGCTGTCGGGCTTCCCCTACCGAGGAAGGGGAGGGGGGGGGGGAGGCTGGAAGGGAACGCTGGCCCCGCCTCTTGCAGTGTGGCTCCGCCTTTCTTCCTTCCCTCTGTAGGGGACTGAATGCAAACGGTGTCAGTGTCCAGGCCCCACCTGTAGACCCCGTACCGTTACTGGGTGCGCAGGGGAGAAACATGGTTACATGGTGTCTGGGGAGGGAGGAGGTTGAGACTTGAATCATTCTGTAAGGGGATTTAGAGGAAATGGGAGCTGTTTGTGGCTTGGAGGTCCCCAGTCCCCAGGAGGATAAGGATTGGGCCAAAGGTCTGGAATCAGAGCACTCCAGAGACTGGGAGGAAGACAGAATTCTTCCTTGAATTTGAGAATAAGCTGAATGGTATTCTTCAGGATGCCCCACCCAAAGGGGTAGACAGTTTTAGAACAGAAAGTCTCTGGTGGAGGACCCTGAGCGGTGGTGAGAGCTCTTGGAGTCAGAGGGAGAGAGAGAAACAAGATGTTTAGGGGTAGCAATGTCCTGAGAAGGGGCCTCTTTGTCTTCCATCTGGAAGCCCCGGGGGAGTTGAGAGGCTCAAACAACAGGGGGACTTGGGGACACCCAGGGAGTTTCCATCCGTCTTCCTCCTCCTCTTCCTCTCTGAGAGGACACTATGAGAAATGCGAGCTGAGAGCCCCCTGGGAAACCACTGGTCTACCCAGCCCACCCTGAGGCCCCTGGGAAAGTAGGGAGCTAGCTCTCTCTGCCTGCGCCTACCTCCTCTCTCCCTTTTCTCTCCTCTTCCTCTGGTGTTTGGTTCTCTGGTTGCCTAACTCTTCCCTCCAGGTCGGCCAACCCTGCTGTTTCTCCACTCTCCCTCTTCCTGCCATTCTTCCTACCCTCTCTATTTTCTTGAGGTGATTGGGCTTCTGAGCCAGAAGGAATCCTAACAGCACAGTGTAGTGATTGATCCTTACGGAGATCCTGAGCCTAATCACCAGCTCCTTGCCCAGTGGCCTTGGCCAAGTTGAATAACCTCCTGAGCCTTAGTTTCTTCATCTAGGAAAAGGGGTAATTTCACACTTTAAAATAGGGCTGGAGAGATGGCTCAGTAGTTAAGAGCATTGGCTGCTCTCCCCAAGGACCTGAGTTTGATTCAGGCATACATGGCAGCTCACAGCTGTGTATAACTCCAGTTCCAGAGGCATACATACGTGCAGGCAAAACTCCCATTAACATTAGATAATAAAAAACTAAAACAATTGTTGGAAGGGGACAGGGATGTAGCTCAGGGATAGAGCATTTGTGTAGCATGCATGAGGCCCTGGGCTTCTTTCCTAACACACGCACACGTGCATACATGTGTTTGCACACACACACACACACACATGGTTGTGAGGTTCCAATGAGCTAATGTGTTGAGTATGATATATCTATGGAATAGTGCAAAATAAATATTAGACATTACCGCTCTACCGTCATCGTCGCTATCAAGTTGGTGATTTTTGCAGTGTTGGGCGTTGAACTTTCAGACATTTTACAAATGCTAGGCAGGCGACTTCCCCTGGCAATGTCTTTCAGGTTGCTTCCTAGGGCAGGTAATTTTGAATTTTGAAAGTTTTCCACGGGCCCCTTTGGGGTCGGGAGGAAGGGCAAAAGGGAGAGGACCCAGTGGACTTGCTGCCGTCCACACTTGCCTTTGGCTGTGCTTTGCATCCCTCCCTCCCCAGGGGTTTGCTCTCTGTGGTTTTAGTTACCTGCAGTAAGCCACACTCTGAGAATGTGAAATGGAAAATACCAGAAAAAGCAATTCGTGACTTTTAAACAACTTTTATTATAGTATGCTGTAAGTTTATTCTATTGTTGCTCTTAATTTCTTTATCCAACTTATGTATTAAACTTTGTGTAGATATATATGGGAGAAAATATAATAGATACAAGAGTAGATGTTACATGCTGTTTTAGGCCCTATTCATGGTCTCGAGTATCCAGATGATGTCTTGGAGTGTCCCTTCCGGACACTAGTGTCACATGATTAAAAACTAGGAGTCAAGTGCAGTGGTGCATGTCAGTAGCCCTAGCATTTGGGACGTAGAGACCAGAGGATCTTACGGCACACACCTTTACTCCAGTACCCAGGAGGCAGTGGCAGGCAGATTTCTATGAGTTTGAGGCCTGGCCTACATAGGAAGGTCCTCTGATGTACTCAGATCACTTGCCTAGCACATTCAAGGCCCCGAGTTTGCTCACAGCACCCCTAGAATCAAAATTGTTTAGCGCTTTCAAATGTTTGGAAACAGCAAAGGCATGGAGGTGTGTACCTGCAATTCCAGTACGTGAGGGGCCGAGGGGAAAGGGTTCCTTGAGCTCAGGAGCTCAAGAACAAACTGGTCCACAGAGCTAGATTTCTTACAACAAAAGTTTAGAAAGTGCTCTGTGCATTCAGCCCTCATATTTCGTGACCAAGATCCTTAGAGTGTAGTCTTTTTACCCCCAGATCCAGCGCAGGTCCTGTCTTCCCTGAGTCTGCTCTCTCTCCTCTGTCTCGTGTCTTCTTGTCACCTCGCCCTCTGGCTGTGTTTCTTCAGCTTGCCCATGTCTATCACAGAAGGTATTGCCCTGTTTCAGGCATTGGTCAAGGGAGCCCATGGCTTAAGGTGCCCTGGCAGTGGGTATGACCAAATGGCAGGAGAAGAAAAAGGCTGTCCGGGAAGAAGGATTGTGATGCCCCACATCTTCACTCAACTCTGGGACTTGACCCTGAGAAACCAGGATGAATCTAAGCTCTGGAAAGATGCACAGTTCTAGGCTCAGCAAAACTGAAGGAAGTTCTTGTCAGGACCATCCATGTGGAAGAGCTGTGGATGCCCCAGAAGCTATGCTGAGTTTCTGGGGGCCTCTTTGAATGGCCTTGCTCTTCTCTCCCAGGCACCTTGCACACCCCAGATCATGTCTCTGTGGGGTCTGGTTTCTAAGATGTCCCCAGAAAAACTACAACGACTCTACGTTGACTTTCCCCAACACCTTCGGCATCTCCTGGCTGAATGGCTGGAGAAGCAGCCCTGGTGAGTCCCTTATGTGTCTTCCCTCTCTTCAGAGCCCTTCCTGATGGAATTCAGGACTGAGGACTCATTAGTATATAGGTAATAGCCTAGACTTGGCGTGGAGCCAGCACAGAGTGGGAGCGGGAGGCACGGGGACAGCTGTAGAATGGAGGCTCAGAAGCACCGAGGAAGCCCTGGCTTGAGATAGATGATGTCCCCACAGGGAGTTCCTGGTTGGTTCAGATGCCTTCTGCTACAACATGGCTAGTGCCCTGCTTTCAGCCACTGTCCAGCAACTTCAGACCTCTGCAGGGGAGCAGGGGAAAGGAAGCACCATTTTGCAGCACATCAGTACCCTGGAGGTAGGACAAGAGGGGAAGGGAAAAGGTTGGGGTGGGATCAAGGTAGAGCTGGAGTGCGCACTGGGTACAGGAAGAAAACTGCTTGGATGGGAGATGTTGAAAGCAAATGGTACTCTTGTGGTTGGGCGCTAGCTGGCATGCAAATCGGTTCTTAGAGCATGCAAATGTTTGATGCTTGAGAGTCTACAGTTATGGTCCTCGCCAGTGTATCCATGAATGGGGACAAGGAACTGGGGGAGGACATGTATAAGAGTGAGGCTAACTGCTAATCCCTTTCAATTCTATAGAGCATCTATCAGAGGGACCCTCTGAAGCTTGTGGCCACCATGAGACAAATACTTCAAGGGGAGAAAAAAGCTGTTATAGAAGAGGTATTGTGATACCCCACTTCCCATTTGTATTAGTCGGGGTTCTCTGGAGGAAGAGAACTTACAGAATGAATATGTGTATTTGCATGCATGTATATATATATATATGTGTGTGTGTGCATATTTATATACATATAAATATGTATTGTCTATATACACGGTTTACGAATTGTGGTCCAACTAGTTTAACAATGGCTGTCTACCAATGGAAGGTTCAAGAATCTACTAGTTGTTCAGTCCATAAAGTTAGATGTCTCATCTGGTCTTCAGTATACTCTGGAATCTTGAAGTAGGCCCTAATGCCAGGGAAGGAGTAGACTGGCTAGGGAGATCAAGAGCACGCAGGCAAAGAGGCAAGCTTCCTCCTTCCATGTCCTTTATGTGGGCTACCAGCAGGAGTGGCCCAGATTAAAGGTGGGTCATCCCACCTCAAAAGATCTGGATTAAATCTTTCCTAACATAAACACTTGGGAGGCAGTGACAGGCAGATCTCGGAGTTTGAGGCCAGCCTGGTGAATTCCAACAGAGCTACACAGAAACCCCATCTGAAAAAGCTAAGAAAAAAAGGAAAAAAAGGAAGAAAGAAAGAAAGAAAGAAAGAAAGAAAGAAAGAAAGAAAGAAAGGGAAAAAGAGAAAAAGAAAAATCCTTCACGGGTGTACCTAGCCACTTGAGTTTTAGTTAATTCCAGATATAGTTAAATTTACAACCAAAACTAGCCATCACCCATTGTTAAATTGATACATAGTTATATCTCCTTAGGTCATGCTTAATTTCCAAAGAAAACAATAACCCAGGTCATAATTATGCCTAACACGGTATAACTATCCCACATACAACCACAAACACATTATATATTTAAAATAGGTAGCAGTGTCCCTTGAGGGACATTTTTTTAATATCTCAAGCTTAAATATCATAACCACTGATATTATCTCTCTCTCTCTCTCTCTCTCTTTTTGAGATGGGGGTTTCTTTGTGTAGCTCTGACTGTCCTGGAACTTGCTCTGTAGACCAGGCTGGCCTCGAACTCATAGAGATTAAAGGTGTACACCTCTACTGTCTGGCCTTATTTATTTATTTTTAATAATGTGTTTATTTTTATTTTATATGCATTTGTGATTTACCTATATGTGTGTCTGTGTGACGGTGTCAGATCTCCTGGAACTGGAGTTACAGGCAGGTGTGAGCTGCCATGTGGGTGCTGGGAATTGAACCAGGGTCCTCTGGAAAAGCAGCCAGTACTCTTAGCTACTGAGCAATTTCTCCAGCCCCTTAGCTAATATTTATAACTACCTTCCTCTACTACCCACCCTGTATTTCCTCCACCCTCTGCAAGCACCTCAGCAGGTCTTGGCTCTTTTCCTGCAGGAGTGACCCACGCCTTCATTCCTGACAGGTCTGTGTCCTTTGTTACCCTGCCGGGATTAGGCTGTAGTTTCCTATTGACCTTAATTACAGGACACAATAGCACCAAGAGATGCCCTGAAGGATTTCCTGCACTCCAGACATAATCTCTCTTACATCCACTGTGGAGAGGCAGTCCAGTTTTCCCCTGGTAATCCCCTCAGAACACTGTTACTCCTGTTGACTTAGAGGTATCAGAAGCACAAAGTGACCAGGGGAAGTCTGAGCTTCTGCTTCAATGGAATGCTTGTTATGTCTCCTGGCAGGAGCGCTCCACTTCTAGGCCAGCAGAACTTGATGTTGCAGGAACAGGAAGCAAGAATGTGTCCAGTGGGTCACTAGGTGTGATAGTGGGTGAAATCACCCCCTTTCCACCCCTTGATTCCTGGACCCGTGGATCCTAGCCCAAGCCATGAAAACCTAGGAAGAATTTAAACTCAGAAAAGACTCCATGATCTAGGCCCAGGATAACCTGCGGTTAGAGTGAACCCCAAACCAAGTTTAGAGAGACAGAGCAAGGGTTAAGAAAGTAGTTCTGGCCGGGCGGTGGTGGCGCACGCCTTTAATCCCAGCACTTGGGAGGCAGAGACAGGCGGATCTTTGTGAGTTCGAGACCAGCCTGGTCTACAAGAGCTAGTTCCAGGACAGGCTCCAAAGCCACAGAGAAACCCTGTCTCGAAAAACCAAAAAAAAAAAAAAAAAAAAAAAAGAAAGTAGTTCTGCCTGGAGAATGGTCTTACCCTAAGGAGGTCCGAGGAGGGGTAGATGGGGGTGCAGAGGAATGGGCAGAGCAGCTCACCTCTTGACATCTGCTCCTCCCATGCAGTTCCGCCACCTGCCGGTGCCCTTCCACCAGAGGCAGGAAGAACTCAAGTTTACCACAGCCCTAGGGAGGCTTCATCACCGAGTAAGGGAGACCCGCCTTCTCCGAGAAACTCTGCAGCAAGGAACCAAGGCTGGACAAGGTGGGGTCCAAGGCCTGGATTCCGGAGGAGTTTGGGGAGGGTTGAGAAGTGATCTTTTCTTGGACCTCTGCCTTGCGTGAACCTCCATTCATCTTATCCCCCTGATTTCTGCCTCTGCTCTCAGTGTCTCTGCACAGCTTGATAGAAACTCCTGCCAATGGCACTGGCCCAAGGGAGGTGAGTAACGGACGGGCAGGTGGACACTGAGGTCCATGTGAGCTGGAAGGATCGAGTTGACAGACAGGAACTGAATGTGGGAGGGGACCGGGAGAAGGTAACGTGTGGCCCTGGCTCAGGCTCCTTTCTGCTGTTAGGACCTAGCCACAATGCTGCAGGGGACTGTGGGGGACCTGGAGGCCACCCAGGCCCTGGTGCTGAAAAGGATCCAGATTTGGAAGCGGCAGCAGCAGCTGGCAGGGAATGGTACACCCTTTGAGGAGAGCCTCACAGGGCTGCAGAAAAGGTGAGGGCAGGGCTGCTGGGGTGGGAGCATGCTGAGGTGGGTACCATTGTCTCTGCAGGGTGGTACACAGGTGTGAGGGAGAGGGGGCTGAGGACAGTGGCTTTGAAGGAGGCCAAACCCACAGAAGTCAGTTCTGCTCGCAGAAGGAACTGAACTCAAGACTGTGCGTGGTTGTTGTCCACAAAGATCCTTCACACGCAGCTCAGTTGAGGAGACACAAATAGAGAGTCTGCCATCATTTCTCTCTTCAGGTCCATGTTCAGAGGAGTGAGGGGGCTGGCTTGTAGGTTTGTACGTTTTGTTTTGGGTTTTTTTTTTTTTTTTTGGTTTTTCGAGACAGGGTTTCTCTGTAGTTTTTGGTGCCTGTTCTGGAACTAGCTCTTATAGATCAGGTTGGCCTCAAGCTCACAGAGATTTGCCTGCCTCTGCCTCCCGAGTGCTGGGATTAAAGGCGTGTGCCACCACTGCCCGGCTTGTTTTGGTTTTTTTGAAACAGGGTTTCTCTGTGTAGTCATAACTGTTCTGGAACTTGCTTTGTAGACCAGGACGGCCTCAAACTCAGAGATCTGCCTGCCTCTGCCTCCTGAGTGCTGGGATTAAAGGTGTGTGCCACCGCCACCCAGCTTATGTATGTTTGTTTTTAAGTGTAAGACAATGTCTTACACTGTAAGATGTACTGGAACCATAGGAAGAGGCTGCTGGGCTCTCCACAGGGACTCTAGGTCTTGACAGTGGTCACCTCGTGGAAGCCAAGATAGGTCCTAGAACCCCCTTGAGTCCACGTGCCTACAGCTCAGTCTGAGTCTGCCTACACAATATCCTGTGTTCTCCTGGGTTTAGGCTAAAGAAAACAGCCTGAATTCTGTGCTCCCTGACACAGGTGTGAAAGCCTCGTGGAAATCTATTCCCAGCTGCAGCAGGAGGTTGGGGCAGCCAGTGGGGAGCTTGAGCCCAAGACCAGGGCGGCGCTGCTAAGCCGACTGGATGAAGTCCTGCGAGCCCTTGTGACCAGGTAGACACTATAAGCCCCTGCTGTAAGCAGACACCAGGAAATGAAGGAGGCCACCTGGAGGGGACCCAGGCCCTAACACTCTCCTCCTCACCCTTCCAGTTCTTTCCTGGTGGAGAAGCAGCCCCCCCAGGTTCTGAAGACACAAACTAAGTTCCAGGCTGGAGTTCGGTTCCTGCTGGGTATGCAGCTCCTGGGGACCTCAGCCAAGCCTCCCCTGGTCAGGGCTGACATGGTGACAGAGAAGCAGGCCAGAGAACTAAGCCTGCCACAGGGGCCTGGGACTGGAGTGTAAGTGAAGGCTGGCCTTGGTT
>NC_022024.1:9097780-9116597 GCF_000317375.1 Microtus ochrogaster
GTGTGTGTGTGTGTGTGTGTGTGTGTGTGTGTGTGTGTGTGTGTGATAAAGGTCAGAGGAGGTTGGCTTCATAAAGGGTGGAGCTGAGGGAAAGAGACCTTTGGGGTGTGGAGTCTCTGAACTCGGACTAGTAAAGGCAGAGGAAGGGAAGGGTATCTCTGTTAAGAAGAGTCATCAGGATTTGACCAAGATGGAGACTTCTCTCCTTAAAAGCCAAGAGGGAGGCCAGCAAGATGGCACAGTGGGGGTTGCTGCGTGAGCCCGATGACACTCATTTGACTCCTAGAGTGTATGTAAAGGTGGGAGGAGAGAACTGGCTTCGGTATGAATGCACCCCGCATCTTGCCCATGTACAGCAGCAACAGCAGTAATAATAAAAGTTAAAAACACATAGGGTGGTGTAGATCAGTGGTAGGATGGGTGTTTAGCATGCCAAGGTATTGGGCAATATACAAGGTACTAGCAATATACATACATGCACACAGACACACAGACACACAAACACACAGAGAAGAGAGAGAGAGAAGGGACATAGAGAGCCAGGGCCAGCGAAGCAATGGTCAGCACATCCCCTGTAGAGCCTAGCTCCTCACCACAGGCCAGGCTCTTCCTACTCTGACCCCCGGCAGGGAGAGCACGGGGGAGATCATGAACAACACAGTGCCTCTGGAGAACAGCATTCCCGGGAACTGCTGCTCAGCCCTGTTCAAGAACCTGGTGAGAGGCCCTGGGGGACAGGAGGAGTACCCTCGCCTGTGTGTGGCTTTCCTTGAGAAGGATGGCGAGGGTCCAGAAAGGAAGCCCACAGATCCTTTGCCTCTCACCCTCCCTGTTCTCCCTTTTCCTCACCCTGGCAGCTCCTGAAGAAAATCAAGCGCTGTGAGCGGAAGGGCACGGAGTCTGTGACGGAAGAGAAGTGTGCTGTGCTCTTCTCCACCAGCTTCACGCTGGGCCCCAACAAGCTCCTCATCCAGCTGCAGGTGAGCTCTGACCCAGCCTGCTGCAGCCTGGGACCTGCTAGAGCCCCGGGTCCCATATCTCCTGTTTCTGAGATAATACGCCGGGGTCAAACAGAGCTGAGAGGAAAGAGACCTGGAGGGTGCATCCAGGGAACAGCCTGTGTAGCAACCAAGGCTTTTGTTTGTTTTGCTCACCTTTTTGAGGTAGGGTATCATGATGTAGCCTATGTTGCCTTTAGACTCTTCTTTAAATATTATTATCATCGTTATTGAGGGGGTAGCATGTCCATGTCACAGAGCACATGTGGCAATCAGAGGATGACCCTTCTACTTTTATGTGGGTTCTGGGGGTTCTGGAGATCTACTGGGTCACCAGGCTTGTGCTGCAAACACTTTTTACCCATTGGGCCTCTTACTGACCCTCATCTCTTTTTCTCGTTTTATTTTACTTCACTCCTTTCCTATCTTCTCCCTCCCTGCCACCCTCCTTCCTTCCTTCCTTCCTGTCTGTCTGACTTCTTCTGTACTCCAGGTTGGCATTAAACTGAAGACCCTGCCTCAGCCTCCCAAGAGCCAGGATTGTAGCCCTAATGCCAGCACTCCCGCCTCTGTAACTCTTACCCGTGTTTTATGTGCAAATGGAGATCACAAGCACACACTTTTTCACATACACATGCACATTTGCCAACAACTTGTTATAGAACAGGGCACTATTTCCAGTGATATTCAAGCACGCACGATCTGCTGGTTTTGTCTTAGGGTTACTATTACTATGATAAAGACCATGGCCAAAAGCAACTTGGGGAGGAAAAGGCTTATTACACTTTACTTTTCCAGGTAATGTCCATCACTGTGGGAAGTCAGACAGGAACTCAAGCAGGGCAGGAACCTGGAGTCAGGAACTGAAGCAGAGGCCATGGGAGAATGCTGCTTACTGGCTTGTTCCTCATGGCTTGCTCAACCTGCTTCTATACACCAAGACTACCTGCCCAGGTGTGGCTCCACTTACAATGAGCTAGGCCCTCTGATGTCAATCACTGATTAAGAATGTGCTCCGCAGGCTTGCCTACAAACCAGCCTTATAGAGGCATCTTCTCAACCGTGGTTCCCTCTTCTCAGATAACTCTAGCTTGTGCCAACAAAAACCCAACCAGGACGTATTTCTAGATAGCAGTATAAGATAGGTTCTATTAGCCATGATTTACAGATGATGACATTGGGTCATGGATTCAGTAGTTTGCTCAGGTCACACAGCTTCTAGGCACTGGGATTGGTATTTGAAAGTCTGACTTTGTCACATTGACTTGTAACTGCTTCTCTACACTGCTGTCCTCATTGAGCAAGTGTCTAGTGATGTCCACCAGCCTTTAACTATGTCACGTGAACTCCCCAGTGTACTGGAGTGACACACTGCTCTGAGGACACTCTGTCTCCACTAAGGATAAACTTCTCTCCCTACCCCTTAGGCCCTGTCTCTGCCCTTGGTGGTCATTGTCCACGGCAACCAAGACAATAATGCCAAAGCCACCATCTTGTGGGACAATGCCTTCTCTGAGGTGGTAAGCAAAGACTCAGAGTGGGAGATGGGGCAGGGTGGGTTCTTACGCAGTAAGATGGAGCCGTCCTGGCTGGTGAGTGGAAGGCATGTCTTTCTGGTGGGTCTGCTTCTGTGCTTCCGACATCTTTCCATGCTGGTTGTACATACAGCCATGAGGCCAGGGCACCACAAACAGCCGCTGAGAAACCCATTTGTGAGCCAACTTGAACAGCACTGCCGCCACCGCTCAGGGAACTGGGAAGAACGGAGGCCACCAGAGGAGGACTGGCCATGCCCCCTCTCTCCTTCTTTTACCCAGGACCGCGTGCCTTTTGTGGTAGCTGAAAGAGTGCCCTGGGAGAAAATGTGTGAAACTCTGAACCTCAAGTTTATGGCTGAGGTGGGGACCAACCGGGGGCTGTTACCAGAACACTTCCTCTTCCTGGCCCAGAAGATCTTCAATGACAACAGCCTCAGCATGGAGGCCTTCCAGCACCGTTGTGTGTCTTGGTCACAGTTCAACAAGGTCATTTCCCTGTCCTTTCAATTTCCTACCCCAAGTTCTTCATCTTTAGGGCACTCAAGACCTCCCTAGCCTCCACACAGGGACAGACTTTTAGGGTCTTCACGGTGCTACCATCATGTGGCCCAGAGAGAAAACTTCCCATTCTGTGGCATTCTCTGACATCCCTCAGTTTTGGTCTGGTGGCCTTGTCCTTTTTTTTTTTTTTTCAGTGATTTGTATGACTCAGTCCAGTTGTGTGCAAACAGAACTCGGCCTTGAAAAATGACTTTGACCCATTAGGAAAATAGTCTATTGCAAAACGTGGGTGAAATCGTACAAGACTCTGTGCGGCAGAACTGCTGCCGTGTGCTGGCAGCTTACTACATGCCGGGCATGGGTTCACACTATGTATGTTAACTACCTTAATCTGCCCAACATCCGTTTCGCGTAGGGAGGTGTTATCTCTATGTCTTTCACAGATGATGAGTCCGTGCTTAGTGAGGTCCCATAGTTTGTTCAGGTCTCGTAGCAAGAGACACACTAAGGTGGAAACCCAGGTTTCTTTTGAGTTAAGGTCTTGCTACTATGTAGCTCAGGCTAATCTCAAACTCACTGTGTAGCCCAGGCTGGCCTTGACCTCAAGTTCCTCCACTCTTAGCCTCCTAGGTGCAAAAATTTATTGAATGAGTCACCATGCTCAAGGGGAGTCCTGCATTTTCTTTCTTATTTTTTTTTTTTTTTGATTTTTCGAGACAGGGTTTCTCCATAGTTTTTGTTCCTGTCCTGGAACTAGCTCTGTAGACCAGGCTGGTCTCGAACTCACAGAGACCTGCCTGCCTCTGTCTCCTGAGTGCTGGGATTAAAGGCGTGCACCACCACCATCCACTGAGCCCTGTATTTTTACCTTTCATATTAGCTCCTGTGTTTTTCTGTCTCCAAAATATAGTGGCTGGGGACTGAGTCAGTCAAGAGCACAAAGAAAGGAGCGCTTGTCTCTGCCCTTGGTGGTCACTAAGCACAGCCACCAAAAGAATGCTAAACTTGCCTGCCTCTCGTGTACAGTGACTTCCCCTGGATCCCACTTTAGGTCTTTCCTCTTTCAAACAAACAAACAAAAAAATGGAGGGTGAGGGGAGAAGCTCACGTGACCAGAGAATGTGTTACTGAAGGGAACAGGACAGCAAGACAGCCCTGAAGACAGAGTTTAGCACAGTGATTAGGAGGGGCTTCTATGCTAGACTACTTGACTCGAATCTCCACTCTGTCCTTCAGTGTGGACCCCGGGAAGTCACTTACCCTTCTCGGCATCCATTTAGTTGTTGTGATTGTTATGCTATATCCAGAATTATTGTTATATCCAAATAAATTACTATACAGAAAAGCCCAAAGGAATGCCTGATGTAGTCAAGGTAAGTGGTCGCCATTGATGGGCCTTAGGTCCTCTTTGGTCCTCAACCACTGACTCTCACACTCTCAGCTCTGTGCTTGCTTGCTCCAGCTCGGCCCTCCCCCGCTCACCTCTGCTCTGCTCCACCCTTCAGGAGATCCTGTTGGGCCGTGGCTTCACTTTTTGGCAGTGGTTTGATGGTGTGCTGGACCTGACTAAACGCTGCCTCCGGAGCTATTGGTCAGACCGGTGAGTCCTTGGCCCCAGGTGGCCCTGCACCTGTGCCTGCGGCTCCCTCTCTGCACCCGGTGTCCACATCCATGTCTCCTCCTTCACTCTGCCCAGGCTGATCATCGGCTTTATTAGCAAGCAGTATGTCACAAGTCTTCTCCTCAACGAGCCAGATGGAACTTTCCTCCTCCGCTTTAGTGACTCTGAGATCGGGGGCATCACCATCGCGCATGTCATCCGGGGTCAAGACGGTGAGTCCCCACAGCCAGCCCTGGCTATCCTGATGTCCACCCGATCTTTAGGAAGTTCTTCCTTAGGTCTGACTCCTTACCCTCTTCTTGTGGTCTAACCTTCAACTCCCATAGCAATGGAGATGAATGGGTCTCCTTCCTGCAAGACTTGCACCTTAGGCCTTCTCTCGCGTGCCGTCCTTGGTGGACTGTGACTGAGTCTTGTGTGGGCTGGGGGAAAGAGAAGTTGGGACATAGGAGTCCTTAGGGTCTTACTCCTCTTGTAGGCTCCCCACAGATAGAGAACATCCAGCCATTTTCTGCTAAAGACCTGTCCATTCGTTCACTGGGGGACCGAATCCGGGATCTTGCTCAGCTAAAAAACCTCTACCCCAAGAAACCCAAGGATGAGGCTTTCCGGAGCCACTATAAGCGTGAGTGGGCCATTCTGATCCCCCCTGCCACCCACTTCCTCCCTGACTGCTGTGTGTTGTGTCATCCCTGTCTTCCCTCCCATTCTGTAGCCCCACCTCCACCTATCCATCAACCTTCCTCTTCCCCACCTCCTCGAGAGTTGGGTGCACCTCAGTTCCCCTTTCCTTCCCACCACAGCCGAGCAGATGGGAAAGGACGGGAGGGGCTACGTCTCGACGGCCATCAAGATGACTGTGGAAAGGTGAGTGTGATGGTGCGGATCGTGGGTGGGGACTGGGGGCTGGTACTTACCTGCAGGAAGGGAGTGGCCTTTGTCAGTCACATGTACTTCCTTCTCTTTTAGGGATCAGCCTCTTCCTACGCCAGAGCCCCAGATGCCCACCATGGTGCCCCCGTATGATCTTGGAATGGCCCCTGATAACACCATGCAACTCAACCCAGATATGGGGTAAGGAGGCTGAGAGACAAGGAGGGGGCTGACTTTCAGAGGAGAGACGGGGTGTGGGCTTGCCAGGGGAAGGACTTGCGTCAGTCTGCTTTCTTTCCTCAGGTACCCTCCACCGTCTCATCCCATCCACTCATTTCAAAGCCTCCCCATAGAAGAGTCAATCAATAACGTACTTCCAGCCTTTCCGGAGTAAGTCACAGCCTGGGGAAGATGAGGTGGGGCAGCATCTGATCACAAGCAGTGGGTGGTGAGGCTTATGTGGGAACGGCAGCACCGGCTGACCCCAGCCTTTGTGCGTCCATGGCAGTGATGCCTAAGATTCAGATCGCTGGGGTTTGAGTTGCGGCTTTGCCGACTTTGTATAGGTTACCTAGCCCTCGGCGAGGATGATAGTAATGACATTCTCTGTTGCACAAGGGAATACACTTATTGTTATGATCCCATGAGTTCATAATGTGTGAGGTTGAGCTGAGAATTTGTAGTGAACACGGTTAGCATATTCTCTCCTGCCTGTGAGATTTACGGTACCTTACGTGCTGTGTGTTTGCTTGGCATTTGTGCCGCTGGGGGCTGAGCTCAGGGCTCAGGACTGACCACATGCCCCATGCTGAGTGTGTGCTCCGCCACTAAGCTGCATGCCAGGAGTTGTGATGATTTTTGTTAATCTTCATGATCTTTGAAATGGCCTAGACCTTTCTCTTCCCCAAGAAGCATTAAGTTGCTTAATCAGCTCTTAGTGAAGGGCTTTTCTCTTTTCCTGGGAGTTGCTGTGGAGTAGGCCTAGGAAATTGAGCCATAGTTCAGTCTAAAGAAACATTGGGCCACATGGTGGTGGTGCACGCCATTAATCCCAGCACTCGGGAGGCAGAGACAGGTGGATCTCTGAGTTCAAAGCAAGCCATTTTGACAGAGCAAGTTCCAGGACAGCCAGGGTGACACAGAGAAACCCTGTCTTGAAAACAAACAAACAGGCTGGGCCACAGTGACACACACCTTTAATCCCAGCACTTGGGAGGCAGAGACAGGCGGATCTCTGTGAGTTCGAGGCCAGCCTGGTCTACAAGAGCTAGTTCCAGGACAGCTAGTGTGTAACACAGGGAAACCCTGTCTCAAAAAACCAAAAAAAAAAAAAAAAAAAAAAAAAAAGAAAAAACTAAAACAACAAAACAAAAGGAACAGTGGAAATTGACCATACACACACGATTTTTCCATTTTTCTGGGGAGAAATGCGATCCAGGAAGCACAGAAGTGACTTGCTGAGGGAATGCTAGTCAGTGAATGCTAAGTCAGGAGAAGGCCCAGCGCCTTGTCTCCTGACTCACTGCTCTTGATTTCGCAATACTCTCCCTCTTTCCTTCCTGCTTCCAGGCCTCACCTGCAAATGCCCCCCAACATGAGCCAGATGAACTTACCCTTTGACCAGCCTCACCCCCAGTAAGTGACCTCTCCTACCCCATCATCCCCATGCTGCCGATGCCTACCCCTCCTGATGGTCTCTTCTGACCCCTGGTAGGGGCCTGCTGCCATGCCAGTCTCAGGAGCATGCTGTATCCAGCCCCGAACCCTTGCTCTGCCCAGATGTGACCATGGCAGAAGATGGCTGCCTAACTCAGTCTGTGGGAGGTTTTCCCCAGGGCCCCTGGTGAGTGGGAGCCTGGGAGTGAGGGCTGGGAGGACGGGTGCTGTGCCTGCTCCACTACTTTTCCCTCCTCCTTGCAGGGTCCGTGAAGACATGTTCCCTCCCCTGCTGCCTCCCACTGAACAGGACCTCAACAAGCTGCTCCTGGAGGGCCAAGGGGAGGCAGGAGGAGGATCCTTGGGGGCTCAGCCCCTCCTGCAACCATCTCCTTACGGGCAGTCTGGGATCTCAATGTCCCACATGGACCTAAGGACCAACCCCAGTTGGTGATCCCAGCTGGAGGAGCCCGGACACAGAGCCTCTTCTATGGACCTGCTCTGACACCTGCTCGTGCGGGTGCCTCCCGTCTCCAGCTGTTCCTTGGTCAGGGGGAAAGAGCTGGCTGGGGGAAGACACGGCGCACGGAACCACTGCACTCTGTCCTTCCTGCCACATCAGGGCCCCTTTTCCAGCACAAGGGCCAAAGGGATGTTCAGGCTCTAATGTGGTAACAGGCACCTGTGTGCCTGCATCACAACACACACACACACAAGGACCAGAGCACACTGAGCAGGAGGGGACTAGGCAAGCACCAAGGGCTCCTGTGTTGAGCTAGGGCCTGGGACACACATGCAGAAACACATAGACTCTGTGCCATGGACAGGGGGCATAGACCTAGGGCACTGAAGCAGGGGTTCAGGAGACCCCAGATGGGAGGAAAAAGAGGGTGTAGGTATTGGGTTACTGGTATGGATTTTGCCCAGATTAAAAATCAAGTTCCTCCAAAGCTCCAAATTCTTGCCAAAAAAAGAGGCTCTGTGCCAGTTAGGACTGCCTCACAAGAGCTAAGCTTGTGTGTAGCCGTGCCAATGTTTACCTACAACATGTTAACCTATAAATGTCACACATGAACTATACGGCCTCACAGAACACGTATCTCCGCTTTTGCCTGTGCGACGACACGAATTTGAAAAGCTGAGACACTGTAATAAGAAATGGCGTGTAACTATGTGGCTCTGACGTGCATATAGCCTTGGTGACTCAAT
This sequence comes from Microtus ochrogaster, assembly GCF_000317375.1. Classification (NCBI taxonomy): domain Eukaryota; kingdom Metazoa; phylum Chordata; class Mammalia; order Rodentia; family Cricetidae; genus Microtus; species Microtus ochrogaster. The sequence goes on from NC_022024.1 coordinate 9,106,177, forward strand.
GCTTCCTGTGTTTCCTAGGGCCCAAGGACTGAGTGGTACAGGGCTTGCTGTGTAATGCCCCGGGCGTCGGGGGCCCTAGCTGCTGTTTCTCTCGTATTTTTCTGTCCACTGCCGGCTTCTCTCCACTCTCACATCTCATGCGGTCCCTTTTCCCTCACTGTGGGGGAGGGACAGCGGGGGTCATGGATCCTAAGCCATAAAATAAATTTTATTCCAAAATAACAAAATAAATAATCTACTGTACACAATCTGAAAAGAAAGACACTTTTCTAGGAGTCTGACAGGCGCTGCAGTCCTGCCGGCCTGAGGAGACCCAGGGTCCAACCCAGACCTCTAAGGGGCCGGTGGAGGGGACTGTGGGGATCCTCACAGCTCGGAGGGGGGCGATGACAACGGGGGGGGGTGTGGGCAAACCGCAGCACTTGTTAAATTAAAGAAACAAACTAGAAGCACAAAAAATGGGGAGGGGAGGGGAGACCCAGCTTTCCCAGGCCCCAAGTCTCCGGGCAAACGGTGCCGTTTCCGGTTGCTAGACCTTCCCAGGAAGTTCTTTCCCCATGTCCAAGCTGAGTCCAGCTGCTCATTCCACTGGCGGCCACCTGGAGAATGGGTGTGTGTGGTGAGGGAAGGAAGAGCCCCAGCAGGCTGGAGGCAAAGTCCGTGCCCCTGAGCCGGGTGAGGGCGCACCTTGCACCCTCCTAGTGTCCTCTGGCCAGGCCCCTGCTTGTTATTGCTTGAAGCCCCATAGTCTTGTGCCCATGGGGCAGAAGGGCAGCAGAAGGATCCTTCTAGGGCGGTGACTGGAGTTCGAGGATGGACAATGTGGGGGGTCTAAGTGAGCCAGAAGCCTGGGGTCCTGGGTCTGAGACATCCCCACTTTCACTGCCGGCTGGCCTCTGCCTCCACTTTCACGCTGCTCCTGCGACCCTCCACCAGAGCGGGATGAGGTCCTGGGGCTGGGCAGCGGTCCAGCAAGCCTTCCTCGAATTCTGTAAGAAAAAGGTCTAAGTTAGGAGACAAGGATGGTGACTGAGCCAAAGGGTTGTTCTGAGTGAGGCCAGGCACAGGGAAATGCGAAGACCGCTCCATTTACTCAATTACTGCCTCCTGCCCACTGCGTGTGTATGGGGGTTCCATACCCAAGTGTGTGTAGCTCTCTGTCTCTGTGTGTCTCTCTCTCTCTGTGTCTCGCCCGCCTCTGCTCTGCTGGAATTTCTGGTTCTGTCAGGAGCTGCGGGGGCGGCTTGGCTCTGACCTCTCCCCCTCCCCCTCCCCAGGCTCAGCCACCCCCACTCATCTCTGATCCCCTCCCAGGCCTCACCCATCCTACAAATAACCCCCCTTCCCAGTTTTTTGGTAGCCAAATCAGGGGAAACACAGGAAGCTAGACTCCCAGCTTCTCCCTCAAGAAAAGCCCCCCCTCCAGTCCCCGCCCCCACTTCCCACCCACGCACAGTTTAAAAATACCAAGCCAGGGTTGGTGGCTTTGTCTGCTGCGTCACTCTCAGCCCAGCGGCTGCCCGGCCCTCTGCCGGCCCACTCCTTTCCTATCCACACACAAAGCACCCAGCTTTGGGCTCCTTGGCTTCCAAGCTGGGGAACCCTATCCCCACAACTCCCCGCGACTCCACCCCCCTGCATTAGGCAGTTCTAGCCAGGCTTCCCTTACTGCTGACTCTACTGTTCACCTTCACCCCTCATTCTGTTCCCTGCTCTCCCCCCTAGCCCCCCCACCCCCGTCAAAGATTCCCCACCTGGGTCAGACCCTCCCCATTGGAAATAACCCGGCAGTAGCTTGCCCCTGCTCAAGGTCTGGCTATCTTGGAGCCCCTCTACTGTTCTGACAGCCGTATAGGATCCCTCTTCCTCCCCTCTGGTCCTAGAAAATGAGGACCCTTGTATGGGTCTGAGTAGCTGGGGTGTTTAGGGACAGCACTGCTGGCTGCCTCACCTGCGAGAGGCGGCTTTGCAGGCACACAGGGGCTGAGGCGGCCCACGCGATCATGGGAGACGAGGCGGGCGAGCCGCAGCCCCTCATCCATCAGTGTCTGCTGCAGGATGTGGCGGCTCCATAGCCCATGCGCTGGCAATGCCAGGGGCAGGTCAGCAGGGGGCGGCGTCAGCCTTGGGCACGACCCCACAGCTGTGGGCATGGGCACTGGTCAGGTCAGGGGCTGCCGCCAACGGTACCCACCCTCAACCGACAAGTCACTCCCATAGGCTCTTCTGCCCCCATCCAGCCAGACCTCCCAGCCCTGTTCCAGGCAGTTGACTCCTGGCTCACTCCTGCAACCCACCTGCCCACTCCCACCTCCTCCCCAAAGAGATCAAAGGCACTCACCCTGCAAGTGGCCATCTAGGCTCTCCCCAGACAGACTGGCGCTGTCCTCCTCTAGGCTGGGGCGGTATGGGGGTGCATAGGACTCGGGGCCTGGGGGAGGCTGCTGGATTTCAGTATGACTCTGTTCCCCAACCTGTGGATGCCCAAAATTGGGAAATGAGGCCCTAGCAAGGCAGTGATTGTGGTAGGCTGTCCTTTCCTGTCCCTTCTACCTCCCAAACCATACCTCTTGTTTCAGTTTCTTCAGTGGCGGGCCTCCTAATTCTTCAGAGTGAAGCCTAGGAGAATAAGGAAGGTGGTGGGCTTAGGGCCCAGAACACACAGGGCACACAATCTGTCCAGGAAACATGCATCACTTAAAAACTCCACCACGAACAAGTGGGCTGGACAGGCATCTCTGTTATTGTGGGGGGTTGGGAGTAAAGAGCAGGCCTCAGACAAGTTGACTTGGCAAGAGGAAGACATGCAGGTGGGCGGGAAGCAGGCCTAGAACTGCCTGAGCCGGGAGTGGGGAGACAGCCAGGTCCTTGGCAGGATTCCAACCAGAGGTGGCCCAGGGGGTCTCACCTGGATCCCTTCAAGGAGGAAAGATAGGTGCTCTCTCGGGCTACTTGGCGGGACAGGGAGAAGAGTTCCACCCTTCGAAGTAAAAGCGTGTTGTCTCTCATGCAGAACTGGGCAGCAGCCTCATTGATGGTGAGCTGTGGCAAGAGGGCAGCCAGTGTGAACCCCGATTCTCCCACTCTTTCACCCCTTCACCACCAAGGGAAGCCCATCCAAAGGATGCTTGCTTTAAATAAACCCAGAAACTTCCTGAGTTTAGAAGGATGGACTCCTAGCATCCTGACCAGGGCCTCCTTTATTTCTGGGGACTTCGACAGCACAGGGCTGAGCAGTTGGGCTCACTGCTCTCTCGGCTTCCCCTTCAGCTGATGGAGGCAAAGCAGCAGCTGGGGCTGGGTGTGGGGGGGGAACTTGAGTGGCCAAGGGGACAATGGTCCAGAGTTTGAGAAGGCAAGAATTCTCAGAGGCAAATGGACTGAACCTCAGGAGTTAAGGGCAGTCCTGAGGACCCAGGCCTCACCTCATGCAAGCTGAGTTGCTTGCCCTCCCGCCGTTTGGAATCCAAGCGGCCATAGATGATGCTGTACTTTCGGATTTCTTCTTCTTTCTGGCTGTCATTGTCATCCATCTCAAAGATGTGGCCCACACTCCGTGCCAACTTCTTATTGAGCTTCAGCAGGGATGTGACCTCTCCAGCATCACCCCTGGGGAAACTCCGGAAGATCCGCTCCACACTCTCCACCACCATCCGTACCATCTCTGGTTCCAGGCGATCTGGGCCACCCCCAGTCCCACCTGCAGCCATCCCCCCAGCCCCAGTCCCCTCAGGGACTCCTCCCCCTGCAGGTGGGGAGAAAGGGGGTGACCCAGCCTCCTCTTCTCCTCCTGCTCCAACATCGGATTCTGGAGTGCTCTGGCCTGGCCAGATCCGGGGATCCCCTGCCCCAGGTCCTCCAGGTAGTGGTGACAGCTTCTCTCCAAGTTCAAGGGGACTCTTGGGGCTGAAACTTCGGGCACTGCCTGCCTTTTCGCCTGGGCTGCCATGCCCATTGCTCATGCTCCCTTTCCGGGTACCGGCTGTCTCAGAGATCTTGAAAAGTGGGATGCTGGAGACAGGTACGGCAGGCACTGGCTGGCTGAAGAGCCCTGGGTTGGTGGCCCATTCTCTCAGAGCCTTCTGTAGACGTCGGACATGGAGTGGTTTGGTGGCCATGCCCACAAGCGCCATGATTTCCAGGAACTCCTCCTCACCCGCTTCACACAGCTGCTGCACATCGTCCCCTCCCTGCTGGATGAAGGTCTCGTAGTAGGAAAGGAGGTTGGCACGCTGCAGGACCCGATACAGCTGCAGCTCACCCAGTGTTCGAGGCAGTGCCATGATTGGGGCACTTGCCCTGAGAAGGAAGGGCAGGAGAGAGGCAGTGAGTACAAGTCCCCCTGCTGGGTACCAACCCACACTAACAATTGTCCTCTCTTTTCTGCCTCCTCCTCGTCCCTTCTCTCTTTTGAATGCTTTCTCTGCCCAGTGCCGAAGGCTGAGCACTTTGGGAACTGAGCATTGCTCAGAGGCATAACCATGCCCATGCGGTCCCAGACTTAGCCAGAAGCACCAAAAGCCAGCGCCCTATCTACAGCTATTGGGGAAACCCTTACCTCATCTTTTTTCTTGATCTTTCTGGTGGGGGCAGCACAATCCTGAACACCGAGGCCCACTAGCATTTCTCTGAAATGACTAGACCCACTTTCACCGAAGTTATAGCCCTTACTTTCCCCCTAAAAACTCAGCCTCAGCATTACATCCCACATTAAAGTTAACTTAGGAAACCGGGGCTACTCCTTGTCCAGGTATCTGAGAGGGAGGGGTGTGGCCTCTTTCTTGGCTTTTCGGTGAACCTAATGGACCCTTGCTCCTTTGCCTCAGTTTACTGCGATTGGAAGTTACTGCACCCTTCTAGTATCTGCCCCAACTTTCCAGGCTGTCCAGTTCCCTTCAGTTGCTTCCTTCCCTCCTTTTGTGCGGCCCTTCCCACTATTCAGCAAGCCCCTCTCCTTTTCTCAGGCAATGGGGGAGGGAAGCCCCGATTGTTCTGCTCTGGGCCCGTTCTTCCCACACACACTCCTACAGTGGCAGCGTCTGTGGGCGAAAACCGCCTGAGGGCTCCCGCCTACTCTTGTCTCCCTTATTTTCCACACTAATCTTCTAAAGGCAGTGCGGAAGCACCTGAAGGCCTCTTGAGGAAGGGGCTGCACACGGAAACTACCCCTCCCGACGCTGTGGTCGGTTAATGGAAAGGGACACCTGAAGCACACCCCCCTTAAGCCCCAAAGATGCTCCCTTAACCCAAATGAACCACTTTCTCTCGAACCTAGGGATGGTGCGCTACCTTCTAGTGACACAGTGAGCCAGCTAAGCGCCCCCACCCCTCGCACTGTTGTCAGATGAAGGTCTGGAGCTTCCCCTGGCGCTTAGGGACATTCTTTGCAGGGGGCTCACCTGCCAGGTCATGCCCACTGAGCAAGTCTGGAATGGAAAAGGAGGCAGTACTCTATCGTATTCAGGTTCGTCGGGTCTTTGTTAGCTCCCAAGATCCCGCAATTCGAACACTCACCCCCTTTTCCATCAGTCTCCACCTCCCACCCCCGTGCCGCTTCCCCATGTCCTCTTTTCGACCTCCACCCTCCGGACCCCATTCCCGAGTCCAGCTCCACCCATCTCCACTCCCCAACACCTCCTTTTGCCCACTAACTTGAGTCTGGGCTGAGGGGTCCGGTGAGTGTTATCTCCTCTGCCAGGTGGCTGCTCCGCTGTGGGAGAGGGCACTCTGTGCATGGACGGCCAGAGATCACCCGTGCCTCCCCTCTCCGTTCCCGGCGCCTGCTGCGCGCTGAGCTTTGCCTGGTGCGCGAGTCCCCGGTCCACCGCTGTCCAGGCTCCGTCCCTCCCTCCACGTCTCCTCTCTCCGAGCCTCCGCGCCTCTGTGTGCCTCTGCCCCCACCTCCCCGGCTGCGCTTGCCGCCTCTCCGCGCCTCCTCCCCCGCAGGACGCACGGGGAGCGAGGCCGGGCTCTGCGCTGGCTGCCGGGCTGGCGGGAGGAGGGCGTGGGCAGAACCGGGGGCTGGGACCGGAGGCGGGGGGTGGGGTGTAGGAGCCGAGGCCTCTGGGCCTCCGAGAGGCTGCTGCGGGGACTGGGAGGAGGGGATTTGGGGTGGGGAGGAGGTGTGGAGCAGGAGGCGGAGGCGGAGACTCGAGAGTTGGGCGCCAACTTGGGGACCGAGGTGACCGAGGCCGGGCTGTGGAGGGGGGGCAGCTTGGGGATCCAACGGGCGGGGCAGGTCGCTCCGTGCCGCCCACGCCGGATGCACAGCCGGCCCTCTCTGCGCCCACGTACCCACGTGAGCACCCCGCCGGCTACATTCCTACTCCCTGCACCACTCCTACCCCTCTGAGCCGAGAGTGCAGTTTCACAACCACGCACAAGTGTACAAAGACACTGAAGCGCACATACGTGCACACGCGTCTAAACAACGACACGGACGCCCGTTGCCCACACTCCGGCCGCGCTGTGCCGTTCATTTGAATGCTAGAAGTGAGCGGAGAAAAGTTGGCGAAGGCTCGGGTGTGCGGTTCCTCCTGCTCGGCTCCCCTAGAACGCACGTTTAGGGTTAAACCTGTGAGCGCCAGGCTGCGCAGCAATCCTTACGGAGTCTCAACGGCCTTCTCCGGCCCTAAAAGCTGTAATTTGAAGAGGCGGCCCTCAGAAACCTTGGTCGCCTGCCCCCGCCCCCGCATCTAGTTGTCGAAGTTTAATAAGTGGGTTATACTAGAAACTACAACTTACTCAAGCATCAACTAGGCACGTCGGGGTTTGCACGGATGGGGATACAATGCTTTCCTCTACAGTGGCACCCTAATTTCTGATGCCCAGGCCTTATTGTTTGGACGATTTTCCTGGCAAAGCCAGGAAAAGGTGGCTGCCTTCTCTGGGGTCATATGTTATCGGACATCTCAGGGCAGAGTGATGGAAACAGAGCAAGAGGCTAGGTATGAGTCTACGAGACAGCCCACCATGCAGAACGGCTTCAAGGAGCCCAACCCCCTCCGTTTCTTCCAGCCCCATCTGGCTCCCATTACACACGCCCACGGCTAGGAGGGTTGGGGGGGGGGGATTGGGCACGCGGGGGCTGTGTAGGCCTTGGGGAAAAGGGTGGTGGGAAACGTGGCGGGCTGGCCAGAGGCACGGTCCCTTTAGTTCGAAACCTCAGCTCCGCCCCTCTGTTCCGCAGTTGTGAGTGGCTTGTCCTGGCAGGGCGTGGGAGGCGTGGGCCGGGGCGGGTTCTACATTCCAGATTCATTCCAGACTGGCGAGGGAATCTCTCGGTTTCCAGTAGAGGGATGGGTACTTTATCGAGGAGGAACGATTTCAATAGCTTAGGTTTTTGTCTTCATCCTATCAAACGCCCAACATAGTAGAGACATTAGGGAGTACACCCTTTCTCCTGGTGCCCTTTGCTAGTGTGGAGGGCTCAACTAGATGGCCTCCCTTGGAGGTACTCCGGATCCCTTCGGGGTTTGTGGCGCCCCTCCCCCACTCCCTGGTCCGGTTATTTTGGAGTCTGGGCTGCCAGCGCTGGCCCCGGGTTTCCTCGTGCTCCCGCCCCCCCGCCGCCCACGCTCCCCGTGACGCACATCCTTCGCCCACGTTGCTTATGCTCCAAGCACCCCCATCCCTCCCACAGACCCCCTTGGGGTGGCACTGAGTCCTGGGGTCTGGAGGGAGAGGGCAGCTTGTGGAGCCGAGTGGTAAAGGGTAGGGCTTGAAAGGAAACTGGAGCTTACAGTGAGCCTGGTCCAGGTCCAGGAAAGAGGATGATGGAGGGAGAAGCCGATTCTAAGGCCTTCGCTTCCCGGTTTGGGATCAGAAGAGGAGAGGAGACAGATTTCGTTGAGACACTTGTCCGGGTCCCAATGCGAACCTGTGTGTGAGAGTGAAACTACCGAGTGTGTTTGGTAGCTTTGTTTTTCAAGACTTGCCATGAGGTTTAAGTAGAGACTGTGGAAACTGCCAATTGTAGAACGCAAGTCAGGTTGAGGACTATTGGCAGTATTTTGAGTTTATGTGTTTGTTTCTTTATACCTACTTGTATATCTGCGTGTCTGTAGGATTGTATCCGAGTCTCTATGTGTATTTTAAAATACATACATTAAAAAAATACAAAAAGCAACATCGACTTGTCAGGCCCCACCAGCGGCCCAGAGCGCCCCCGCAGCCCGCAGCCGGAGCTGCTGAGATGTCTGTTCGTTTTCCTCCCACGGCTACCACCCCCACATACCCGCCTACTCTCTTCCGCTGAGAACAAGGAATTTCCAGCCTTTAGCAAAGTGTGTGTGTGCGTGCGCTTGCTTGCACAGACAGGTGTGTGTTAGGGGTTGACAAAAGGGGAATAGGGACATTTATTATTATTATTATTATTATTATTATTATTATTATTATTATTATTATTATTATTATTATTATTATTTTGCCAATTTCATTTTCTGCCCGGACTCTCAACTCTCAAGGCATCCTTACCTGCTTCCTCTGGTCTCCCACCCTCAGTCTCAACGGCAGAATAGAGCACCTGATATCATATACCCAAAGTTTAAGGTTCTCTTTGTTGTCCAGAGCGGTCTGTTCTAGGAAAGGAAACAGTTTGTATCTCTAGTCGTAGATCTTAAGGGGAAGGGTGGATGAGACCGAGGAAGGGAGAGGGTGGGTGGAGGAGGAGTGAGGATGGTGCGTGCCAGGATTGTCTTCTCAGGCACGTGGAGATTTTCATCTAGCAGATTGCTCCGCTCACTCCTCCCCCCCCCCCCCAACGCCGCCGTCACCTCGCCCTGCCAAATGAGACTCACTCAGCCAGGTTTGGCTCAAGCTCACCTTCCTCGGACCCGCACTCTCTTCTGGACCCTCCTCCCCCTTGCCTCCAGGCATAATTAATTCCTCCCACCCTCTGTGGGTGACAATGTTTTCCATGTCCTTTAAGAAATATGTTTCATTTCATGTGTATATGTGCCTGGGTGTATGTATATGCACCACACGAGTGCAGTAGCCCACTGAGGTCGCACATGGATGTTGGGGAGCGAACCTGGATCCTCTGCAGGAGCAGTAAATGCTCTTAACCCCTAAACCATCTCTCCAGCCTACCCTGCAGCTTAAAAATATTTTATTTTTATGTGCGCCCGAGTGTATGTGCACCATGTTAGTGAAAGAGCTCACAGGGTCAGAAAAGGCTTCGGATCATCTGGAACTCAGAAACTGAACTCAGTCCCTGGCAAAACCAGTACTCTCTAAACCGCTGACCCATAACTCCAGCTTGCCCTGCCCCCGTTTGTTTTTGAAGGTCTTTCTATGTAGTCCTGGCAGTTCTGAGTCTCACTATGTAGACCAGACTGTCTTTGAACTCACAAAGATTTCCTGCCTTTCTGCCTCCGGAGGGTCAGGATTAAACGTGTGCCCCTCCCCCCTACACTCCCCCTTAATCTATAGCCCTGGCTGGCCTAAAACACAGTATGTAGAAAAGACTGGGTTTAAATTGAAAGATCCACCTGCCTCTGCCACTGGAGTGCTGAAATTAAAGGTGCACAAAACCGTGGCAGGCGCCTGTGCCCTGCCCCCTTAGTTTATAGTGAGCTATGCAAGTCTAGCTTGTTGATATCCTGAGATGTCCATGGTGAGTTAATATGCCAAGTAGCAAGTAGAAGGCTGAAATCCTTGCTGACAGTTAATACAAATATAAAGTAATGAGACTCCTTTACCTTTTTCTTTTTTCTTTTGGTTTTTCGAGACAGGGTTTCCCTGTGTGACAGTCCTAGCTGTCCTGGCACTAGCTCTGGTAGACCAGGCTGGCCTCGAACTCACAGGGATTTGCTGGGATTAAAGGCGTGTGCCACCACCCACCGCCTGGCCTCCTTTCCCTCTTTTAATACTATGCCAGAATTCATCATCTAGGAAGTGCTACCCTTGGATTTACTGTGCAAGAAAAGCTTCACCTCTCACAGGTCACCCCAGCCTAGACCGCTAAGGAGCTCACGGGCAGGTACAAGAAATAGCCGTGTGAACAACAATCCAGGGAATAATAGGAGACATGAGAAAGCGGAGAGGCCAGTCTGCCTGTTGAAAGGACTGAGATAGATGAGCATCTAATTTAGGCAAGGAAGCAGTCTAGGATTTGAAGTATGAATAGAAGTTTTCCAGGGAGAAAGGAAGTCAAATAGAGAGAGACAAGAACATTTGCTTGCATGGAGGTATGAAACAAGACCAACTGCTTTAGAAACTAGAAATTAGCATTCACTGCTGTGGGTGGTGGCTATGAGAAATGGAGATGTGTGTAAGGCTTTACATTAAGGTTGGTTATAGACCATTGTGTTGAGCTGTGGTCAGGGACCAGACCAGTTATAAAAATATCAACCTACGGCCGGGCAGTGGTGGTGCACGCCTTTAATCCCAGCACTCGGGAGGCAGAGGCAGGCGGATCT
>NC_022024.1:9117129-9118200 GCF_000317375.1 Microtus ochrogaster
TTTTTGTTTAGCCCTGGCTGTTCTGGAACTAGTTTTGTAGACCAGGCTGGCCTCGAACTCACAGAGATCTACCTGCCTCTGTCTCTTGAGTGCTGGGATTAAAGGTGTGTGCCACCACTGCCTAGCTTCAACTCCTACTTTAACTGAAAAAAAAATTTTTTTAATTTCTTTTAATTTTTGAGACAGGGTTGTATGTAGCCCAGGCTAAGCTTGAACTGGGCCTCTTGCTGCCTCTGTCTTCCAGCACTGAGGCTGTAGACCTGTGCCAGTCTGCCTGACTCTCCCCTACTTCCACAAAACACACTGAAGGTGTACTAAAAGATGACTCACATCCAGTAACTGTGAAGCTTCTTTGTTACATTGTTACTAGTCTATTAAAATAGGGCTGGAGAGGTGACTCAGCAGTTGAGAGCACTCCCTGCCCTTCAGGAGGCCCTGAGTTCAATTCCCAGCACTTACATTTGGTGGCTTACAACTGCCTGTAATTCCAGCTCCACAGGATCTGGCACCCTCTTTTTGGCTCCTGTGAACACCTGCACTCACGTTCTATTTTCTTTTCCCATGTGCATTGGTGTTTTGCCTGAATGTCTGTGAGATGGTGTCGGGTCCCCTGGAACTGGAGTTACAGAAGGTCGTCAGCTGCCACGTGGGTACTGAGAATTGAACCCAGGTCCTCTGGAAGAGTAGTCAGTGCTCTTAACCACTGAACCATCTCTCTGGCCACTGTACTCACATTCTATACCCCCACACAGACACTCACATATCAGTATTAAAGAAACAACAGCAAAAAAAAAAAATCTTCTATTTAGCCAGGTGTGATGGTGCACACCTTTAATCCCAGAATTTGGGAGACAGAGGAAGGTGGAGCTCTGTCAGTTTGAGGCCACCCAGGCCTACATAGAGAGTTACAGGTCATCCAGGACTGCATAGTGACACCCTATGTAAAACAAACAAACAAACCAAAACAACCCCCCAAAAACAACAAAATCTTTCTAACTATATTTAGTTTCTGAAAGTTTCTCCATTTGATGAGTATCAGATATCAAACAACACCAAACTTTGAATAGTGTT
>NC_022024.1:9118300-9120552 GCF_000317375.1 Microtus ochrogaster
TGTAGACCAGGCTGGTCTCGAACTCACAGAGATCCGCCTGCCTCTGCCTCCCGAGTGCTGGGATTAAAGGCATGCGCCACCATCGCCCGGCTGTGTACTGATCTTTTATCTGCTTGTGTGTTTGTACACCACATGTGTTCAGTGCCTTTAGAGGCCAGAAGAGGGCACCATATCCACAGGAACTGGTGTCACAGGCAGTTATGAGCAGCTGTGTGGATGCTGGGACTCTAACCCTAGTCCTTTGCAGGAGCAGCTGCTGCTCTTCCTGATGAGTCATCTCTCCAGCTTTATAGCTGGTTAAAGATATGGTGGAAATATAAAGAGTCTAATGGAGTGGAAGAGATAGATGTGCATTTAGAAGGAAGGACTATGGGTTACAAAAACACTAGGAAGGCCCACAAGATGGCCCCCAGGGCAATTTCCAGGACCTGTGTAAAGGTGGAAGGAGAGAATGGACTGCACAAAGCTGTTCTTTGACCATCTGCCCCAGTCATAAACATACACATGCAATTATTTTCCCCCAAAAGGGGGCGAGGCAGAGAGATGGCTCATGGACTAACTTACCTGCTCCCAAGCCTTGAAGACCATACTGGAGACCTTTCCATACTGGTGACTCACACGGTGGAAAGAGAACCGGCTCCTGAAGTTGTCCTCTGACTTCCATGTGTGTCCCCTACCATAAATAAATTTACAGAAATCACTAAATTGTTAAAGAATTAGGGTGGGAGCCGGGCGGTGGTGGCGCATGCCTTTAATCCCAGCTCTCGGGAGGCAGAGGCAGGAGGATCTCTGTGAGTTCGAGACCAGCCTGGTCTACAAAGCTAGTTCCAGGACAGGCTCCAAAGCCACAGAGAAACCCTGTCTCGAAAAACAAAACAAAACAAAACAAAAAAAGACTTTCCCACTTGAAAATGCCAGTCAGAATGGCAAGGTGCTGGGTGGGGTCAGTGGCAAGGGGAGAAAAGGGACAGATTCAAAAGATAGAACACAAAAACGGTAGGATTCAGTGATTGATTGGTCCAGTTATATCCATCAAACAGTCAACATCTTCAATTTTTTAAAAAACTATTTGTTTATTTGTTTATTTATTTATTTATTATGTATACAGTGTTCTGCCTGAATGCATGCATGCTAGAAGAGGGCACCAGATCTCATAACAGATGGTTTTGAGCCTCCATGTGGTTGCTGGGAATTGAACTCAGGACCTTTGGAAGAACAGCCAGTACTCTTAATCTTCTGAGCAATCTCTCCAGCCCCATCTTCAATTCTTTACAGTTCTGACACCCAAAAAATTGTGATAAGTAATTTTTTTTCATAACTCACTTGGTAATAAAAGCTAGTTTGGAGGATTGGTTTGGGAATACAGCTTCATTGTAGAATACTTACCTAGCTTGTTGGAGACCTTTTTAGTCCCCGACATAGAAAAAACAACCAACCAACCAAGCCCAAGCCCGTCTAATCTGACCAGAACTCATTTTGAGACAGAACTTGAAGAAAACCTTCAGAAGGTACTTTTCATTCCTTCCTTTTTCCTTTGCACCACTGTTCATATGCATTACTACAGAAATACTGACTGTTCTAGATGGCATTGGGATTGCTCTTTTACATAGTGAATATGTACCATGTTGTCCTTCTAAGTTCAAAAAAAAATCCTCAAGCATATTTACCATCCATATTTCATACCCATACTCATCAGCCTTGGCCTGAGTTGTTTTGGCTATTTACACAAGTTAGATCCACCTGCAGATAATGAATATTCATTTTCGTTTTTGCTATATAAAATGCTGAAGGTGATTCTTGAAATGTTTTGAACAGTATCCTCAGTATTAAAAGAAAGATACAAGCCAGGCTGTGATGGTGTATGCTTTTAACCCCAGCACTTTTGGGAGGTAGAGGCAGGCAGATCTCTGTGAGTTTGAGGCTAGCCTGATCTACAAAGAGAGTTCCAGAGCAGCTTAGGGGCTACACAGAGAAACCCTGTCTCAAACAAACAAAAAGTTAGCCTTCTTGAATTACTAACTTGAAATGACCACACTCACTGGGATGATGAGGTGTGATGTGTTTCTGGGTAATTAGGCCAATCTGCACATTGGAAGAGTGAGTGGTCAGTGATTTCATGTAATTAGTTCCCAGCCCTGAAACCAGTTCACTGGTGTTGACCATTAATGAAAACAAAAGAGAAAGCCCAGCAGTGAAAATGGAAAGGCCTGGCCTGGTGAGATTGCAGGCATTTGCAAGCCAGTTGGGGTTGG
>NC_022024.1:9122572-9130567 GCF_000317375.1 Microtus ochrogaster
TGCTGAAAGAGCGGTACTCACTCTTAACTGTGGGGCCAGATTTGCACCCTCTATTCACAGTTTTTTCTATAGTTACTGAACTAAAATTTCAGTTGTTTTTTTTTTTTTTTTTTGATGCACTAGGTTTCTTCCTACTACATGGCTTCTCTTGTCGGCCAGGCAGACATAACATAAACACGGAGGCTCTGATGATGGGCAGGGAAGAGGTGACTCAGGCTTGTAATCCCAGTTTTCTTTCTTGGAGCTTTTTAAATTTTTTTCTGTTTTCAGATCTATAATATTATATTACATGTAATCGAGTTACTCTCCCTTATGTGTGAGAGTTTCTTAGTCTTTCCTTGTTTCAGATAAACATGATACGTTTTTGTTTTGAGGTAGGCTCTAGATATAGCACCGGCTTGCCTTAAATTTGTGACCCTCTGAGTGTCCCGCATGCTGGCATTAACAGATATGGGTTACCACGCCTCCTGCTTACCTTGATATTAAAGAAAAAGTTCACATCATTTGGTCAATATGTGTGTGCGCACGCGGGGTATAGGTGTGTGCCACAGAAACAGTATGGATTGTGTGGGGGTGGGGGAGAGGTAGGGGGTGATGTTTGTGGGCCACAGAATCAGTATGGATGAGATCAGAGTACAACCTGTGGGAACAGGAGTTGGTTTTCTTCTACTGTGTAGGTTCTGGGGATGGAACTCAAGGCTTGAGTTATAAACACTTTTACACACTGAGCTATCTATCTTGATAGGCTATATATATGTGTGTTGTGGATGTATAAATGTGTGTGTATAAACACACACACACACACACACACACACACGACACAGGCTCTCAGGACTTGAACTCTATAATCCCAGCTAGTCTTCAATTCTCAGCAATCCTACAGTCTCAATTTCCCAAATGATGGAATTACAAATATTGAGTGAGTTCTCTCCTACCCATCTTGAGTTTTATTTTTTTTATTTTTAAGTGCTTCAATTTCTGCAAGTACTGCCTGGACCACAAATGCAATGGCGTGTCGTAGGAGGCAGCCTAAGATGCAGAAAGAACTTAGATGTGAGCTCAGAACTACTTTTGTCTTTCCTTTGTCTCTCTTAGCCTTATCTTCCTTTTAAATGGAGATGGTTAACCCCGTCTTGATTGTCACCTCTTTTGGTCCAAAACCATCCCTCCGCCGTGTGACTTAGGCTTTATTTCCGCGGCGCTGGTGATCGAAACCAGGGCCGTGAGCATGGTCCAGCTACATCCTCCGTCAAAAAAAGGGAACTAAGAAATTATGTTTTCGGGTCTTGTTTTCTGTTCGTTTTGTAGTGCTGCAGATCGCAGTTAGTGCCTTGCAATACTTGACAGTGCTCTACTATCGGGGTACATTCTCAGCTCTACGCTACGTCTTTTTTTTTCCTAGACTACATTTTAAAACGTCGGTTATGCCTACAAAACCTTGACAACGCACAATATTCCTGTACTTTAGGTTGAAATCTTGTCAGAATTTTGGGGACAGAGTGTCAATCGTTTTACCTTAAGAAACTGTCACATCTGAATTTCTCGTAAGGAAAAAAAAGCCAAAGTTAGCATTGGCTTGCCTATAATAAAAAGATCGACGTAGAAAGGAAAGAAAAAGCAGAAAGAATTCGGGTTCCGATGGGAAGCTGCGGTCCAGAAGGGCCTCTCACATTCTGACTTTCTATTGGGCAACTTTACCATCAATCTCACTTGTAAATAAACTGGGGCCGGAAGCAGGTTGGGTAAAGGGTGGGAGCTTCCCGTCGCCATTGCTAGGGTTGGGGTTGTTAGGAGGTGTGGCTCCTAGGGGCGGGTCTCGCCGCTGATTGGCTGCTGGCGCTGCCTGTCCAGGGACGGTTGCTGAGGAGGGGCACGTGAGGAGGAGGCGGCGTGAGGCAGCCATGGCGGGAGGAATCAAAGTGGCGGGCTGGTCGGCGGTTGGTCCCTGGCCCCGGTGCGGGGGCCCGGGGGGCCGCTGGGCCGCGGGGCTGGTCTTCGTCCTCTTCGGCTGCGTGGTCTGCGGCTCAGGTACCACTCGGGCTGCCGTGCCTGGCGGGCGCCGCGAGGGCGTTGTTTTAGAAGAGAGAGTTTATCCCGGGGCGCGGCCCGTTACTCCGCCGAGCGGCGCGGCTTGCCGAACTCATCCCGGCTGAGGGGTAACCTGGGGCTGCTTCCAGAGAGCCTTCGGCTGTCCCAGGGAGGGAGGCCTGGGCTTGGGGACCCCTTTAGGGGCTGCGTGCTGCCGCTAGGTCCCCCGAGCCTCCGGTTAACGCGGAGGAGGTATGGGGACCGTTTCGCCTTCAGTTTCCTGACCGCACCTCCGGGAGATGGGTGCTGTCCCGACACCGTGGAGTAGAGAAGACTAACCCCAGATGGACATGCTTTTCCAAGGCTGGGTCTCTCAGTGTAGCCCTTAGCTTTTCTGGAATTCGCCCTGTAGACCAGGCTGGCCTCGAACTCACAGAGATCCGCCTGCCTCCGCCTCCCGAGTCCTGGGATTAAAGGCGTGCACCACCACCGTCTCTTCTTAAGAGCCGCCCTAACAGTCCTGGAATGGTCATTGTAGTGCAGTGGCCCAGAAGAGATAGAAGAGCCACCAGTTTTGAGTACGACAGTTTATTCCTTCTCTCTAGCGCGGTTATTATGTACCCTCTGTTGAACAATCAACTCTGGATTGGGTAGGAAACTTATTTTGTGCTCCAGTCCAGAAAAATTAAAATGTTTGCAAGAAATAGATGTTTTTCTTAGCGCCTTGTTACAGTAGTGGACGGGGAGATAAACGATGTTTGCAAACTTCCACTGGAGGGAGTAGCAGCCCCAGAGAATAATCAGTGCTTATAAACACACGATACGGACTCATATCGCCCCCTTCCGTTCCTGCCCATCACATGCTCTCGCTTGTGGCTTTAAGATAATTTAACACACCAATAGATAAGTTGTTCAAAAGGGACTGAAGACTTAGTTTTGCGAAGGGAGCAGGTATCCAGGAAAACCTACTTTGCCAGATGCAGGTCCTGGAAACCTAAAACAACATTTGGAAGAATTATTACCTGGGTGAACTTTTGAAATGGGGCCTTGGGTTGTGAAGAAATAAGAAAATATTAGGAACAATCAATAGTTCTCGTCTTTGAAGTTTCTTTTACAGGATACTGGGGATTGAAACCTAAAGCAAAAAGCTGGGCATAGTGGCACTGGACTTTAGTCCCAGCACTTGGGACCCCAAGGCAGGTGGATCTCTTGAGTTTGAGGCCAGCCTGGTCTACATAGTGAGTTCCAGGACAGCTAGGGCTACATAGTGAGACTCTGCTTCGAAACAAACGGACAATAATTAAGAAACCTAAAGCAAACTTTTCTGATCACTTCCCTGCCCTTTCATTGAGGTGGGGGCTTACCATGTCGCTAGGCTGCTTTGAAATTCATTGTGTAGTCCTGGCTGTCCTGCAACTCAAGCCCTTTCTGTTTTAACCCCCCAGAATGCTGGGGTCACGTGCATCACACACACAAAAAAAGCATCGTAAGCTAGACCCCAAAGTTGCTCCTGGGAGGGCAGAACTGGGGCCTCCTCATTTGCTGTAAAGTAGTCTCCAGGGATGGCTCAGGGAATGATCGCCGGATTATGTGGGGGTCAGCTATAAAAAGCAGCCTTGTTGCTTTCTACCAGGTTCTCCCAACGGTAGAATGGAATTTATCAAAAGGTTGGTTTCTTGTCTCTAGAAATTTTGGAAACATTTAATTTTAAAATTAATTTGTGTTTTAGACTATTTGGCAAGTACTAATACAGTTAGGTATAAAGAAGTAGGCAAAATCCTTGCAGTTGATTGCATTTGTATGTGTTCTTGTGTTTGAGCGCAATCAGGGTTCGTGTGCACATGTGAGTGCTGTAGGCTGAAGGTTGGCATCTGTTGACTATTTCAGTTCCTATCTACCCCAGTTTTGAGACAAGCTCCCTCACTAGGCCTGCATCTTAGAGATTTGGTTAGACTGATTGGCCAGCAAGCTCCTTGTGTGCTCTGCCCCCAGCACTGCACCTGGCTTCATGTGTGCGCTGACCATCTGAACTCGGGTCCTTTACTACCGACCCGGCTCCCCGGCTCCCCAGCTCCCCAGCTTCAGACTTGAAATTTCTGAGGTGTGTATGTCCTTTGTTCACGGCCTCTTCTGAGTATTTATATTTTAATTTTTTGAGCCAGGCTTTTCTAGCCTACGTATCAAGAATGACTTTGAATTCTTCCTCCTGTCTCTACTTCTTATGTGTGCTGAGATTATAAGCATGTGCACCTGCTTATATATGCAGCCATGCCTAGTTATAAAATTGTAAGAAAATTAATCTTTTGTATGCTAGAAGCCAAATTGAGGACTTCACACTCACCAGGCATGAGCTCTACCAAACTACACCTCCAGCACTGTGAATTTTATTTATAAGGACTTTTGTATAATTTTAAAATAAATAAAATTTCCGAGTTTATTTTCACCCTTTAAAATTTTTTAGGATTTAAGATTTATACGGTGTTCTGTCTGCATGTATGCCTTGGCACCAGATCTCATTACAGATGACTGTGAGCCGCCGTGTGGTTGGTGGGAATTGAACTCAGGACCTCTGGAAGAGCAGCAGTGCTCTTATTTCTGAGGCATCTCTCCAGGCCTTAATTTTTTTCAAATTGGGTTTATTTTATGTGTGAGTGTTTGTATTTGCACCACATGTGTGCTTGGTAAGGTTTATTTTTTATATATGGTCATTTGATTTCATTATTTGGATTTATACATAAGATTTACAGGCTAGGGCTGGAGAGATGGCTCAGAGGGTAAGAGCATTGACTACTCTTCCAGAGGTCCTGAGTTCAATTCCCAGCAACCACATGGTGGCTCACAGCCATCTATAATGAGATCTGGCGCCTTCTTCTGGCATGCAAGCATACATGGAAGGAATGTTGTATACATAATAAATAAATAAATCTTAAAAAAAAAGATTTGCAGGCTAGTGAGGTAATTATGACGGTAAACAGAATTTGCCACACAAAATGGGTGACCTGAGTTGATGAAACCAATAATGGGAGGAGATAACTGACTCCCAAAAGTGTCCTCTGATCTCTACATGTGTGCTAGGATGTGCGCACAACCATTCACACATATCATGTGTATATACGCATAGACATAGTAATGATAATAATAAGATAAAAGAGCTCTCTAAAGTTAAATTGGTAATTTTGGTTTTTGGAGGATAACTATTAAATATTTTTTTTTTTTTTTGCAAATTATTATTAGCAAAGCTGGGAATTGAACCTAGGGCCCAAAGCATTCAGTGTTAGTACTCTACTACTGAACTACAGTTTCAGCCCATTTATTTATTTGTTTATTTATTTATTTATTTATTCATTCATTCATTCATTCATTTATTTATTTTGGTTTTTCGAGACAGGGTTTCTCTGTGGCTTTGGAGCCTGTCCTGGAACTAGCTCTGTAGACCAGGCTGTTCTCGAATTTACAGAGATCCGCCTGCCTCTGTCTCCCGAGTGCTGGGATTAAAGGCGTGCACCACCATCACCCGGCAGCCCTTTTATTTTTTGAACAGGGTCTTACTAAGGCATCCATGTCTCTTTTTTTTAATTTATAATTTATTGTGGTATTTGGTGTGAGGCGAGGATCTGGATGGATTTTATTTTTCAAATAATTCATTTGTCCCGGCATGGAATTTAATAATACTTTACTAAACCCACTGATTGAAGATGGTATGTCTTAAAAATAACTTTTATTAAATCTGTTGTTTGACAGATTCATACATGTGCACAGTCTGTTCTGATTACCTTTTTCCTCCCACTCTGTCTGGCCCCACTCGGCCCGTGTTCCTCCCTGCAGGTCCCTTTCCTGTATTTGTGTGTTTGTTTTGTCACTCATTAAATTTAACTAGGGCCGACTCTGTGCTCGTGGATTTGGAATTACCTGTTGGAGCCTGGAAAAATGGCGGTTTTGTGGTCAGTTTAATGACTCAGTGAGTTAAGGTGGAGCTTAATCCAAGTGGGGAAGGTTAAGCTTTGATTTTATTTGGATGGAGAATGCACTTTTCCTAGTTAGGGTTATCACTGAAGTAATGAAACACAGCTTACACTTCCACATTGCTGTGTGTTATGGAAGGAAATCAGGGCAGGGATTCAAGCCAGGCAGGAACCTGGAGGCAGGAGCTGATACAGAGGCCCTGGAGGGGTGCTGCTTACCTGCTCGCTCCTCAGGGCTTGCTCAGCCTGCTTTCCTATGGAACCCAGGAACACCAACCCAGGGATGGCACCACCCACAATAGGCTGGGCCTTCCCCATCTGTTGCTGAATAAGAAAATACTCTCCATGCTTGTTTACAGCCCATTCTCGTGGAGTCATTTCCTCAGCTGAGGCGCCCTCCTTTCCGATGACTCTAGCCTGTGTCAAGTTGTTATAAAACTATGCAGCATAGCAGTTAACTTTTTTATTGCAACTTATTATTTATTTATGATTGTGGGTGTGAGCATGTGTGCCCCACCACCTTCATGTGGAGGTCAGAGGACAGCCTGTGGGAGTCCTGCTCATAAAACTTGAGACTTGGTGACAAGTGCCTTTACTTGCAGAGCTATCTTATTGGATATCTCTTTAAGACATATATTGGTAATCCCAGCACTCGGGAGGCAGAGGCAGGCGGATCTCTGTGAGTTCGAGACCAGCCTGGTCTACAGAGCTAGTTCCAGGACAGGCTCCAAAGCCACAGAGAAACCCTGTCTTGAAAAAAAAAAAAAAGACATATATTGGAGTGTCTAATTTCTTTTCTTAAAGATTTATTATGTAGGGGCTGGAGATATGGCTCAGTGCTTAAGAGCACTGACTGCTCTTCCAGAGGACCCAGGTTCAATTCCCAGCACCCACATGGCAGCTCACAACTGTCTGAAGATCCAGTTGCAGGGGATCTGACACCTTCACACCAATGCACATAAAATAAAGTTAAATAAAGCATAAAAATATTTTAAAAAAAGATTTATTATGTATACAGTGTTCTACCTGCATGTATTGCCTGTAGGCCAGAAGAGGGCACCAGACCTCATTATAGATGATTGTGAACCACCATGTGGTTGCTGGGAATTGAACTCAGGACCTCTGGGAGAGCAGCCAGTGCTCTTAACCTCTGAGCCATCTGTTCAGTCCCAAGAATTTATTTATTTTCTGTGTATGGATATTTGTTTGCATGTATGTCTGTGAACCATGTGCATGCCTGATACCCACTGAGACCAGAAGAGATTCCCTAGAACTGAAGTTATATGAATGCTGGGAATTGAGTCCTGGTATCTGGAAGAGCAGCCAGTGCTCTTAACTGCTGATCTCTCCAGCACTTATTGTACAACTTTGTTTGTTTTGAAGCAGGGTCTTACTATGTAGCCTCTCACTATGTAGCTGGCCTAGAGCTTACTATGTGGACTAGGCTTCAAACTCAAACGAGATCTGGCAGTCTCTGCCTCCTGCGTGCTGGGATTACAGAAGTGTAGCAGTATGTGCTGCCCCACTGTAGAATTTAAGTTAAGTAGCTTTTCCTTTCAATAAGTTTTCAAATGGCTGGCATTGTCAACACATTGTTTGTATCTCATTTCCCACTTGGCAAAATAGTAATGGGCTTTAAAAGGTTGAGAGAATGGTTGCTAATAAGTATAATATTGGTTTGGTAATACTTGCTTTTACTTGGAATTTTGTAAATAGACTGCACTTTGTTTTAAGGAAGTGATGGATTCTTATTGGACTTGTGTGTGTGTGTATATGTATGTATGTATGTGGTTTGTTCACATGTTAATGTGGAGACCAGAAGCCAACATCACATATCTTTCTCAGTTACTTATTTTCTCTTTTTTCTTTTCTGTTATGTAGTCCTGGCTTTCCTGGACTTCACTATGTAGACCAGACGGGCCTCAAACTCAGAGATCCACCTACATTTGTCTCCCAAGTGCTGGGATTAAAGTTATGTGCCCATTCCTGGCTCCATCTTTTTTTT
>NC_022024.1:9131137-9139110 GCF_000317375.1 Microtus ochrogaster
TATTCTGTCTGTGTGTATGCCTGGCCAGAAGAGGGCACCATACCCCATTACAGATGGTTGTGAGCCACCATGTGGTTGCTGGGATTTGAACTCAGGACCTTTGGAAGGGCAGTCAATGCTCTTAACCTCTGAGCCATCTCTCCAGCCCATGTTGTGGTGTTTGAGTGGAGGTCAGAGGACAGTCTTCAGTGCTGGTCTTTAGCTTTCCACCTTGTTTGAAACAAGATCTCATTTGCTGCTGCTTCCACCAGCCACATTCTTGTAGGGATTCCGTCTCCAACTTCACCTTGCTGTAGGAGCACTCGGATTATAGATGTACTACTGTGCCTGGCATTATCCAGGTGCTGGAGATTTGAACTCAGGTCCTCATGAATGGCAAATGCTTTACCCACTTCAAAGTTAGTCTTAGTTTGGGATTGAGGTGTCTTTCAGTGATAAAGTTGCCTAGGAATTTTATGGCACTCTAGGGGAAAAAAAGCACTGTGGGTTCTCAGCAATGAAAAAAAGTTAGTCTTAGTTTTCACCTAAAATGATTTTGGCTAGCAAGATGGCCCAGTGGGTAAAGGTGCTTGCCCATCAAATGTAACCACCTGAATTGAATCGCTAAGAGCCATGTGGTGGGTGAAGAGTTTGACTCCGAGAAGTTGGCCTCTGGCCTCCAGTCTATGACAGGCTTCCCCATCAAAGGAAATAAATATAAGGAAATTGTTTTTTCTTTTTTAAATTAAATAAATAAAACTAATTTAGCTTAGTGGGCATTCATGCTTTTTGTGTTTTTTGTTTGTTTTTTTTGGGGGGGGGCACAGGGTTTCTTTACATAGCATTGAGGTTCTGGGTTTAATCCTTAATATCACAAAGAAAAAAGTTATTTACATGTTTGTGTCAGGGAAGGTGGGGGAGAGTGGTTTCTCTCAACTCTTGAATTACTAAGAATAATTACAAACTGAGCCAGAGTCTTGTGGTTTGACCCCCTGGGGTGCTGGGTCTGGCTACTCTTGACTGGAGCAGAGCAGCCTCCTTGCAGTCCTTAGTACCCACTTGATGGCTCTTGAATCCAACAAAACCTCTGCCAGTTCCGTCTACCCTGCTCAGAAAAGGAGTGGATGACACCAACAGATGGGTTAGTTTAGGTCACTTTACCCTGTTATAAGAGAGGAAGAGTATTTATGCTTAAGGTGGAAGTAGGGCTTGGGTGTGAGGATCGCAGACTGTTTACTAGTTGTGTGACTTCAGGAATTTTCCCTAGACATCATTTCCTTGTTTGTAAAATACAGATTATGAAAATGTCTACCACATCGTGTTGTTTGGTGGGTTACACAGAACATGCTCTGCAGAGAAACACTTAAAAGTTTGGTTCCCGGGGCCACACGGGGACTCAAACCACATGTAACTCCAGTTGAGGATATCTGATGTCCCCTTGGGCATCTGTGGGCACATTACTCATGTGGTGAACAGGCACACAGGCAAAACATGGATACACGTAAAATAAAATTTAAAAAGTAGCTTTTATTCAGAGTTAATGTAATGTTAACTATTTGTAAGTATAGTGTAAGTCAATGACAGTGTATGTTTAGTGTATTTGATATCCTATAGTCATTTGTAAGCAAGCACACGTGAGTGTGTGCACACACGCAAATTGTACAGAGATAAAACTTTTATTTCTTCTTTCATCTCAGTTTTTCTTTTTTTGGTCTGGTTCATATTTTAAGCCCAAGCATGTAAAGTGTCAGTTTATCTTTTTATAACACGAGTTATGGTTAAGCTGTTATGTTCTACTTAGTTCTTGTTTCTCTCTTTTTTTTCTCATAAAGCTGGAATTGATGTAAATGTGGTCATGCTTCAGGAATCCCAAGTTGATATGAATTCCAGTCAACAATTCTGTTATAAAAATGTGCTTATCCCAAAGTGGTATGATATATGGACACGGATACAGGTAATTGGGAAGCCCTTCCCCAGGACATCTCAGTTCCCTTCCCAGCTTAGAGTTCTGTGATCCTGAGAGAACGTTTTTTCTTCTTTCTTCATTTTGCTTCCTCCCTTCTGGAGCGTCCACACTCCTGGCTCTTTGAAATGTCTTGTGCTTCTTTGGCCTGGAATCTGGTGTGTCTGTCTGAGTGTAAACTCTTGTCTTGTGGTTCCCGTTCTGTTCTGATTCTGTGAGAGAAGTTTCCTCTGAGTAGAATGACTTTGGTCTCTTTTATTTCATAACACTGTCAAACAAGAGTTTCTGGCTGTGATTGAACAAAAGGAACCTTGTGGAGGTTCTGCAGTAACTATGCAGTAACACAGACACCGATGAGGGTGTTTGCTGTTCATATCAACACATGAGAGTTGGGCTTGTGGGTTCTTTAAATTTTTTTTTTTAATTTTCTGATAGAAAATTCTGGGGCACATTATAAAATGTATCTGGGGCACATTATAACCAACGTTTATCTATAATCAGTGATTGTGACAATGCACGAACTTCTCAGCCTGTCATTAGGAGAACATTTTCAGTTTTCTGGGACTGTTTACGACTGGCAATTTTCTGAATATTTCAAATCCTTGCTTTGTATGATCTCATAAATAGCTGTATTGATATTCTTTCTACTTGGGAACATCCCCCCTCCACCCCCTTTTCTGGCCTAATAGTGATTCAGACCATATTAATAAGAAATTGTGGCAGCTGCCTCTGTTAGAGCAACATCATTTTCCAAGTCATGTTTTTGCTACATCTGTATGTTTCCAGTGAGAGTTTAAAAAATTATGTTTATGAAAATTTCCTTTTTCATCCTCATTTCTTTTGTGTTGCAGGTCCGAGTAAATAGCTCCAAACTGGTCCGAGTCACCCAGGTGGACAGTGAGGAGAAGCTGAAGGAGCTAGAGCAGTTTAGTATTTGGAACTTTTTTTCTTCCTTTTTAAAAGAGAAATTGAATGACACCTATGTTAACGTGGGTCTGTACAGCACAAAAACCTGCCTCAAAGTTGAGATTTTAGAGAAGGACACCAAATACAGTGTCATTGTGACCCGGAGTAAGTCTCACCTCTGTTTTCTGATGGACTCTATAATGAGCTGGGACAGAACTTTGGAGGGTGTAGTTGTGAGAGAGAGAGAGAGCAGTCCAAGACAACACCGTTTTGTTTTTGATTACAATCCTGACTAGACCATGGCTCTACCACTCATAGGAATCTAGGCCTAGAACCAATCGGGCAGGTCCTGAGTTGATATGCTCAGCACTACTGGAGTCTATCAGACAGTCGTATCCATGCCTTCTGGAGATGTCTTGACTATGTTCAGGTCTATATATATATATATTTTTTTTTTTTTTTTTTTTTGAGACAGGGTTTCTCTGTGGTTTTGGAGCCTGTCCTGGAACTAGCTCTGTAGACCAGGCTGGTCTCGAACTCACAGAGATCCGCCTGCCTCTGCCTCCCGAGTGCTGGGATTAAAGGCGTGAGCCACCACCACCTGGCTCAGGTCTATATTTGAAGACAGGGAAAGTAAACAATAAAATTAGTAATTCTCAAAGAGTGCTTGTGGAATCATAAGATGAAGACACTATAGTTTAAGGCTTATTTGATGCACGTGGGAGAGAGAGTTTTAGAGGAGGTAGATTCCATCAGATCCTGATTTGGGTTCTTCTTTGTTACTGCTCAGGGTTCATGCTTGTAGGTTTTGCTACCGAAGGGTAATACCCTTTCGGTTGTCCTACAGTCGGGTTCTGTGGTTATGTATGGTGTTGTGGAATACTATTTTGACCAGGCAAAGATGTGTTACGTTTGTTTGTGCTGCAGAATATTACGTTAACTGTGTAAAGGTGTGCTACTTTTTTTAGATGCTGCATTTAATTAGGTAAAGATGTGTTTTCACTTTGCCTGCCTAAGGCACTTGATTGTTGAATGGCCAAAAAGAAAAAGC
Source organism: Microtus ochrogaster (assembly GCF_000317375.1). NCBI lineage: Eukaryota > Metazoa > Chordata > Mammalia > Rodentia > Cricetidae > Microtus > Microtus ochrogaster. The sequence continues at coordinate 9,135,037 of NC_022024.1, forward strand.
CTGGTACATTTGACAACTAACCTGCATTTCTAGTTATCCTAAATAAGGGTATAAACATATATGTAGGCCAGGTGGTGGTGGTGGCGCACGCATTTAATCCAGCACTTGAGAGGCAGAGGCAGGCCGATCTCTTGAGTTTGAGGCCAGCCTGGTCTACAGAGCGTGCTCCAGGACAGGCTCCAAAGCTACACAGAGAAAAAACTTGTCTTGAAAAACAAAAATAAACAAACAAACAAATAACTAAAAGGAAAGGAAAAAAACCAAACCCTAAAAACCCAAAACAAAACATATATACAGTATGTTGCAAAAAAAGTAACCTTAAATTTGTATCAATGTACAAAAATTCATACCAATGTAAAATGTTTGAAATTAATAGTTGCTTTTTAGTTTAAAAGTAGATTCAATAATCTACTTTCTATCTTTCCCATATCCCCTTTTTCTTTTTAGAAAGAGATCCTTGAATCCAACCACTCTTACTCAGTTTCCCCCTTAGCGTGACCAGTAGCAATTTGCAACCCCCCCTCCCGCCCCCATGACAAATGTACCGGGCTTTTTCTTTTTGACCATTCAGTTTTATTAGATCAATCAGGTGCCTTAAAGTAAGATTCTGCAGCATAAACAAATGTAACACATTTTGCCTAGTTAAAATAATAATCCATAATAGTAGGGTTAGCCTGTCTTTTGGTGTTCCTTCATAATTTAATTATTCTGCCAGCTCCTGTCTGTTTCTGGGCCTTCCTTAGACTCAGCTTTCGAATGTAACAGCCGTGGAATGCTCTGTGTGCCACCAGTGGGTCTTTACCTGGCCTCCTGGTCCTGGTGAGACATGTTTGGCAAGGGGACTTTTCCAGCACAGTGCTCTATAGTGAAGCAAAGAGAGAGGTGTGCTTGGGCCAGAAGAACGCTACATGGAGGACACAAGGCCCACACCCAAAGTTCCAGGCCTCTTTATCAAATTCCCTGCCTCTAAGTGACTTAAGGCGGAGACCCATTGTGAGCAGCTGTGTGAAGTGATAGCATCTTGTTTAGCTTAGTCACTTTTTGTTTGTCTGTTTTAAATCCTTAGTAGAGGAAGCCAGAATAAGAATAAGATACTCAGGAAGATATAGATTGGACAGAAACTTAATGCTGTTTTCTCTTTGGAAGGATACCCAGGATTTGTGTGGTATCTATACTGCCATTTAGTTGGGCTATTTGCTTTGCTGTAGTAGACCAATGATACAAATGTCTTCTTTTTTTTTTTTTTTTAAATACCTTTAACTGATTCTTCTGTTAAGCAAAAATTTTATTTGTTTCAGGATTTGACCCCAAATTTTTCCTTGTTTTCTTCCTTGGACTTACACTATTTTTTTGTGGAGACTTGTTGAGCAGGTAGGTGTGGACTTGATAAGACACTAATATTGTTTGACTCTTATTGTAAGAATTATAAGTATTGCTATTCCCGTTTCTAGGATCCATGTGACTTAGATGTTGCCTGCTTAGATATTTTTTAGACTTTCTTTTGTTTATGTTTATTTTGTTTGTCTGAAATAGGATCTCACTATGTATTGCTGGCTGGCCTAGAACTCAGTATGTAGGCCAGACTGGCCACACTTAGCTGCCTCTGTCTCCCAAGTGATGGGATTAAAGGTGTTGCCACCATGCCCGGGTCTTTTTTTAAGTGTGTATCCATGTGTCTCTGTCCATATTGTGTGGTTCCTGCAGAGGCCACAGTCAGGCCTTAGATCCCCTGGACCTGGAATTATAGACAGTTGTGAGCAGTCCAACTTGAGTGCTGGGGACAGAATGCAGGTCCTCTGGGAGAACAACAAGCACTTGAAATAGCTCAGCCATCTCTGGCCGTGCTTGGATGTTTTCTTTCTTTTTTTTTTTTTTTTTGGTTTTTCGAGACAGGGTTTCTCTGTGGTTTTGGAGCCTGTCCTGGAACTAACTCTTGTAGACCAGGCTGGTCTCGAACTCACAGAGATCCGCCTGCCTCTGCCTCCCGAGTGCTGGGATTAAAGGCATGCGCCACCATCGCCCGGCTTGTGCCACCATCGCCCGGCTGGATGTTTTCAAAATAGAATTCTTTTTTTCTTGATATGAATATGATGGTTAATTAATGTACTTTCTCATTAGGTAGTTCCATCATTAGGTTAATGAGAGTTACCTAGTACTATAAAGCTGATTATCAAATTAAAAGTAATGTTACTGCAGAGAGTTATGTAATGAAATCACTGCTAAATTATATATTGATGGGTTTCATGCTGTTCAGAGACAAGAAGACAAATATCAATTACTTGTTCGTTTTCTTTTTTAGAAATGTACTAGCTGTGATAGGTAAGACTGACACGCACTAACATAAAAACCCACTCCCTGAGATGAAACTCTTACCAAACACTGCTAAAGTGACCAAGGACCTGAGACTAGATAAGTCATGGGCAAAGCCTAGTGTTGTTACTTGGCTAGAAGAACATAGCAAAAAATGACTCCTGTACTGCGGTACCTGTTGGTCAGTGCTGCCCCCAGCCCACATCAGAGAAGCTGCTCTTTAGAGCACATGGCAATTAACACACAGACCCACACAGCAGAGTGAGAGACTTTGGAGCACTCATTCCCACCCCTCAAGGCTCAGGGATCTGTGAGAAGAGGAGGTGAGGTTGTAAGAGCCAGAGGTGCTAGGGGATTCCAAGACCACAGCAAGGGTAATGGCAGTGTTAACAAGTCCCACAGAAATTCAAACCACTCAAAATCCCAGCACCGAGAAGGGGAAATGGATTCCAAGTTCTACCTCTAACCAAGAAACTATTTGCCATTGGTCGCTGCTGGAAAAGGGAAAATCCATTTTCTGTGATCAACCACACTTCAGGACAGGTGTCATGCTCAGGAGTAGTTAGCTAACACAAAAAGGACTCCTTGTTGTTGTGTGGGGTGTGTGTGTATGCATGTGCACACTTTTTGTTTTGATTTGGTATTTTTGTATGAAAAAAAACCTAAATAAGAAATATACAGATAAGTAAATATTGAGTGAAGGTAAAATCAGCAATAAGTTAATGAGTGAAACATAAACAATTGGAATTTGATGTTGAGCTATATTGAGTGAGAGAAGTTGTTCTTTATTTTGGGACTCCTGAGGGAAACTCACATTCAGGGAAAAGTAATGGATAAAGCAGTTAGGGTCTCTCCTGTCCTGGGATCTATCTATCAATCAGATCTATTTACCTTCCAGTCTCTTCTTGGGCTTGCTCCTGTCCCTTCTCTCTCCCTAGACAAACTGTCCAGTTCCTCAGAAGAGTTACTTTTTAAAAATGTTTTTATTAGCATGTAGTAATTGTATATAGGGATGGGTTACATTATTGACATGCCCATACATGTACATAATGAGTTTTGATCATGTTTACCCCAGTACCCAACTAGCCATGCTTTTTTTTTTTAATTCTTTTTTTATTTATTGTATACCTGCTTCAGTTTTTCCTTTCTCTTCTCCCAGTCCTTTCCTCCACATCCGCTCGTCCCCAAAGCAACTCCTCCTTATTTTCCCTTCCGAAAAGGGCAAGCCTTCCTGAGAGATCAACCAAAGATGGCATGTGAGGTTATAAGAGTAGGTACCTCCCCTCTTATTAAGGCTGGACAGGGCAACCCAGTAGAAAGAAAAGGGTCCAAAAAGCAGGCTCAAGGATCAGAAACAGGCCCCATTCCCACTGTGAGGACTCCCACAAGAAGACCAAGCTACACAAACATAGCATATATACAGAGGATATATACACATATACAGCTCAGACCCAAACAGGCTCCCTGATTGTCACTTCAGTCTCTCTGAACCCCTCTGAGCCATGGTTAGGTGATTCTGCTGGCTGTTTTCTTGTGGTGTCCTTGACCCCTCTGGATCCTACAATCCTTGTGCTCTTGCAGGATGCCACAAGCTCTAATGTTTGGCTGTGGGTCTCTGCGTCTGCTCCCATCAGTTGCTGGATGATGATTGTGCTAGGTTTGGATCTATAAGTATAGCAGAGTATCATTAGGAATCATTTCATTGACTTTTTCCACCCATCATGGTTCTAGCCTTGGTCTCTGGATTGTTCAGACTCTAGTTCC
>NC_022024.1:9139767-9141250 GCF_000317375.1 Microtus ochrogaster
GCCCGGCCAAGCAGCTTCTTTATTTAATTAACCAATGACCTTCCTCCATCACTCCCTCTCGTGATGTGGGTCACAATTTGGACAAGTTATCGGTTGGGTGCTTCCACAAGTTCTGTGCCAACTTTACCTGAACACATCTTGTAGGCAGAACTAATTTTAGGTCGAAGGTTTTGTGGCTGTGTTGATCCAGTTCTTCCACTGGAAACCTTGCATGGTTACAGGAGATGTCTGGTTCAGGTTCCATATTCCCCATTACTAGGGGTCTTCACTAGGGTCATCCTCATGGATTTCTAGGAGTTTCCGTTGTACTGTTTCTTCCTTGCCTCTTCCAGTTGTCTCTTCCAGGTACTCTTTCCCCCCATTCTGTCCCATCCTTTCCTGCCCCCAGTCCGTGAAATCTGTTTCCCCTTCCCAGGGAGATCCATGTATTCCCCCCGTGGGCCCTCCTTGTTACTTAGCCTCTCTGGATCTGTGGATTGTAGCATGATTATCTTTTACTTTATGGCTAATAGCCACTCATAAGTGAGTATATACCATGTTTATCTTTTTGGATCTGGATTGGCTCACTCAGGGTGATTTTTTTTTTCCAACTCCAACCAATTGCCCGCAAAATTCAAGAAGGTAATTTTTTTTAACAGCTAAGTAATATTCCATTGTGTAAATGTACCACATTTTCTTTATCCATTCTTCGCTTGAGGGACATCTATGTTGTTTCCAGTTTCTGGCTATTATGACTAACACTGCAGTGAACATAGTTGAGCAAGTGTCCTTGTGGTAAGATAGAGCATCTTTTGGGTGTATGCCCATGAGTGGTAGACCTCGGTCTTGAGGTAGATTCCCAATTTTCTGGCAAACCACTGTATTGATTTCCATAGTGTCTGTATAATTTTGCATTCTCACCAGCAGTGCAGGAGTGTTTGTTTGCCTTGCTCCACATCCTCTCCAGCATGAGCTGTTACGTGTGTTTTTGATCTTAACTATTCTCACAGGTATAAGATGGAATCTCAGAGTTGTTTTGATGTGTATTTACCTGATGACTACTTATGTTGAACATTTCTTTTTTTGTTTTTTTGAGACTGGGTTTCTTTGTGTAGCTCTGGCTGTCCTGGAACTCACTCTGTACACCAGCTTGGCTTCTAATTCAGAGATCTGCTTGCCCTGCCTCCTGAATGCTGGGATTACAGGTGTACACCACCACTGCTCAGTGTTGAACATTCTTTAAGTGCTTCTCGGTCATTTGAGATTCTTGTGTTGATTCTTTGTTTGGATCTGTACTCCATTTTTTTTAATTGGGTTATTTGATTTGTTGATGTCTAGTTTCTTGAGTTCTTTATATATTTTGGATATTAGTCCTCTGTTGGGTGTAGGGTTGGCAAAAATCTTTTTCCATTCTGTAGGCTGCCATTTTGTCCTTTTGATGGTATCTTTTGCCTTACAGAAGCTTTTCAGTTTCATGAAGTCTCATTTATTTGCTTGTTTTTTT
>NC_022024.1:9143245-9145248 GCF_000317375.1 Microtus ochrogaster
AGTGTTCCTTCTGTTTCTGTTTTGTGAGATAATTTGATTTATTGGTATTAACTCTTTGAAAGTCTGGTAGAATTCGGTGCTAAAACTGTCTGGCCCTGGTCTTTTGGTTGGGAGACTTTTAATGATGTTTTCTGTCTTCTAAAAGGTTATGGGTCTTTTAAAATTGTTTATCTGGTCTTGATATAGTTTTGGTAACTGGTATCAAGAAAATTGTCCATTTCTTTTAGATTTTCCAATTTTGTAGAGTACAGGTTTTTGAAGTATAACCTAATGATTCTTTGGATTTCTTCCGTATCTGTTATGTTCCCTTTTTATTTCTGATTTTGTTAATTTGGATATTCTCTCTTTTAGTTAGTTTTTATAAGGGTTTGTTCATGTTGTTGACTTTTTCCCCCAAAGAACCGACTTTTTGTTTCGTTGATTTATTTGTATTGTTCTCTTTGTTTTCTTGATTTCTGCCTTTAGTTTGATTATTTCATGCCTTCTACTCTTCTGTGTGTTTGCTTCTTTTTGTTCTAGAGCTTTTAGGTGTGCTGTTAAGTTGCTAGTATGAGATCTCTTTAGTTTCTTTTTGAAAGCACTAGTGCTTTGAACTTTACTCTTAGTACCATTTTCATTGTGTCCCGTAAGTTTGGATATGCTGTGTGTTCATTTTTCATCAAATTCTCGGAAGTCTTTAATTTCTTTCTGCTTTGGCCCAGTGATCATTCACTAAAGAGTTATTCAGTTTCCATGAGTTTGTAGGCTTTCTGTTGTTTAAACCCAGCTTTACTTGATGGTGGTCTGATAGGATGCCAGGGTTATTTCAGTTTTCTTATATATGTTGAGACTTGCTTTGTGACCAAGTATGTGGTTGATTTTGGAGAATGTTCCATAGGATGCTGAGAAGAAAGTGTATTCTTTTGTGCTCAGATGAAGTGTTCTGTAGATATCTGTTAGGTCCATTTGGTTCACAATTTCTGTTATCTCCAGTGTTTCTCGTTTGTTTGTTTGTTTGTTTGTTTGTTTGTTTGTTTTGGATGACCTGTATTAAAATCTCCCACTATCAATGTGTGAGGGTTGATGTGTGATTTAAGCATTAGAAGTGTTTTCTTTACAAACCTTGGTACCCTTGTGTTTGGGGCATAGATGTTGAGAACTGAGATGTCGTCTTGGTGGATTGTTCCTTTGATGAATATGGAGTGTCCTTCCCCCTCTCTTTTGATTAACTTTGGTTTGAAATCTCTTTTATTAGACATTAGAATGGCTACACCATCTTTCTTCTTAGGTCCCATTTGCTTGGAAAATCTTTTTCCAATCATTTGAGGTAATGTCTGTCTTTGATATTTTGATATTGAAGTGTGTTTCTTGTGTGCAGCAGAAGGGATGGATCCTGTTTTTGCACCTATTCCATTAGTCTGTGTCTTTATTGGGTAATTAAGTCCATTGATATTGAAAGATATCAATGACTGATTGCTAATTCCTGTTATTATATTGTTGGTGTGTGTGTGTTAGGGTTTTGTGTATCTTAGGGTTTTGTTGGTATGAGATTATTTATTGCCTTTATTTTCTAGAGTATAGTTATCCTCCGTGGGTTGGAATTTTCCTTCTAGTACCTCTGTAGACCTGAATTTTTAGATAGATATTGTTTAAATTTGACTTTATCATGGAACATTTTGTTTTCTCCATCTATGGTAATTGAAAGTTTTGCTGAGTATAGTAGTCTGAGCTGGAATCTATGTTCTCTTAGAGTCTGTAGGACATCTGTCTAGACCCTTCTGGCTTTTAGAGCCTCTCTTGAGAAGTTGGGTATAATTTTAATAAGTGTGCCTTTATATTTTACTTGGTCCCTTGCATCTTTTAATATTCTTTCTTTATTCTAGTGTTTTGATTATTATGTGGCTCAGGGACTTTCTTTCCCAGTCCATTCTGTTTGGTGTTCTGTAAGCTTCTTGTACCTTTATAGGCATCTCCTTTAGTTTAGAAATTTTTCTTCTATGTTTTTTTAATATTTATTTATTTAT
>NC_022024.1:9145348-9146172 GCF_000317375.1 Microtus ochrogaster
GACCTTTGGAAGAGCAGGCAATGCTCTTAACCACTGAGCCATCTCTCCAGCTCCCTCTTCTGTGGTTTTCTAAAAATATTTTCCGGGCCTTTGAGCTAGAATTCTACTCCTTCTGTTCCTATTATTCTTAGGTTTGGTCTTCTCATGATGTCCCAGATTTCCTGGATGTTCAGCACGGGCACCTTACCAGTGACCTCATCACTGAACGCCCTGCCTCTCCCTCTCCCACTGCCCTTTAGCTGTACAAGGTCTTGGTGGGGCATGGTGGCTCTTGAGAGGCTGGGGATCTCTGAGTTCTAGGCCATCCAGGTCTCCATGGCGAGTCCTAGGACAGCCAGGGCTATATAGACTGTCTCAAAAAACTAAAGTATAAAAACAAGTGCAACATTGTCTCAATGCTCCTCCTCCTCCTCCTTCCAGCTCTTGAACTTTTGAACCCCTTGTTCCACGGTGTTCCCTAAGCCTTGGAGGGGATGGTACAGGTGCTCCACTTAATGGCTGGGCATTCAAAAGTCATTTATTATTGGTTCATTGAGTAGTTAATGAATTTCTGCAGTCATCATTGACCACCACAAAAAGAATCTTCTCAGATCAAAGAAGGTGATTTGATGGGCATATTGTAGTCTTTTAGCAAAACAACAGCAGTAGCTCTCCTGCTTGGGCCCATAAACTCCCCAGCCATGGATTTTTTTTATATTTATTTATTATGTATACAATATTCTGTCTGTGTGTATGTCTACAGGCCAGAGGAGGGCACCAGACCTCATTACAGATGGTTGTGAGCCACCATGTGGTTGCCGGGAATTGAACTCAGGACCTTTAGG
>NC_022024.1:9146842-9149205 GCF_000317375.1 Microtus ochrogaster
CACCCACCTATGTTCTAAGCTATGAGCCCAAGCAGTTTGTTTATTACTTAACCAATGAAATCAACAGATTGATATATGACACTCCCACATCAGAGACTGTTGGTGGGAATCTCCCCTGGCACCCTCCATGGCCTGTTCTGGCATTGTGAAGGCCACCCAGCAGGAAGGAAGCTTCCAGCCCAATTCCAGCTTGACTTTTCTATGCCACTTGTCTATAACATATGGATTTAGAGAGAGGTGGAGATGGGAGTGAGATTTGAGAGGACCTTGTTGATACTGATCTTCATAATCTATCAACAGCTACATCAGCCTACAGTTCTGTAGCTTTAAATAGTGGGCAGATTTCTTCTCCAATTCCTATCTTGAAACTTTACTTTGTCCATTGTTCTGATTTCATCAATGGTTTATAGTATTACATAGTCAAGGAAAATACTTTCTCTGCAGGAGTCAAATTTTCTACTATTCCACTGGAGTGAGCGTGGGGATTATGGCCTCTCTGTTAATCATCATTTTTATGCTCTCCAAGTTTATGCCCAAGGTAAGTGGTCCAGTTCCTTGAGTGTTTAGGACAAACTCGGATAGCTGGAGGATTGTCTTGCAGTCTAGAGCACTGAACATTTGCATTAGTGACCTGATGAGTCAGCGTCTGTCCTGTTCGATTTTGAAAAGCACTTGCATGGTGAGACCTCGAGCCTACAGATTCTGTATCTGAAATCATGTGCTCAGTGGGAACTGAAATCCTCTTTTTGTTTTCTAATTGCACACTTAGGCCTTCCAGTCATTAGCATCTCATCTTCCTGGTGTTCCTTGCAGACTGTACCTTTTTAGGTATAAAGCATATCTTTTTAAGAGAAATGTTTTTATGCATTTTGAGTAGGTTGAATTTAAGAAAAAAATGTCCCATTTGCTTCTTTTATAAAAGTCTTGTGACTTTTGCTTTCATTTCTACTTTGTCTAGAGAAGTCCCATTTACGTCATCCTGGTAGGAGGCTGGTCCTTCTCTCTGTACCTCATTCAGCTAGTTTTTAAGAATTTACAAGAGATATGGAGGTGTTATTGGCATTATCTTCTAAGTAAGTATTATTGGCTTGGCTTTCCTTTGTACGTTTTATAGGGTATTTGGTTAATTTGATTGTGAGAAGTTTCCTGCCAACAAGGAGTGCTAACTTGTAAAAATTATAATTTCCTGCTTCTAATATTACATCTCCTTAACATCATCTTTTAAATTTAGATGCTGTTAATAAGAATAAAGCTTTAGGGGGCTGGGGTGATGTTTCAGCGGTTAAGAGTGTTGACTGCTCTTCCAGAGTACCCAGGTTCAATTCCCGGCACCCATATGGCAGTTCTCACCTGTCTGTAATGAAATTCCAGGATCCAACACCCTCACACAGACAAACATACAGACAAGACACCAATGTGCACAAAATAAAAAGAATTATTCTTTTAAAAAAAATTAAAGCTTTAATTTGCTGGTGTTTATTTCTACATTAAGCAAAATTTAAAATCTTTTAAATTGGCTTTATTAATGTTAATTTAAATATGGTTGGGACCTTGAGAATAAGACTGCTGTGAGTCTGATCTACAGTAGTAAGAATCCTTTGGTCACAGATAGAAACTTTGTTTTCTTCTTGTTAGTAACTTGATCTATTATTTGAGGACATTAACATGGACTTATTTTTGGAACTAAAATAAACTATTTTAGAAATGTTCAACATGTATCTTTTAAAAAAAGATTTAGTTGTTAATTATAGGTGTGGTGTGTAATTGAGTGCTGGTGCCTGTAGAGTCAGATGCCCTGGAGCTGCCATGTGGGGGCTGGGACCTGCACTTGGGTTCTCTGGAAGAGCCATCTCTTCAACCCGTTTGTTACTTTAACGAAATAAATTGTGACAGAAAGGATAGGAGTGATACATACATGCATGTGAGGTAGGTAGATAATAGAGTACAGATCTAGTCTAAGCTCCTGGTTCAGCAGATGCCATCTAGTGCACTTACTACTGCTTTCCACATACTAGCTGAAAAGAATGTCTTCTGCTGACCCTTTCTTAGGCTACGTCCTCACAGTCGGATTCATGAGTTTCGCAGTGTGCTACAAGTATGGGCCCCTGGAGAATGAACGAAGCATCAACCTGCTGACCTGGACACTGCAGCTGCTGGGCCTGGGCTTCATGTACTCCAGCATTCAGATACCACACGTTGCTTTTGCCCTCATTATCATTGCCCTGTGCACTAAGAACCTGGAGTACCCTGTTCATTGGCTGTACACCACCTACAGGTGACTGGAAGGCAGTGGAACTTTGTATTGACGTGTGAGGTGTGGGATACACTTTGCAGCAAAAGGATATAGTTTTTCCTCGGGAACC
>NC_022024.1:9149540-9150521 GCF_000317375.1 Microtus ochrogaster
CCCTCCCTCCTTCCCTCCCTCCCTCCCTCCCTCCCAAATAAAAGCATCCAGTAAAGTGTCATGTGTTCCTGTTACCACTAGGTGGTGCAAATTATAGCTTTTTTTTTTTTTTTTTTTAAAGCCCTATGCCTCAGGTTCAGGTTTCAGATCATTTCACACTGACTGCCAGATTGCTCCAAAAATCCTAATCTTGTTTTAAATGTAATTCATGGCATGCTATCCTTGCAAAAGGAAATATGGAGTGATCCTTGATTCTGAGGTTGTCAGTGACTGTTCCAATAGAGATGATCAAAGTGGAGCCTTCAGTTTCAGGAACTGAGTGTACGACCACCTTATAACATCATTTTGTTGTCGTTTTTCTACTTTTTGGGAAATAAATATTTTGTTTGTCATTTATTGGAAAATAAGTGAGTTTGAGTACTCTGATTCTTCACGCGTAGCTGGGTTGTCAGGAGTTCACTGGTGAAGGATGTATATACGGAAGGGAGGTGGGCTGATGTCTCTCCACATTTAGTCTGTAGGTGTGTGCTTGGTCTCCTGAAACAAGTGGAGGTGAGGATGGATGTGGATTACTGGTTAATGATTCATGATGTTATTTTGATGAGCACAGAAAGATGTGTAAGGCAACAGCAAAGCCCGTCCCCCCTCGCCTCCTGACAGAAGAGGAGTATCGGATACAAGGAGAGGTGGAGACCCAAAGGGCTCTACAGGAACTCCGAGAGTTTTGTAATAGTCCAGAGTGTTCTGCCTGGAAGACTATATCTCGGATTCAGTCTCCAAAAAGGTAAGCTCTTAGCCTGATAAGCCAAGTGTTTATGGGTAGTGAATGACCTTGAGTTCTAACAGAGATCATACTTTTAGATAACTGTTATAGTTTGCCCTTTGATTATGCTAACCTAGGAGTAGTGAAGAGAAAGTTATCTGCGTCATTATGTATTATTAGTAATCTATTTCTTGTTTCCCCAAGGCAGCTACCTCCTT
>NC_022024.1:9150757-9180663 GCF_000317375.1 Microtus ochrogaster
TAGCGTTAGCATGCGAAGACTTCAGTATCATATGTAAGTGTGGCTCTTGTAAGTTTGACATAGATGTTGCACTTATTTTTTATATTTGATGTTTTTGAGACGGCCTATGTAACCCTGGCTGTCTTGAGTTGCCCCCCAGTTCCTTTGGTTGGGAGTGGTTGTACCAGAGAGTATGTGAAGTTTATTTTGGATTCATGATAGCATAAAGTTTATAGGGCCATAAATGCAAAGAACTATAACGCCCCAGTCCCTTATCAGGAATATGATGACTCAGGGAACCTTAGCACTCCGTAACTAAAAAGGATACGGTGGCCACCGACAAGCAGGGTGAGAGTACCCATGCTGGCCTATGAGCCCAGCCTTGTTTCCTGCCTGTTCTCCAGTCTATATGTCTGCCAAAGCAAGGACAGGAATTTCAGTTAGATGGAGTATAATTTGAACTGCAGGCATCCTGGGCTGTTCAGTCTGTTCTTATTTTGAGAGCCATCCGGGAAGGATAAGCAGCTTCCTAATAAGCAACCCTCTCTTTTGCAGATTCGCTGACTTTGTGGAAGGTTCTTTTCACCTCACACCAAATGAAGTTTCTGTTCATGAGCAGGAGTATGGATTAGGGAGCATAATTGCCCAGGATGAGGAGCTGTCCTCAGAGGAGGAGGGCTCAGAGTACCCCACTGTCACCCAGAACAGCTTCCTGACTTAGATGGGGGAACCTGTTATTTTCACATAGACAGTGTGGTGCCTTGGCGGTCCATGTGCAAGTGCTGTATGGTCTCCTGGGCTTACATAACGGCCTGAAGAGGGTGCAGAAGCTCTCCTGCTGAAATGAGAGGTTCTCCACGGGACCCCTGAGGAAAGAGTGGAGGAAGAAGCGAGTGCTGTGGTAGCTTGCCTCTGACAACCGAGCTATTGGTCCACTTGCTGTTCCTGAAGAAACTGGTTGTCCACAGCCAGCATGATATTCTAGCTCCTGTTTGAAAGTTCACTGAATGATGGCATTTCTGACTCTGACAAGCCCACAGAAATGAAGACTAAGTGCAGTAGTGCATTCAGATCATAGGCTGCACCTTCTAAAGAGAAATGTACAAATTTGAGCCAGTTTGACTTCTGTCAGCTTATACTCCAGTGGACCATTAGACTAATCCTCGATTCAACTCTTGAAGGAAAGATAGATGGTTGTCCATCCTGTTTTTTAAACATTTTTTTAATGCAGCAAATTTATGTTTTAGAACCAATAAGTACTCCAGAGTGACAGACGCTATTGACCCCAGGTATTTATTAGATTCATGGTATTCATAGATATCCATGAAAGTCCCCTGGAACTGCTGTATTGAACCTTGAATTCTCAGAAACTGATATTCTGAGTTTACTTACATTTAGAAAACCGTCTACTGGCCCTTCTGTAGGTTTGATTTCCTAAGCTTTTTATTCTGTTTGCCCTTTGTGATTTTCTCTTGCTTTTTCTCACCACTCCCTTTTCCGCCCAAGCAGGGTCTGTCCCCTTCCCTGTTGACTGTGTACAGTTCAGGATTTGTCTCATTTTTTCTTTGCTTCCTTTTTGTTCTCCACTCCCTCCCTTTCCCTTCCTAATATGGAGTTCCCTCTGCTTCTGACCATTTCATTTATAGATTTTCTTTCTTGGTCAGGGTCTTGCTGTGTGACTCAGCTGGTCTTAAACTCTCAGTCCTTTTACCTCAGCCTTCAGTGCTAGGATCTTAAGCCTATGCTGCCATGCCAAGCTTTTTTTCTCTGTTATCCCTGGCTGTCCTGGAACTCATTCTGTAGACCAGGCTGGCCTTGAACTCACAGGGATCTGCCTGCCTCTGCCTCAAAAGATCAAAGGTGTGTGCCACCACACCTGTTATGCCAAACTTCTTGTCTTGATTTTATATATCCTTTTATAGCTTGGTTCTATAGCTAGGAAGGGAAGAGAAGTCTTGTTTACTTCTTTTCCCCTATCTGATCACATATCTTTAAGTTACTACTCAATCAAGATACTATTCCAGGGCTGGAGATGTAGCTCAGTGGTAGAGCACTTATTGACTCAGCATGCAAGGCCCTGGTAGAACTTCAGCATCACAACAAAACCAATCTTATCTCCTTGTCCCTGTCTCCTATTATATACCTATTCTGTTCATTTAGCCTTCTCACCACCTGCATGGTTCCAGATCTGGTAATTTGCAATTCCTGAAACCATCTATTAAGTTTCTTTATATACAGTTTTAGTTATGCAGCTGCCACAACTTTGCTTAGCGGATAAAGACCGTAAGGTGATCTTCATGCCTTTGATACTCATTCAGCTGTCAGCATCAGACACCCCCCCCCCCAGTTCCATTCTGATGGAGATGCTGCCTCTTTCCTTAGTTTAGTGACCTCAGCTTCAGAATCCCTTGCCATTGAAGGTACCCTCAGAAGCTGGCGGTATCACTTAGGAGGGAGCAGACTCCCAAGTTTCTGCCGTTTGCTTGGTTCTTTCATTGTGATCTTCACCATCACATTGGAAGAAGCTTTTGTGATTCCTTCAGCCAGGAAGGTGGGTGCTCACTCAGGTAGACCGCATCAGACTCGTCTTAGGATCGTCAAGAAGGAAGATGGTGTCTTCAGACCTGCTGTCAGCATCTAGTTTTGAAAGATCCTAGGCTCTACTGCTGGCATCCGAAATGCCGGCAGAGTGGCTAGTGACTTCTTTCAACCAGTGTTCCCCATAGCCTTAAATTGTCCTAAAGTGACAACTACTTCAGCTGATAGAAGTGAAACAGGAGAAAAGCTAGCAGTTGTGAGCAGGTGCCACATTTAAGCGGTCGAGTACAAGATGTTCCTGTGAATTACAAATACGATAAAAGTCTGTCCCTAAGCTTCGGAAAAGGCGGAGATGAAGCTCAGAAGCCGGACGTGCTTGTCTGGCAGGCACAAAGCTGGTATTCAGTTCCTGGCATCACAAAAAACCCCACCAGTAGCAACAAAAGCCTTCCAAAACACACTATTTTGGAACCTCCTTTGTAGAAATTGGTACCCTTCTGTACAGATGGCGTTCAGTCCTGGGAGCCCTTGGTGCCTTTTCCTACATCACTCCCTGTGAATGGCAGCTTGCTAAAGGGGAGGGCTGACTTAGATGTTTATTTTAATGAAAAATCACTGTGAATGACTTTGTTCTGTGTGGTGAGCTCCCTGTGAAATACGGATTTCATTTCAAAGCCATGTGTTTTTTACCTGTATTTAAAGCTCTTTTTTCTTTCCCTGCCTGGGGAACTGAGTGGTGTGGGAGCTGTTCTCAGACAGTGAAGGACGGTGCTGCTGCTGTGTGCTGTTTATCCTTGCCCTGCCTGCCTGTGTGTCTGGATGCTTCTGAGCCTCTGCATGCCCTTAGGCTGCTCGGTGGATCTCAGCCTCATTGTTCAGACCAATCTCATCAGGGATTGAAGGAAGGACTGGGATGAGCTGGACACTGGAGCCATGTCTGCTGCCATGTCAGCGTCTTTGCTTAGCAGCTATCAAATCATAGTTAATTCCTGGACTCAGGGTCTCATTGTTGGAAATCTATTGCTTCTAATCAGTCTGACCTGAGTTCAGAACATGGCTCCCATTAATGGGAACACAAGAGGCAGTTGGCATAAGACTTTACAGTACCTCTTTCCTCAGAACATAATGACCAAAGCCGAGAAAAATTGAGCAACGTTGATAACTTTGTTACCTTGAAATGTAACATTCTTGTTATATCAACAGTGGTTATTTTGCTGGTGATGGCTCCTTGGGTTCCACTGTTCTGTCTTACCATATTATATATCCTATCCTAGGGCTTATCCCTTTATTAATCAATTGCGTTTTCTCTAGCCACCCTTCTTGGCATAGGTGATGGAGGTTTGATGAATGAAAGGACCCAAATAGGCCAGGGAATCCCCCTAGACCTTGATACTCATGAAGGGATTGGGAATGGGTTATGTAATTGACCTCAATCTTTTGTTCCAGAAAGAAAAGATGAGCTGAGATAGGTGATGTGCTACAGTGCTGTCCCTAGCTGTGTCCTAATAACTCTTCAGAATCGAATAGTAACAGTTGAAGTAGGAGGACAGAAAATTGTATCCTCTTCCAGTATTCCTTTGGACTGAGGTCTAGCATTTGAGACGATTGTCTGTATTTGAATGAAGAATTTTATCTGAACACAGGGAAGGACAGTGGGGCAGATTTACTGAAGTCTCAGGTTAGCTAGGCTGTGAGAGCAAGGGATAAACTAAGTATCTGTTGCATATGACAAGTTTGCCTAAGTCTTGCATGTAGCAGAAATGATTTCTTTTGGGGGAGCTTATGCAATTGTGGTAACCCAGTGGTATCTTCTGTTGCTGTTGGGGTCCAGATGGCTACTACTTTGAAGAGGTGGTTCGAAAGTCGGTTGTAGTGATGTGTGTGTGTGTGTGTGTGTGTGTGTACCTGAACTTGGAAGGCTGAGGTGAGAGGATCACTTGAGTCTGGACATTTTAAATTGGTAGGGGCAGCAAAGGAGACCCCCATCTCAAAATAGAAAGTTTTAGTGCCTTAGATGTCAGGACCACGAACCCACTGTGGATAAACAAAGCATGCAAACACCAGTGTTTGCCCCATTGCCTCAGCAGGGTCAGGAGTGATCACATAGACCCAGATATGTGCCGCCTGTCATTTTTGTTTGACACGCTTTATTGTTTAGACTGGGTGTGCCCCTCTGTATGTAGCTTGGAGCTCAGGACAACCCTGCCACAGTCTCTGATTGCTGGGATTACAGGCATGAGCCACCAAGTCCAGTTTCCTTTTATACTCTTGATAACTTGAAAATGGTGAAAGCAGTTGCTTTGAACTTTGGGGCAGCATGAACATTGCTGTGTGACAGATTGCCCCAGTGTGAACCTCAGCGCCTGTTAAAACCCACAGTGGCCATACTTTCCATGTCTCTGGAATTGATACTGAAATAACAAGGCCAAGAAACTACTAGATGAGTTTTAGCCTGTGGGTGATGCCTTAGTGTTAATTTAGATAACATATTTGTCATTTGTACTTAGTAAATGTCAATGGATATTCAGGAAGAACAAAATTATCCGAGATGGCTGTTTGCCATGGTCTTTCCCTACCTTTCTGTAAGAAAAAGTGATGCTGTGTATTTTATTATTATTATTATTATATGGCTTGTAAATAGCCACAATTTTAATAAAGTTTTGTATGTTGTATTGTCTTTTTAAATTAAAATGCTTCAATATTTGGTTTGTGTGTGTATATAAGTGTGTGTGAGTTTGCTCATGTTGGGCACACGTGTGAACATCAGGGGATAACTTGTATGACTCTCTCTCCCCACCATGTGTGTTCCAGGGATGAAACTAAGGTCAGCAGGCACAGCAGCAAGATTTCTTGCCCACTGAGTCTCTTAATGAACATTTTTGTGTGCATCTTATACTTTCAGATAATTGACAGTTAGTACATCAGTCTCGTATTATGTATTTCCCTTTTTTGTAACCAGACCTCTCCTGAGTATTGGTTTTACTATTTTGGAGCAGGGCGAGGGTGGCGGTGGTGGAGTTGAGACTGTCTTATGAGGCCCAAGTTGGCCTTGAACTTCCTATTTTCCCTATCAGCCCCACGGAGGGCATAAGCCACCACTGCCAGCAAATTTTAAAAAGTTACTTTAGCCAGGTGGTGGCATCACATGCCTTTAATCCCAGCACTTGGGAGGCAGAGACAGGCAGATCTCCTGAGTTTGAGACCAGCCTGGTCTACAGAGGAAGTTCATAGGCTCCAAAGCTAAAGAGAAACTCTTGGAAAGCAAATAAAATAATTGGCTGGGAGGCTTGAATCAGTGTGATCAGATGAGTGTCAGCTGTCAGAATGTAAGCTACATAGTAAAATCCCTGTGTTTCCTGTATGGTTGGGCTGAGTCTGGCAGAGTCATTTGTATACTCATTCCTACATCCCACCGGATTCCTTTACACCCATTGTATGGAGTACAAGCTTGTTCACTTCTTCAGGGTGGCTCATACTCAGGGACTCCGCTAGCCATAGGCTACCACTGAGCCATACTTTATCCCGGTGTAGATAGGGACAACGGAAGGTGATTAGGGGTTAGCTTGGTGTCTGGAAATCAGATAACAGTGCTGAACCAACCTGCCCTAGTTCAGGATGGTGGACGTCCAAATTCAAGTTGACTTGGGTGTGTGTGTTCTACATTCCCCCCAGCTCTTCCCTAGTTTTTATGTAGGGTGAAGGATGCGGCACTTGCCTGCCTCTGCCTTCCCAGTGCTGGGATTAAAAGTGGTACAACGCCCAGCCACAGATGGAGATTTACACCTCCAGGTATATAGGAGCCCACTGGGGGCGGGGTCCCAGGCAGGTCAGCATGGTTGGCAGCAGGAGCTGAAATTTATTATTGTTTTGAAACCAAAGTGCCATCTTGTTTTAAAGCATGCAGTAGGCACTGAGTGAGTGAGAAGAGGAAGCAAGCCCCAAGCAACTGCAGACTTTAGCCCTGAGAGCAAAAGACCCAGGTTCTAGTGCCATCTGTGGAGATTGGCAGTGGTGTGGGTCTGGTAAAGTTTCTTACTCTAGGTCTGGTTCTTCACCAGAAAGTGGGATCAGCAGTCACTCTGGCTCTGACACAATGACACTGCCCCACTCCCCATAATAAGGGAATATGTTTTGATAACCACTTTTGCCCAGCTTTCTCTTTACCTTGCTGTCCTCCCTTCAAATAGATGTAGTAAATCAATAAATTATGTAAGGGCAGGTTGAAAGTGGAACTGCTGATGGATCAAGCTTATGCAGAGTGCTTCTGCTGGAGCAATATAGCTCGGACCTTGGACCAAGCAGCAAAAGCTGAGAGTTGGGAAATAGTCTCCACGTTAGTTAAGTGGTACAATTACCTAATTTTCTCTTCCTGCGTGTATCTGAGAGAAGAGAGCAGGCAGAGGGGCATGCTGTTTAGGAATTTTCCTGGGTGGGTGAAGGCATGTTGGGAAATTGGATTTTAGAAGCTTTTACCTGTCCGGGGAGCCATTTTCTGCTGGACTAATGCCCAGGAAACAGCATCTCGGGGTCTTATTTGGCATTCTACTGCTGAGAAATGATTACAGTAGAAACCTCAGAACTTAGGCTGCAACCTTCTGTAGACAAGATTGAGAAGTGTGTGCTGTTCCTGGTTCCTGACGTTCCTAGCTGTGGAACTGGGGTACAGGCGTCATATATAACCACAGTGCCTCTATTTTCCCGTGGAAGGAAGCATCTATATTGCCTGCCTCACAGGGTGGGGCTACTCATGATGTGGGTGTTAGGTCCATGTAGAGCCACAGCTCTGACTTTATCTGTGGGTTTCTATAGTGAGGTCTCACTCAGGAAAAGAGAAGTGGGCAGGATTTGGAATTTTGCTACTTGGCCCTCCAGGCAATCAGAGTTTCAGGGCTCCCAGGAAGATAGAAAAGGTAGCTTTAAGGGAGATATTGTTTCTCTGCTAGGAAGACCCCCCACCCCCAGCCAGCTTCCATCTATGGCAAAATTCCCAACCCTTTCTTGGAAAATCTTTTCCTTGGCTACAAATTGTTTCTTTTGCTCTTATTTCCAAATTCTTGGAATCATGGAACATGATTATTAGAGCCCCTCAGCAAAAGACAGACAACTTCTGCCTAAATACACGGAGGCTGGGCATCACGGGCTTGTGAAGGGTTAAGGGAACCACACCCTCAGCAGGAACAGCCCTGGACTTTGTGCTGAGCAGCCCTCTCTCTGGCCTCTTCTGGCCTGAGCGGCACCAGGAGACTGAAAGAGGCAGCACAGAGGAAGGACGGACGGGGGACACCTGGCTTCCCTGACACCATGGACAGCTCCTGCTAACTAAGACACCTCTTCACACTTGCCATCTGTGGCCGGCTCACCCCCTTCCTGTCAGACTGGGACTCCACACCCCAATTCTCCAAGGAGCATCAAATTATATCCTTGTTCCGGTGTTGGGTGAGTCCTGCCTTGACCTGTGTCACCTTGGGATGCCACTTCTGGGATCTGTTTCTGTTTCTCCTTTCTCGCCATCAAATAGACATTTTGTTAACTTCTCTCAGTACCAACTCAAAGATGTGTTCTCTACCCTGCTTCACACCCTTTCATGCCAAGCGGTTTCAAAGGCGCTCTCTCTCTCTCTCTCTCTCTCTCTCTCTCTCTCTCTCTCTCTCTCCTTCCTCTCCCCCTCTCTCCCCCTCTCTCATGTGTGTGTGTCTCTGTCTCTTGTGTGTGTGTCTGTCTCTCTCTGTGTGAGTCGAGACTAGATCTTTGCACTTCAGGCTGGTCTGGAATTCTGTGTAGCTCAGGTTGGCCTCAACTTACGGCCGTCCTCCTGCCTTGGCATCTTGAATATTGTGGTTACATAAGACATGGCTACTGACATTTAATCTTAAATATAAGGGATAATTAGAGTATCGGCTTCACAGGCTATTGTAACTGTCAATTTCCAGTGTTTAGAACCCCGCCTGGCCTGTGATAATGCTGCAGGTTTCCCAGAGGCTGCTGGTATCAGTATTCACATTGCAGTCTAGGTATTTAGGAAGTTGTTGGAGCTTGGGGAAAACAGAATGGAGGGGAAAGAAGGCCGGGTCCCTTCCTTGCCCCATCTGCTATTCCTGCTCTTCTTCTAGGTTCAGAGAGGCAGGAGAGCAGGGGAATGTATTCTGTTCCTGCTTGGGAGGGGCACCGACCATTGTACTAATTCCACCACCCCGCCTACTCAGTCTACCTGAAGAGGGCTGGATTCTTCCTATAGAAGCACCTGCCATATGCCTGCTGCATGCGGCCCTGCCCACTTCTGCCAGCTACTAAAGAATGGGGTGTGCCTTCAAGCAAAGGTCACACCAGAAGATGATAGGAATGGGTATACAATCTGAAGATTTTACAATTAAAGACAGAGCAGGAGGGACAGCTAGACAGACCTGACAGCTGGGGAAACAAACTGGCTTCCATGTTCTATGGGGAGTTCTGATGTTTTGTGGAGAACTGTCCATATTCTTGAACTCCTCACCTTGTCCAACGTCATCTAAACATGAACTTCACTGTGGTTACGACAGGAAGGAGAGACCTCTGGACACAGGCATTGTGGAGGGATTAGGTGACTGAAGCAGGGGTTGGGGTTAAGTACAAGCCTGGGCAGGCAGCCAGGGAGTACGCCCAGAAGAGGGAGGGCGCTTCCAGCACCTGGCTGAGGAACAAAGCTTGGCTCACACTTCCTTCAGCCCTCTTCCCTATCTACTGCCGACTGATACCACCCTTCCCCAGGTGGGTGGGTAAACATGAGCCTATCTAACGGCCATCTCACCCATACTCAGTGGTCAGAGGGTCCTTCCACCTCCCTGACTGGCCAGGTTGGTCCAGAGGCCCTTTTGACTAGAGGGCTCTCCTGCAGGAGGAAAAAAGAGGGCTCTTGTAGGCTCTTCTCCTCCCACCATGACTTAGCCCTTAAGCTGAGCAAGCAGCCACAATTTACTATGTTTGTGCCTAGGATCTCAACCCTCTTGACATGTCTCTCCTGGAAGGCCAAGTGGGGGTGGAGGACCTTGTCCTCCTGGAACCCCTGGATGAGGATTCTATGATCAAGAACCTCCGGCTCCGTTATGAAGAAAAGGAGATTTATGTGAGCTCACCATGGGTGCCAGATGGTGGGGTACCCAATGGGTCCCAGTTTTCCTCCAGCCATGCTCATCTGCTTCCACCCCTCCTGACCCCAGACCTACATTGGGAGTGTGGTGATCTCAGTGAATCCCTACCAGTCGCTTCCCATTTATGGCCCAGAGTTCATCGCCAAATACCGGGACTCCACTTTCTATGAGCTGAAACCCCACATGTGAGTAAGGGGACCAGAGCAGAGCCGACAGAGCTCTAGCCTGATGTCTGTGAAGCATCCTGGTTCCCCACCCCTTCCCCTGAGAAGGCTCTCCAGCATCCTTCCTTCCCTAAGAATCCTTCCTAGGCCTGCCATTGTGGCCTAATCTCACCCACAGAGGAGGGTGGATGAACCTAGTGCTATGGGTGGAAAGATGCTCTCTTGGTCTGGTCTCACACTGGCTGCTGTCTTCTTCCTTCCTGCAAGCTATGCTTTGGCCAACATGGCCTACCAGTCACTGAAGGATCGGGACCTGGACCAGTGCATCCTCATCACAGGCGAGAGCGGAGCCGGGAAGACAGGTGGGGGGAACTGGGGATCGTGTCTGGAATCGTCTCCTCCTCCCTCCAAGCAGGCCTGTCGCTGTGTTCAATCCCCTGCTTACTTCCTCTATTTTATCTGTTTGCCTGAATATATATATATATATATATTGCACTACATACATGCAGGTGCCTGAGGAATCCAGAAGAGGGTGTCAGATCCTCAGGAACTGGAGTCTAGGTGGTTTTGAATCACCTAATGTGGGTGCTGAGAACTCAACCTAGGTTTTCTACAAGAGAAGCAAGTAGCTAGGTGGTGTTGGCACACACCTTTAATCTCAGCACTCAGGAGGCAGAGGCAGGCAGATCTCTGTGAGTTTGAGGCTAGCCTGGTCTACAGAGTGAGTTCCAGGACAGCCAAGGTTACCCAGATAGAAAAAAAAAAGAGCAAGTTATCCTAACCATTGAGACATCTCTCCTATTGCTGTGGTGTGAGGAGTCAGACTTCGGGAGATGGAAGTGGGAATTCCCTGACCAGGAACTCTGTGGTACTGAAGGGTGTGGGAGTAGGTGTGCCCTGGCTGGGGACTCAGAGTGTCTTGTACACAGAGGCGAGTAAGCTGGTGATGTCCTATGTGGCTGCCGTCTGTGGAAAAGGAGATGAGGTGAACGTTGTGAAGGAGCAGCTGCTGCAGTCAAACCCAGTGCTGGAGGGTGAGCACCCTGGGTCCCACTCTGTCTACCCCCCAGTCTCTGCACCCCTTCCCAGTCCTCTGCCCTAGAAGGTCTTCCAAAATCACTGAAAAAAACCCACGTGATTGGTTGGTAGACTGGAGGGAGTGTCCCACAGGCTTCCCTCCTCTGGAGTCTAGCTCGCTTGCTCGGGAGCTGCAGCCCTCTCATTTTCCCGCCCTTCGTTTCCACAGCGTTTGGCAATGCCAAGACCATCCGCAATGACAACTCCTCTCGATTTGTAAGTGACTGCATCTGCCCAGGAGGAAGGGGGGTGAGCTGGGCAGCACAGACCCCTTCCCACAGGTGGTGAGACGAGAAGGAGATCCAATGCTCTCTCTGGTCTCTCTCTGAAGGGAAAATACATGGATATTGAGTTTGACTTCAAAGGATCCCCCCTTGGCGGTGTCATCACCAACTGTATGTGTCCCCTTCCCCGTGCCTCACCAATACTCTCCCACCTGCCAACTCTGTCCCCCTTTGGCCATCTGCTTCTTCAGGCAGAATGACCGTTAGATGGCAGGAAACTTCCCAGCCTTTGGGAACCACTGGGGCTCAGGGCAGAATCCAAGGGCTGTGTTGTGTTGTCTCCTGGACTCTCAAGAGGGTGTTTCCTCACTCTCTCCCAGATCTGCTGGAGAAATCCCGAGTAGTGAAGCAGCTCAAAGGAGAAAGGAACTTCCACATCTTCTACCAGCTGCTGGCTGGAGCAGACCCACAGTTGCTAAGTACGTGTTCTTCCTGGATGCATGGCAAAGCACCCCAACCTTGTCCCATCTCCAGAACTCTAGATCTCTCTTCCTCCCTCCTCTCAAGCCCCCCTTCCCTCCCCATTTCCCACCGGGAGCCTATGACTCTTGGTTCTGTTCTCTTCCTTTGCTGGGACAGATTCCCAGAGCTATGTCTTCACTGCCTCAGCGCTGTCCTCGTCCCTGCGCCCTGCGTGGTTCTGTTGGCAGTCACACAGAAGCGGCAGGATATATGAGTGTTAAGAGCTCCCAGGAGCTTTAGTGACAGCGCCTGGACTTAGACACCCACCTCACCTAGGAGCTTCCCAGGGTCTCTTTTTTCTTTTTGGTTTTGTTTGTTTGTTTTATTTTGTTTTTTTGAGACAAGGCTTCTCTGTGTAGTCCTAGCTGTCGTGAAACTCATTCTGTAGAGCAGGCTGGCCTCGAACTCACAGAGATCTGCCTGCCTGTGTCTCCTGAGGGATTAGAGGCATACACCACCACCACCACACAGTAGTCTTCCCTGGTTTTCTTAGCTTTTAGAGGTTTCCTTCATTCATCTGTTCATCTAGCACCGCTTGAACACCTGATCGTCACTATGGTAGGGTTTAGCGATAGAGCTGAGAATGACGGACCCTATCATCAAAGGGTTCAGTCTCGTAGGAACGACAGGTGTGGGGCAGACACCCTGCAGTGCAGTCTGGTTGGTTCCAGCCTGTGCAGGCAGCTATAGGAGTGGACGGCATGAATCTCCTTGCCTGTCCTGGGGAAGAGTCCACAACAGCCTGAAAACTGGACTGGCCAGAGGTGGCTCCCAATGAGCACCACTGAGGGACCAGGGGGACTTTGTGTCTCTCAGCCTCCCCTCTAGCTGTGAGACTATGGATTCCTAGCCCCTAAGGAGCCCTCTCTTTGAGTCCTTGTTATTCAGTGCTTGACTTTTGCATAGCTTTTTTCTGCTGCTTGAAGTCTCTGTGGTGCGGGAGACTTCATAGGTTTTGTCCTCCCCTTTCTTGACTTAATGGCCTTAATGATGTTCAATTTGTATGACTCACAGACACTGTGTTTTATTCCAGCTGGGTCCATACCTGTTAGTTTCAGTTGAGTCTGGGTGAATCTCCCTGGCGTCATTATTCCCGAGTTTTCTGACTCATTCTCTCTCCAGCTTCCCTTCTTTAGTAAGCTCCTGTTTCAGAACTTGTGTGACAGTGGGAGCTGCCACTAAAATCCAGCCTGATGTTCACTACCCTGAATCTCAGATCATTTGCATAAAATATAATTGACATGCCTCTATTCTATGATCAGCCCAATCCTCCTATCTTAGGTAGACAACTTGGGACATTTCCTTGGTTCATTTACTAAAATGAAAAAAAAAAATCCATTTACCAACCAGGTACACAGAATCTGGAGATGAAAAGCAGTCCCGACATGCAAATTACTCACTTTTGGGGAAGATAGGGAAAAAAAATCAAAACCTAGCTCTCATGATGTGGGCTGGGAGAGACACTCATTTACCTTAGGGGAATGCGAGAAAGCCATTCAGCTCAGCTGTCAGCATTGGAGAGAACCTTCCAGAGGCAGCGTCAGGGACAGAGAACAAATGCTGGATGAGCTGGCACTGCACAGGGACTTGGGACTGGGTAGATGGGTGTTTTCCTCTCTTCCCCCACCTTCCTGCCTGAGTGGGAGAGAGGGTTTGCTTGGTTATTTCCATTGTTTAAAGCCCCGGTGGTGGGGTAAAAATCAGTGAAACTCCTGTGAAACTCTCTAATGGGTATGAACACCCAAGCCCTAAAAACCACTTGAAAGGTAGTTTACTATCATGGAAATATATTAACCCCATCCAGAGGAGACAAGAGATGAACCTAAAACATGACCCAGGGCACGGGGCATGAGGTGTCAGGCTCCTGTATTCTGGACAGCACGCGCCAGCTCTTTTCCTCTATATTCACCCTCCCAGAGGCCCTGAAGCTTGAGCAGGATGCAAGTAGCTATACCTACCTGAATGGGGCAGTGTCCCAAGTGAATGCCATGGATGACGCCTCCAACTTCAGGGCTTTACAGGTGAGTGGGGCAGGCTTGGGCCCTTAGGCCATCCTCCGAGCCCAGGGTTTGTGAATGGAGGCGTTGGCTTGGTCCCATTAGTTCAGGTTTTTTGTTGTTTTTTTTTTTTTTAGACAGGGTTTCTCTGTGGTTTTGGCCCCTGTCCTGGAACTAGCTCATGTAGACCAGGCTGGTCTCGAACTCCCAGAGATCCGCCTGCCTCTGCCTCCCGAGTGCTGGGATTAAAGGCGTGCGCCACCACCGCCCGGCCCGTTGTGGTTTTGGACCCTGTCCTGGAACTAGCTCATGTAGACCAGGCTGGTCTCGAACTCACAGAGATCCGCCTGCCTCTGCCTCCCGAGTGCTGGGATTAAAGGCGTGCGCCACCACCGCCCGGCCCGTTCGTTCAGTTTGTGAAGGGAGGCATTGGATTGGTCCCCTTCTTTCAGTTCACTTCCCACTCTCTTCCCAAGAGTGCCATGTCAGTGATCGGGTTCTCGGAGGATGAGATCAGACAAGTCCTGGAGGTGACAGCGCTGGTGCTGAAGCTGGGAAACGTGAAGCTGACAGACGAGTTCCAGGCCAATGGGATACCAGCAAGTGGCATCTCTGATGGGAAAGGTTGGTGCCACCCTGCTGGAGCCTGCTCTGAGTCCCCTACCCCGAAGCTAGTTTTTGTTCCACCTCCAACGTGATTGGTGATTGACTTCACCTGGTATGCTTGCACCCAGCCACCCCTAGGTGCCCCCAAAGGGACTTCCTGAACCGTTCTCCTGAAGCACTTGGGGATGAGCCTCTGAAAATGTTCAAGCTTTGGTCTGTGACTCTCAGAGCCTTAGCCGAATCTTCTGATATACAGGGACAATCTGACCGGTTTCAGGAGATTCTCCTGGGCCAACTGCAGTGACTTACCCAGCTGAAGTCACCCAGGTCCTTCCCCCACTGAGATGCCTCGCCACCACCTCGTATTTCTTTGTCTTTCTAGGGGTTCGGGAGATTGGGGAGTTGATGGGTTTGAATTCGGTGGAACTAGAGAGAGCTTTGTGTTCAAGAACCATGGAGACAGCCAAAGAAAAGGTGGTCACAGTTCTGAATGTCACGCAGGTAAGAGCCCTCTTGAAGGCCCTGACTTTTGAGGCTGTCCTGTGGCTGCCACATTAATGAGGCTGTGCCCCACACCCCAGGCTCAATACGCTCGGGATGCCCTGGCTAAGAATGTCTACAGCCGCCTCTTCGACTGGATAGTGGGCCGCATCAATGAGAGCATCAAGGTGAGAGAGGCCTGTCCCAAAGCCTGCTTCCCTGAGCTTCTTGTCCTGGCTGCCAGTTCCATCCTCTGGTTTCTGAGATGCACAGAGAACAGGAAGAGGAAGCTACACTTCCTTCTAGGAGTTTGAGTCCACAGTCTGGTCTTTCACCTTTGCAAAGATACTGAGCCTCAGTTTCCCAATTTGGCCGCAGCCGCTAACTACTATGAATGTCTGCCTGCTTCCCAAGGGTTTTCTGCAGATCAGAATATACACGGTTACTGTGTGATTCGGAAATTCCAGTCACATCCATACAGATGATGTAATCCAATTCATGGCTGAATAAAAGCCATACGTGTATACACCCTGCATTTCTTTACCACCTCTACAGTGTAGTGTTTCTCAACCTGTGGCAAGTGTCCCCTTCGGGGGTTGAAGGACCTTTTCACAGGGGTTGCCTAAGACCATTAGAAAACACAGGTGTGGGAGCTGGAGAGATGGCTCAGTGGTTAAGAGCACTGACTCTTTTTCCAGAGGTCCTGAGTTCAATTCCCAGCAACCACATGGTGGCTCACAACCATCTATAATAAGATCTGGTGCCCTCTTCAGGGGTGCACATACACATGCAGGCAGTGTATTGTATTCATAATAAATAAAGAAATAAATCTTTAAAAAAAGAAAACCAGGTGTTTACATTATGATTCATAACAGTAGTAAAATTACAGTTATGAAATAGCAATGAAAATAATGTTGGGGGGTCACCACGACACAAGGAACTGTATTACAAGGCCTTCGTTTTAGGAAGGCTGAGAAACCCACTATCCTAAGAGCATCTAATGTCATGGGAACCATTAGCACCTTCCCCTCCATCCTCCCTCTCCAGCCCGGTCAAGCTGCAGCTCTCTTTGCCCCTGCTCTGATCCTGTCTACCTGCTGTGCTCAGGGGGCTTCCTCTTATTTGTCCTCCCTCTCCTCCAGGTGGGCACTGAGGAGAAGAGGAAGGTTATGGGGGTTCTGGATATCTACGGATTTGAGATTCTGGAGGTGAGGGAGCACCATCCGACCTCAGCGGCCTGCTTCCCCGCTTAGGGGACAGGCTCAGGGTGGGCGGGAGGGGCTGTGAGGGAGGAAGGGTCTGAGGTGAGCCGGCCTCCTTTCCCTCACAGGATAACAGTTTTGAGCAGTTTGTGATCAACTACTGCAACGAGAAGCTGCAGCAGGTGTTCATAGAGCTGACCTTGAAGGAGGAACAAGAGGAGTACAAGAGAGAGGTGAGCCCAGCCTCCTGCTTGCTCTGCTGAGGGACTTCCAGATGCGAGCCTTTCTTCTCGGCACAATTTCCTTCTGATTGTCCCCAGATGGAAACACAAAGGACACAATGTTTCCCTCTCACAGCTGAGCGTTCAGGGTTTCTAACTTGCCCCAATAGTCCGCTTCCCTTCTTCCTGTCCCCAGCCTTCCGCTCCAGGCCAGTTCAGAAAGGGTGTTTGTGTGGAGAGTCCTGGTCGGAGGGCCTGGCACCCTTCATATCCCTTCCTGCTCCCTCTCAATTATGTCAGAACCTTTGCCTTCCCTGGGGCGTTGGGTGATGTTGCTGTCCGCCATTAGAGATGCATGATTCTGGACTTACTCACCAGAAGTGCCCCGCGGAGCCAGATTTCCACACCCCTCCTCTGACTCGCATAACCCCTGCAACCATGACTAGGTGTTAAAAAATCTCTCTGAACAAGCCAATCCACTTCCAAGGGTGAGCAGCTCAGAGTCTCGCTCATTAAACCCTTCCAGAGACATTCCCTGCAAGCCATCAAGAGCTGGTCTCTGCAACAGGGCTGATGGCAACATTGTGACAAAATGTATTGTTTCACGCATTTTTTTTTGTTTTAACAACTTCAGTGCTTAAAGATGATACATTTCTATATTTCAAAATTCAAAAACTTTAAAAGGTAGATGAATAAAAATTTCCTTTCGCCTCTGCCCTTAAACTCTCAATTTTCTTCCCCACAAAGACCAGAAGGTCTTTTTCCTATTTACATGCAAATATGTAAATGGACTTTTTAAAAATATATAAAACATACACAAAAGCTAGCAAATATGCTCTGTTCTGTACATCTTTGCTTGGGTGTGTGGTATTGCAGGATGCCATATTGCATTTAGCCCATTGGGAAAGGTACTTTGGGAAGCAGTAGGAAGTCAACTTCACTTAGGTTCAGTCTCTTTTCTCTAAGAGGAAAGAGGGGAAGGCTTGTGCGCCATAGCCTACGTTTGGGTTGTCTGGTCCTTGGGAGGGATTATGACATAACCTCCTGTAATCCTGATGTTCGCTGAGAGCGCAAAGCAGGGAGCGATCCTCCCTTTAAAAAAGTATAAGTTTCTAGCGGAGGTCAAAGGACAGCCCGGAGAAGCTGATGCTCTCCACCAAACATGTGGAACCTGGGCATTGAACTCAGGTCGGCAGGCTTGGCAGCAGGCACACTTATCCGCTGAGACATCTCAGCTCTGAAGTGTGGTCTGGGGTCAGAAGCAACACCACCACTGGGGACAGGTTGGAAATGTCAGTTCCAAACACTCTGAGTTGGAAACAGTGTAGCAGAAGGAGCAGTCTGTGTTTTAGCATGTGTGTGGTGGGCGCTGTGGAACTAAAACCACAGGTGTGGATCTTTGAAGATGCATCAGATTGGCTTTGTTGCTGGGTAACAGTCCTGGTTCACGCTGTTGAGACGCGTTGATCATGTCAGAGCACGGTAGCCTCTTTTCCTTATGTACACGGCCCCTTCTCTACCCCACACTGGGGTGAGCTCTGTCCCACCCTACACCTGACAGGCATGCTCCCTCCCAGCCCGCACCATCTCCGGGTATTTGGCTTTATCTCACCTTCTCCTACAGGTGCTCTGGTTTCTCCTGTGTGTCTGCCCACTCCCTGAGACACACACACAAATTCACCACCAACCTGGGAGGGGTGGGTTGTAAACTGAACCCAACCGAGGTTGTCCCTGAGTGACAGGCCTTTCTGAAGTCCTTTTTACAGTGGGTTAGAGGGAGCCTGGGTCTGGCGAGGACTTTAGAGGTTCTCTGGGACTTGCTTCTGTGACTGATGTCTCCCTTTGCCAGGGCATACCATGGACCAAGGTGGACTACTTTGACAACGGCATCATCTGTAACCTCATTGAGCATGTGAGCAGCTGTCCTCCCAGCTCTGGGACCCCCCTTTCCAGACTTCCTGAGCATCCTCCCTTCCCCGAGCCTGGCGAGGATGAGAGGGTTGGGAGGAGCGGGTCAAGCTCACCTGGATCTTCTTGCCATGACCCAGAGTCAGCGAGGCATCCTGGCCATGCTGGATGAGGAGTGCCTGAGGCCTGGGGTGGTCAGCGACTCCACTTTCCTGGCAAAGCTGAACCAGCTCTTCTCGAAGCACAGTCACTATGAGAGCAAAGTCACCCAGAATGCCCAGCGCCAGTACGACCATTCCATGGGGCTCAGCTGCTTCCGCATCTCCCACTATGCGGGCAAGGTACTGTAGTGAGGCTGCGTGGGAGCCAAGGGCAGAAGCGGGTGTGGAAGTAGGAACTGAGACAGGGAGGTCCAGGTGCTGGAAGGAGGCGTGGGGTCTGAACATACATCTGCCCCTCTGTAGGTGACTTACAACGTGAACGGCTTCATCGACAAGAATAATGACCTGCTCTTCCGAGACCTATCCCAGACCATGTGGAAGGCCCAGCATCCTCTCCTTCGGTCCTTGTTCCCAGAGGGTAATCCCAAGGAAGCGTCTCTCAAACGTCCCCCGACTGCTGGGTCACAATTTAAGAATTCGGTGGCTGTACTCATGAAGAACCTGTACTCTAAGAACCCCAACTATATCAGGTGAATAGCTGGGCGCACAGGGGAGCATCCTCAAGGTGGTGTGGGATCTGTGCCTGGTAGGACATGCCTGTATCGGGGAGTCAGTCTCTGGAACAGGCTCTTTCTCCATGGAACACAGAACCAGATGAGGAGCTAGCTGGGCAATCTATGGCCGACAGAGTGGCATCAGGGGAGAGTGAAACTGGGGGGGCCAAGAGCGTCTCCCTTACTCCCATCTCAGGGTTTGGGGAGTAGGCACAGGAACACCAGGGTAGTGCCACCTGCGTGGAGTTTGCTCCTGAGCCTGCTTCTTCCCGACTTCCTTCCAGGTGCATAAAGCCCAACGACCTGCAACAGTACGGCAGGTTTTCCCCAGAGCTGGTTGTGGTCCAGGCTCGATACCTGGGGCTGCTGGAGAATGTTCGGGTGCGTAGGGCAGGCTATGCCCACCGCCAACTCTACAGGCCTTTCTTCGAAAGGTACCGACTGCTGAGCAGGAGCACCTGGCCTCACTGGAACGGGGGAGACCGGTAAGACCCCGTGGGGATGAAGGGGCTGGGCCTCAGAGGGCTGGGGAGATGTGGAAGGGGATTCTGCCTGGCGTACCTCACCTGCAGCTCTCCCTCATCTGCCCCTGTAGGGAAGGTGTGGAGAAGGTCCTGGAGTCTGTGGCTGTGTCCTCAGAGGAGCTGGCCTATGGGAAGACAAAGATCTTTATCAGAAGTCCCAAGACTGTGAGCCAGGAAGCTGGGGGCTGCACTTGGTGGGAGCAGAATGGAGCTAGAAGAGGCTAGCGGGGAAGGCAGCGACCAGTGCAGGACCAGATGGTGCAGGAGGAGGGTGCCACCCTGGGAACTGAGGGTTGACCTCTCCTGCCCTGAGCTAGGAGTTCATCCCGGGGCCTGGCCTGGTTGTAGGAGGCAGGCTGGGGAGCTTCAGTTCCCTGTCGTGCAAGGGAGAGCAAACCCTTCTTTGCCCCCACCCCAGCTTTTCTACTTGGAGGAACAAAGGCGCCTGAAGATCCAGCAGCTGGCCACGCTCATCCAGAAGGTGTACCGGGGCTGGCGCTGCCGGACGCACTACCAGCAGATGCGCAAAAGTCAGATCCTCATCTCTGCTTGGTTCCGGGGCAACAAGGTGCCACGTCCCTTCCCATGTGTCGCGGGGACCTGTGGTTTAGGGTGTGGCCTCTTCTAACAGTGCTCATGTTTCCACAGCAAAGGAAGCATTACGGGAAGATAAAGGCCTCAACACTGTTGATCCAGGCTTTCGTGAGAGGGTGGAAGGTAACCAAGGGCAGAGGGGGCCTGTTGGGTTATGCGCCAGGCTGTGACACTGAGACCGCCCTCCTGCTCTGGCTCAGCTGGCTGTGGGTGTGTGTCCGGGAGACTGGCCTGGGTGTGTTTCCACCTTCGAATCATTTTTCCTGTTTCAGTCTCAGCCCGGCGTTTGTTTATTTAGATATTTCTGACTGCACTTTGGTTGAAAGCAAATAGCAGAACCTCTCCTAGACTCTGCCTCATGGTGACATCTTCCTCGCACTTCCCTTCTAGGCCCGCAAGAATTATCGAAAATACTTCCGGTCGGGCGCTGCCCGCACCTTGTCCAACTTTATCTATAAGAGCATGGTAAGTGCTGGGGCGAAGGTGCGAGGCGGACAGAGGAGTTGGGACAGCCTTGGGAGAGGATGGGGAGGGGTGGAGTTGGGACAGCCTTGGGAGAGGATGGGGAGGGGCTTGATTCCAAGCCTTCCCTAGGAGAATCTTCACTCCATGAGACAGAGAGCAGTCACACACTGGGACTGGGTGTCCCTAACCGGAGCCGCATCAGGCATCCCTTGGCTCAGGTAGATGCTGTTTGCATCCTGTGCCAGTGTGGGGTCCTGGTACTCTCATCTGAGCAGAGGACACATAGACCTGGGGAGAGACCGACTGGGGGGTGGGGGGTGGGGAGATGGGGAGTGGTAGCTTTCTTATGGAAGCGGATGATGAGGACACAGGATTAACTAGCCTGACTGCTAAGATCCATTTTGAGGTGGAAGGAATCACATCTCCTCTGAACCCCCAGGCAAATGAGGAGGGCCATCTCTGGGTCTGACGGAAGGAGGCCTCCAGCTAGGGATGGCCTCCAACAGGACTGTTAGGTAGTGGGGACATTTCCCAGAGGATACTGGAAAGCCACCGAGAGAACAGTGCCCCAGTGAAGCCTTGGGAAAAAGCCAGACAAGACGGGAGCACAGGGGCCTCAGCCTCAGGGTTGCAGGAAGGTGGGACTGACCGGGGCGATTGCTGTTTGCTAGTTTTTAGGGCTCTCACCGAGTATGCTCGGTTGAGCGTGAAGGATCTTCATTTGGAACTCCTCTCTGTCGTGCTAAAGCCTGGACTGCTTGACTGCTTGACTGGGAGGGGTGGGAGTTCTGAGCTGAGGCGTCCTGGCATCCTCTGGCTTTCTTTCCCCCTCCTTCTCCCTAGCCCCGTGCTAGCCTGGCCTGTTGGGCTGGCTCTGCCATGTCCTGTCCCTCCCACAGTACGTGCTGTCTCGCTGGACACCTGAGGGTGCGACCTGACTTTGCACTTACCCCCAACAGTCCCTTCTTTCAGCCCTTTCACCTGTACCTGGTCAGGCAGCTGCTGAGCATCAAGCCAGGTTCAATAAATCACACCCAAGAGTCCTGGGTCACTGATTCTCCCAACGCTCCTGGCACTTTGCTACGGTCTTTAATCTAGCGCCATTACCTGACAATATGCTACGTATACTCTTTCCAATTCTTCTAACAGCCCTGTCATATAGGCCCTCTGCTTTCCCCAACCTTGCAGGTTAAAAAAAAACTAAAACTCAGGCCAGATGTGGTGGTATACACCTTTAATTCCAGCACGTGGGAGGTGGAAGCAGGCAAATCTCTGTGAGTTGGAGATCTGCTAGGTCTACATAGCAGGTGCCAGGCCAGGCAGAGCTAGGTAGTGATGCAGTGAGATCCTATCTCAAAAAAACAAAACAAAAAAACAAAAACAAGCTATGGTTTAGGAAGACTGAGTAATTTGCCCCCGGCCCCAGGCCCTGGAGCTGAAGCGTTTGATTGCTGAGCTTCCAACCACTGCCTAAGATTGTCCACCTAACAGAAGTTTTGGCAGCCCATGGCTCTAGGCAGGTTAGAATCTGGAGATCTAGAAAAGGCAAGCACTGGGCGCCTCTGCCCTGGGTAGGAGGGTGGTGTGGAGACTCTGGAGCATCTGGGAGGGCTTCAAGCTGCAGCTCAGACACTTCACGGAATCCCGGTGGGCAGAGTCCAGCTGTCAGATCAGCGAGAAGTAGGCCGAGTGCCATCAGCCTCGAGAGCACAAAGGGGGAAGGGCTGTGGCAAGGAGCCTTTCTGGTTGGAATAGTGGGAGGCCAGGGGGTTCTGTGACAGGCCTGTGGACGTCAGGCTGAGGTGTCAGGCACCGTTGATTAGAAAGGAGGGCAGATTTGGCGTCTGTCCAATAACCAGCACAGACAATGGCCCCAGCTGTAGGTCATTGTGACCCGAGAGATGAAAAAGCCAGGGAACCGTATACAGAGACCAGCTTTGATGCTGGATCGTCCCACCTCCGTGACCCAGGTGTCAGGTCCTGCTGCTTCCCATTTCTGTTCTTAACCCCAGCCCCAGAGCACAGTGCGCACCCACCGACAGAAAGGCAATTCTGTCCAACTCCCCAGCTTTGCTCCTGCTCCTCACAAGGACGTGGCTTTCCTCTTGAGTGGCAGGACCTGGGTGTGAATCCACCTGCCTGAAAGTGGCTCTTCTCCTGACTTCATTCCTAAGACTCTGCTTTCAACGCAGGCACTGAAATTTCTCTTGGCTCTGAAGAAGAATTTGCCATCCACCAAAGTCTTGGACGACACATGGCCCCCTGCCCCTTATAGGTACTTCAACAGGGCCAATCAGGAGCTGAAGCGCATCTTCCACCAGTGGAAGGTGAGATCAGGCGTCCATTCTCTATTGAGACCCACCCCTTATTTTCCTCCTCGCCCCTTTACTCTCACTGTGGTAAAATATGCAAAGTTGTGTCTGTTATGTTCCCGTTTCTAAGCGTCAGAGTTTCGGCAACAAGTATGTTCAGGCTGTGCAGGGCCATTACCACCTGTCTTTATACTTTTGTTCTTTGCCCTTTAGCCCTGACCTCCTTCCCCGTAACCAATACTTTACTTTCTGTTTCACTGGCTTTTGCTTTTGGAGGAAACTCCTCTAAGTGGCAACCACACAATATCTGTCCTTTGTGTGTCCCACTTCCTTCGCATCATAGTATGATCTGTTCTTTTATCCAGAGCATACCATAGGACGCCCATGTAGGCTCAGCCTGGTCCTTAGGATGCTCATGTGGGCTCAGCCCGGTCCTTAGGGCACCCATGCGGGTTCACCCCGGTCCTTAGGGCGCCCATGCGGGCTCAGCCCGGTCCTTAGGGCGCCTGTGTGGGCTCAGCCTGGTTCTTAGGATGCCCGTGTGGGCTCAGCCTGGTCCTTAGGATGCCCATGGAGGCTCAGCCTGGTCCTTAGGATGCTCATGTGGGCTCAGCCCGGTCCTTAGAGCACCCGTGCGGGCTCACCCTGGTCCTTAGGGCGCCCGTGTGGGATCAGCCTGGTTCTTAGGATGCCCGTGTGGGCTCAGCCTGGTCCTTAGGACGCCCGTGTGGGCTCAACCTGGTCCTGAGTGCTGGCTGTGCTTTCATGGGTCTTGCATTTGCTAGTGTCCACTTTCTCATAAACACCCCTCAATTTCCTGTATCCTCACTAGTCCTCCAGGTCCTTTTCCTGTGTCTGGTCTCTGTCATCTCCCTTCCAGCCCTCTGCTCCCCATGGTCTCTGTCATGTCCCTTCTAGCCTTCTGTTCCCCGTGGTCTCTGTCATCTCCCCTCCAGCCCTCTGCTCCCCATGGTCTCTGTCATGTCCCCTCTAGCCTTCTGTTCCCCGTGGGTTCTCTTGCCCCCTTTGCTCACTTCCCTCCTTTACCCCGCCTTCCACTTCCACGATCTGAGCTTTCTCTTCCTCACAGTGCAAGAAGTTCCGAGATCAGCTGTCACCAAAGCAGGTGCAGATGCTGAGGGAAAAGCTCTGTGCCAGTGAACTGTTCAAGAGCAAGAAGGCTTCCTACCCTCAGAGGTGAGAGATGCGGCCTCTCAAGCTTGAGTTGCCTCGGAGGACTGGAGACACCTAGCCGGGCCCTCCTTAAAGGCTCTGACCCAGCAGGTGTTGGTCCCGGACATATCAATGGATCACTGAAACAAGATATGGTAGAAGAGGGGGCGTGGCACTCAGGGAGGTGACCTGGGACTTGGTCTCACTGCACGCCTCTCTTATGTCCTCAGTGTCCCGATTCCTTACCGTGGTGATTACGTTGGGCTGCAGGGGAACCCCAAGCTGCAGAAACTGAAGGGTAAGGAGGAAGGGCCTGTTCTGATGGCAGACACTGTGAAGAAGGTCAACCGTGGCAATGGCAAGGTAAAGGGCCACTGCACCCACGGTGGGAAATGGCCTGGGGCTGGCTGCGCATGCTTTGCCCAGTGGGTGGGGCGGGTGGCAATGCCCGTCCTAACTATTTGCTACATCCTCTCTAGACATCTGCCCGGATTCTCCTTCTCACCAAGGGGCATGTGATTCTCACAGATGCCAAGAAGTCCCAGGCCCAAATTGTCGTTGGGCTGGAGAATGTGGCTGGGGTGTCAGTCACCAGCTTCCGGGATGGGCTCTTCAGTTTGCACCTGAGTGAGGTATCTGAGCTATGTCGGCAGTGTCTCCAGAGTGGGCCTCCCGGGGCCGAGGGGAACTGGAGATACTAGAACTGACCCTCTCACTATGGGTCCTGATGCCCCCCAGGCTGCTCCTGAGGAAAAACATTAATCTCTACTACTTTTTTCTCTCTTGCTCAGATGTCATCGGCAGACTCCAAGGGGGACATCCTCTTGGTCAGTGACCATGTGGTTGAACTGCTGGCAAAAATGTACCAAGCTGTGCTGGATGCCACGCAGAGGCAACTCTCTGTCACCGTGACTGAGAAGTAAGGCCATGAGCTGGGGATGAGGGACGGCTTGGGACAGATGACTGGACTACTGGTCATTGTGACCGGGAAATTTGTGTAATCAGAAACCGAAGCAGACTGTGTCAGGGCAAGGCTCGGAGGTTTTTCTTAGTGTTATCCACACCTCCCTCCCCTCAGCCCTGGGCTCTCTGCACCAAGCTTCTCTCAGGTCTTGAGTCATCGGGTGGGTGGGGGTGAGCTGTGTGTTTGCCATCTAGAAGAGTCGGGCTGAGAGGCGGAGGCCCCAGCTTCATTTTCTGTCTCTTCTCCATCCAGGTTCTCAGTGAGGTTCAAGGACAGCAGTGTGGCTGTCAAGGTTATCCAGGGTCCTGAGGGGGCTGGGAACAGCAAGCTGACTTTCAAGAAGAAGGGAAGTCATGCCATGGAGGTGACTGTGAAGTGATTACATTGGAGCCTCCTGGAGACACAGCTTCTTCCTCTGGACCAAAACTTTGGCCTAGCTCTTCTGATCGTGAGAAGGGGCTTAGAGTTGAAGAACCCTTGAAAACGGCCTTTCTGTTCCTGGACCTTTCCAGAATCCTTTCCCAAACATAGCATCCTCCCAGCGTCAGTCCTTAAGCCCACTAATAAATCACGCGCTTCAGAAAGGTCTTGGCGGTGTTGGCGGGTCCGTGTTTACTCACCTCCTTGGCATCATTTGCTTGACTCTTTGATTTTTTTTACCCAGTCATACTTGGACCCTCCACCTCCATTCCCCCATGTCATGTGTCCCTTATGTACTATCTGGGAACCAGATAGTACAGACAATGAAGAAAAGAAGGGGAATTGTCTCCAGCCTCCTTGACCGGCTGAGCTCCGGCGGAGTTTAGAGAGCCTGGGGAAGAGTCTCCAGTAGGGCTCAGGTCGCAGGTGGCCAACGCGCTGATTCATTAAGTGTGTCCCTGGGGGAGACGAAGACGCCTGCCTTGGAGATGAAGCTCCTTGCAGATGGGAAAAGCAGCCTAAGGCTACCGGGTTCGTGCGAGCTGAGGCAAACTGGGTATGGTGGGACCCTGCTCCCAGGATCTCTGGCACCCTCTACCCCAGAGACGGGCTGTATCACACCTGGC
Source organism: Microtus ochrogaster (assembly GCF_000317375.1). Classification (NCBI taxonomy): domain Eukaryota; kingdom Metazoa; phylum Chordata; class Mammalia; order Rodentia; family Cricetidae; genus Microtus; species Microtus ochrogaster. Next base: position 9,176,593 of record NC_022024.1, read on the forward strand.
TCCCAGGAGCCCTCTTCCTCTCCACGCCTCTGAGATGCCAAGCTGCTGCCAGGCACTCTCCCACAGCTGGCAGCTCTCAGCAGGGCAGACTCGCTGATCAGACCTGTTCATCCCTAGAACTAACCCTTTCCCTCTTTTCTTCACCGTGATCATTTTCCCAGGCTCGGACTGTGTCATACCATCTCGCTGTCTCGGTTTGTGTGGGCTTTGACGGTGTTACTCTGTAATATCTTTTAGAAATTTCCCAGTGTTCTTCATCCTTCTTTCCTCAGAGACGGTCTTGTCTCTCCACCCTGTTCTATCTTTGGGGAACATGCTGCACATAGCTGTGAAATTTGGATCTGTACCCAGGGAGAGATTAGGAAGGGCTGCCATTGTTCCCGTCTCCCCTTGTCTCTTCCTCCTCTCACCATCTCCACCCTCCCTGCCTCCTCCCTGCCTCCTCCACAGAGCTCTGAGCCTGGGTCCCTTACAGCTTCCATTGGTAGGCAGCTCACGGGCCCAAGTAATCATGCTGGCAGGGAGACCTGATTAACTATCCTTCCTGCCTGCAGATTAATTCTCTCTCTCTCTCTCTCTCTCTCTCTCTCTCTCTCTCTCTCTCTCTCTCTCTTCCTCTCTCCCCCCCCCCCCCCCCCCCCCCCCCCCCCCCCCCCCCCCCCCCCCCCCCCCCCCCAGACCGGAGCTAGAGCCTGTCCTGTCGGAGCTAGGGCTGGAGGACGGGTAGCTCAGGCTCTGGCTAGCCGGCTAGCTTCCCACTCCCCAGATGACAGCTCCAACCTTGACTTCTCAGAATCAGAAGATCCTGTCTGTCTGGGAGTGGGTGATGACCTGAGCCTGATCGCCCCCGCTCTCCGCCTCATCTCCTGCTCCCAGGGCCCAAATTGTCGTCACTTTCCCAGTGAAGTGTCTGGTCATTTTCAGAAGCAATTTCAGGAGAAAATGCAGCTGCTGCTCCCAATCCTGCTTTTCTTCTCCCAGGGCTGAGGGAGCCGCCAGCTCTCTGGGTGGGGGCGGGGATGGGGAGGGCTAAATGGGTCCTGGGCCTCCACTCTTCCACCGAGTTGATGGATACTAGTTCAAGGATGGGTGGGGCTCATCACCCCCCTCCCATCTTCCCCTGCCTCCTCTCTGCTGTCTTTGCCTTTCCTTTTTTCTGGAGCCCAGGGTCCTGATGTCTATAGGCCCCCATTTTCTTACCCATGGGTTTCCCACACATAGAAAAGGACTGGTAGTCACCTTTTCACCGTGGGAATCAGTTCTGCCATCGGTCCTGCCCCAGCACATTCAGCGACTCTCAAAGTGTAGGCTGCTTCAACCTCTGAGGGCCACAGGCTATTGGGGACCACCCTGATGCCCCCCACTGAGGACCCATTCAAGGGCCTCAGGGCTGGCTTAATCCAGCTCTGACTCAGCCCAGGCTCTTCCAAGTCCTCAAGGTTTCTTCCTAGTTCTGGCTGCAGTTACTGACTGACAGAGAACTGTCAGCCCTCTGTCTAGTGTCACACAGGGCCCAGCTCCCCCCTCACCCAGGGAGTCCACAGTTGAGTATACGGGGTACACATTGTCTTGTGCACACAAACATGTGCCCCTGGAGAACGGCCATCTAACTTTTCTTACCTCCGTACAACTGAGCATACACGCATATGTGCATATAGGGGGGTCTAGTGGAGTCAGGAATGGGGGTACCTGCTGCTACAGGCCTGGACTTTATGACTGTCTTCTCTGTGGAGACAGCATCTGAGATGTGCCTCAAATAAATGTACAAAGAAAAAACAAACAAAAAAACTATAGCTTAATAGCAGCTTCATAGCAGAAACAGACACTGTACGTGTCCTTTGCATACGATTTGTGGGCAAACGAAGCTGCTTGTTCCAGCTCCTAATGCCTCCCTCCTACATCACCTCTCTAACTCGGGTAGGCATCCACCCTTTCAAGTCTTTGCCAATCTCAGAGATCAAGGGTGATCAGCTCCCTCCCAGCCTCGACTCCTGCCATCCTCTGTGAGATACAACATCATCAAAGGACATTATTCATGGTGGGACCTTTGCTGAAGCTCTGCTTCCCTGATGTCAGGGCTTGGGCATGGGGTGACTGTGTTGGGGGAGGGGCGGACAGAACCGGGGCCACCAGGAATTTGGTCCTCAGCTTTTGAACTCACCTGCTCCTGCACAGCCAACTCCCTTGGTCTGCCCAGCTTGGTCTTCTGTCTTTAGGATGCTGTAGATTGGAGAGGAGGAGGAAGGAGCCATCTAGGTTAGGTCCAGCCAGAAGCAACCGCTGGGCTTCTTGGAGGAATGAACATGTTATGCCATTTGCATGTAAATGCCTCCCACTTCTGTCCCTCACCCCACCAAATGGTCGAAGCTCTGGGTGCTGGCCCATGCTCTTTGCATACACAGTCCTGCAATTAACTGGGTAATGAGAAACTTTTAATGAGGCCCCGTTAGCCTCTCCTATCGTAAAGAGACCTTGATGCCCAGCTGCTACCCACATTCTGGGGTGACCACGGGGCCAGGGTGACCTATCAATATGACCCAAGTCCCAGGGCATGCGGAATGGGGACAAAGGACTTCAGGACCCTGTTAGTGCTAGAAGTGTTCATATTTGGGGGTAGAAATTTACAACAAAACAAAACAACCAACCAAACAAAAAACCTTGGCTCTGGCTTCCTTGTCCATAATTTTTTATTGAGCATCTGTGATATGCCAAATACTGTAGGGTGAGGGATACAATAACAGACAAAACTCTTGTCCTTGAGATGCTTAGGAGGGCTGGTGTATTTGACAGAGAAATAAACTCTCAGCATGTTGGGTCTAAGTGCTGGAGGAAGGGGGTGGGGGGACAGAGTGGGAGCAATCTTAAGTAGGGTGACTGGAGGAGTCTGTGGGGAAGAGGGGCACACACAACTAACTCTCTTCTCATCCCAGAACAGAAAAGGGTTCAAGTTTCCAAATCTCTGAGACTCGGAAAGATGTCCCTCTGTGCCCTCTGGAAGAGCAAGTGGTTTCCCTCGAAGGTCAACATGCCAATACAGGGGGGAAAAATGAGAGATTTAGCCTGACCATGGCTAAATTAGTACTGAGTAATCTCAGTACTCGGGAGGAACAGGCAGGCGGGTCTCTGTTTAAAGCCAGCCTGATCTACAAAACAAGTTCCAGGAGAGTCAGAGCTATTACACAGAGAAATCCTTTATCCAAACAAACAAACAAACAACAGAGAGATTTGGAGTAAGAAGAGCCAGATTTTTGTATATGCTAGATCAAGTCACCGAACCTCCCTGAACTCAGTTTCCTAATCAGAAAAATGGGAATATTTCTTGTTTCTATTGTGGAGGCAAGGAAACTCAAATCCCATGGCATATTTAAGCTCCACTCCCTGTGGCCAGATCCCAGCTGCCACTTTCGCTGGTCCTCTCTGAGTTCTAATTCCGATCCTTGCTCTCCTCCCCTGACTCTGTCCTGGGCTTAAGAAACCACAGAAAAGCCCCTCATTTATGTGGGATGTCAACAACGGCTGGAAGGGTCAGAGAAGATGTCTGAGCTTTGAGGGAAAAGGGAGGCAGTTAGGTGAGCAGCGTTGCAAGCCGAGCAAGGTGAGGCGGGGATGAACAGTCCTGGTGAACTGGGCTGCAGCAGGAAGGGTGGAAGCCAGAGGCTGCCGGTGCAGTCAGGGAGGCAAAGGTGGGCAGAGGAGGGTCTCCATCCTCAATCCAGCAGCCCTGCTTCTCCCTTGGGGTAAGGACCGGGAGGAGGGTAGAAGGAACTAGATTCATCCCCAGTCTTGGAGTGGGGCCTCAGCCCCAGCTGCCGTGATGGTGGCAGGGGCAGAGAGACACCTGTCTGAGCTGTTCCAGGCTGTAGTCCAGCTCGGAGGATAAAGGAAGAGGAGCTGGCGAGTTCTGAGAAAAAGGTCCAGGAGACCTACTGAGCTCGACCTGTCATGCAATCCTGTGAGAGGTCACATACGACATTCCTTAGACTGCCTGCCTTGGGTGCCTTTGGAAAGTGGGCTGCAGGACAAGTGTGTGTGTGTGTGTGTGTGTGTGTGTGTGTGTGTGTGTGTGTGTGT
>NC_022024.1:9180763-9182754 GCF_000317375.1 Microtus ochrogaster
TGTGTGTGTGTGTGTGTGTGTGTGTGTGTGTGTGTGTGTGTGTGCGTGCGCGCCTGCGTGTCTGGGTGTGTGACAGCAGCTTGCATCCTTTCCCCTACCAGCTTTCCTCCTCCCCTCCAGCCACCCTGGGATTGGTGACTCTCAGCCCCTCCCCTCGGCTCCCCCAAACCCTCCCAGAACCTTTATCAGGGAGCTGGGACTGGTCCCTGCCACCTTCCAGAGCCCTGCGCTCTTGCATCTCTCTCTGCAGCAGCACCAGCTGGCTCCCTGATCCTGCCATCCAGCCAGCTCCACAGGTAGGTTCTGGGTAGTGCAGCGGACTGCAGCTGGCCCCAGGATGATGGGCTTAGAACCAGAGGGGAAAAAGGGAGAGGGCAGCCTCTGATAGGCAAGTAGCGTACCAGGAAGGCATCAGAAAGGGCCTGAGGATGGAGAGCTATTAATGTTTGGCATCTGGGGCCAGAATCAAGACTGATTCTTACAGGTTAGAAAGTTTTTCTCTAAGTCTCGGGGTTATCTAGTACTACAAGACCGTATCCAGGGTCTCTTCTCACGCTAACTGAAGAAACAGACCAGTGCACGTCCTGTGAATATTATCCTTATGATCTAGAGATCCCCATACCCTATCACTGCTCATTGTTGGGCAGATCCTGGGGAGATGTTTAATGGGGGACCCCTTCTCAGAGATGCATTCCACTCTCTTCAGATCAGGGCTCGGATAGGGGAGGTGGAGAGCTGGAAAAGCGTGGTGGAGCCGAGCTGCGGGTCAGGGAGGCCGGCGGGCTTCCCACCAAGCTGTACCTTCCCTCCTTTCACCTCTGTCCTCTAGGTACCATGAGGAGCACCATGCTGTTCGCGGCCATCCTGGTTCTCTGCTTGGCTGGCAGCTTCGGGGCTGTCTGTGAGGAGTCTCAGGGGCAGGTGGCACCTGCTGGGAGGCACAGCGAGGTAAGATGTCCCCTGACAGGGTCCAGTACCTCGGGAGACTTGGGATTCTGTCCATCTGGATAGCTGGAGGGAGGAAGGTGGGCTGGTGGCATTTTGTTTCTAGATTTCTCTCCTGTTTCCGTTGTCTCCAGGGTATCTGTCTGTCTTGGATATCTTGTAGATATTTAAGTACCTTAAAAAACGTTACTCAGCATTATACGGATGGAGCGGATTGCATTTGTATATTTAGGAGTATATATATTCTTTAACAGTTACAGAAGAGGCTTGGATCTGAGAGAGAGGAGAGGGAGTACATGGGAGGGGTTGGAAATGGAATAATGCAATTACATTTTAATTACAATTTTTTAAATTAGAAAATATGTTGTTCGGTTGTTTGTTGGTGACATGGTGATCGAGTGGTGTTGTGGGTAAGTTGACTACACAAGTTCTCTGTAGTCTGGCTCAGTTCTGTCTCTTGGCAAGGGACAGCTCCCCTCCTATGGAGCCAGACACAGGCAGGATTTCTCCCTTGAGTGGCCCTCTGTGTGCTGTTACATCTATCAGTTACACGTGTTCTCTTATTTTCCCGCTGCAGATCCTGCCCCCACCCTCTCCTTACCCTCCTCCCACGGTCCCAGGTGTGTCTGAGGGCCCAGTGCGTCCCCTTCTCTTCCTCCCTTGCCTACTTGCAGTCTCTGTGTCCTCAGAGGAGTAAAAGAGAAATTTAGAAGCATGCCAGGGTGAGCCTGCGTTCCCAGAGGTCCGTTAGGAAGAAGAATAGGACTTGTCAGGGTCGGTGCAGGGGGAGCGCAGGGAGGAAGTCTTGTCAGGGGTTTGGGTTGACAGCAGTTACATTGGTACAAATGCTTTTAAGATGATTACAGGTGGGACTTATTACAAATTCAGCGTGTGAAGCCTTCTGCCTCTCCAGCTTCAGGCTGGTTAGCATCTCATTAGAGGAGGTGGGCTGAGTATTTGAACAATTTGGGAAAAATGGCTTCTGGGAAGTGATGTGCTGGGCAGAGAGAGAGAGAGAGAGAGAGAGAGAGAGAGAGAGAGAGAGA
>NC_022024.1:9183027-9197668 GCF_000317375.1 Microtus ochrogaster
AGAGAAGGAGAGGAGAGAGAGAAGAAGAGAGAGAGGAGAGAGAGGAGAGAGAGAGAAGAAGAGGAGAGAGAGAGAGAGAAGGAGAGAGCGAGCATGTGTGTGTGCATGCACACACACACACACTCTCATGCACACATGTGGTCACCCAGGCAGCTATGAGCTATGCAGATGGCAGTGGTTACACCAGACCCAAACAAAACCTGCTGCTAGGTAAGCGACAAGAACAGGCTGTGAAGTCAAGATGGTAAGACTCTCTAGGTTCTTCAGAGACAAGCCTGCTACAGCACCTAGGGCCCCAAGGAAACCCCTCTGCCTCTCTTGGTCAACAAAAGAGACCACCCCTCTCCCCAAGGTCTGTGAGGAGGAGAGATACTGGGTGCAATACGTGTGTGGGGTACCTGGGTAGCTTATATGGGGTATATCCTGGATGTCCTCCGTAGCCCAAGCATACTAGGCTCTAGAGAGGGGCACAACTGACATTAAGGCCAGAGGACACCTGCTAAGTGTGCAGGGCCTTTCTTGGGGGTGGGAAATTCATGGCTTGTTCAGGGGACTGACTGCATCCTTGAGCAAACGGGTTCCTGAACCTGTGGCATTGTCTCTGAGAGGTGGCGGGAGCTGGGCTGGGCAGGGGTTCCAGGAGACAATCACCCTTAGCTTTGGGAGACAGCATGATGGACATCCCAGGAAGTCAGTTACCAGGCCTGCCGTCTGAGAAATCTCCACACGACCCCAAACCTCGCCATGCGTATGAGCCCCGTGGGGTCACATTCAGATTCAGGCCTGTGTCTGCATTTCTGACAAGCCCCCAGTGCTGCTGCCCGTTTCTCTCCCAGGGTAAGCCAGAGGAAATCCTAAAGGAAACAGGGTGTTGGATCCAGCTGTGGTGGGTTTGGGGCAAGGCTGCTTGGTGCAGGAAGAGAGCGGGTGGATGGGTGTGGACCTTGGCCCTCAACTCTCCGCTCCTCTTTCCCGCAAGGACTCTGGCCTCTATCAGCTGCCCCAATCTTTGCTGCGGAAACTCTACGACAGCCGCTCCGTCTCTCTGGAAGGATTGCTGAAAGCGCTGAGCAAGGCTAGTGCGGGTAGGAGGAGGCTCTGGAGAGGGAAGGGTCAGAGGGCAGGGCTCTGAAGATGAGTTTTGGGCTGGGAAACCCCTTCAGTGGGGAGGGAGATGGGGGGAGGGGGATGTTCTAGTGAGGGTTGTGATTTGAATTCCTCTCTAATTGCTGCTTTCATCCACTCTTGTGCTGGGCTTCCCAGGACCTAAGGAGACATCACTTCCTCAGAAACGTGAGTAGCTTCTTCCTTATCTGTGCTGACCATTGGCCTGGAGTTCCACGGGCAAGCAGCCAGTCGCCTTTTGGCTGATCTTGACTCAGATGGTGCAGACAATATGCCATCTGTAATTGCTTAGCCAGCCTTTCTGAGTGGGAGATGGCACCAGAAACAAGGAGAGAGCAGGTGCACGGGGCACGGAGACGGTCCCATCCCTCACCGGTTGGTCACTGGGAACTAAGTAGGGACTCCCTGTTGGTAATAAAGACTCTAAGCCGAGGACTTGCTGTGGCAGAAAACTCGTGTAATGTGGGTGTGTGAGTGTTGGGGGAGGGGCAGAAAGAGAAGACAAGCAGATGATGCACCTGCTAGCTGTGGGGTTCAGGCTACAGTGAGAGAAAGAGGAACCAGATGTGGTGACGCACATCTGTAATTCCAGAACTCGGAGGTTAAGAAAGGAGAGATGGAGAGTGCAAGGCTAGCCTGGTGCATAGCAAGTTCTGGGACAGCAACAGGGTAGCCTGGTGCATAGCAAGTTCTAGGACAGCAACAGGGTAGCATGCTTAGACCTTGGGGAAGGAGGGAGGGAGAGAGAGAGAGAATCTAGTCTCAGAAGTCTTGACATGTATGTTAACAAACAATGGCCTTTTCTTTCAGGTGACATGCATGATTTCTTTGTGGGACTTATGGGCAAGAGGAACAGCCAGCCAGGTAGGGTACACCCAGCTGGAGGGTCTGGGTACTGCTAAGAATATGTCAGAAGTGCCTCTCAGTTTGTCACCAGAGAGGAAGATGAGCCTTTTCCCAGCTGTAGTGAGTGTCCGCGTCCCTTTCTTTCTCGGTCAGCTCAGGTCTATAGTCAGGCTCAGTCATGTCCCTGAGCACGGTAGGACAGCCCTGCTGTCCCTGAGCATGGTAGGACAGCCCTGCTGTCCCTGAGCACGGTAGGACAGCCCTGTCGTAGTCGAGAGAGGGACCCATTCTCCCAGCTCTGTCTGTCTTCCAGCGCTGCCTTTCATAGCCAGCCAGTCCTTCACTGATTTGGAAGAATTCTTTTTAACTATGATGCTTGCTCCACCCCAGACATTCACAGTGATGTGGCCGAAGAGAATACCCCCAGCTTTGGCACCCTCAAATAAGCCCCCGGTGCAGAAGAAGGTAAGCTCTGTTGGCTGGAGGGGTGAGGGGGTGAGGGAGTGGGAGCTGTCAGTGTGGCTTTCATAGATGTTACAGAGCACACACCTTTGCCCTAATACAGACTCATCGCCAGTGTCCAGCACACCGCGAGCCAAATGCAGTGACACTCAGAGGTGCACGCACACGCGCACGCACTAATCCACACGCTCTCTTTCATCTCTTTCTCCCGTGTCATCGAGCAGACAGAGGGAGCAGTGATAGGAAGCAGGGAGAGGCATCCCCTGGGTTGTCAGCTGTGCTTTTGGACACTGTCTTCTTGTCATCTGTACAGAAGACGGTGAGATCATCTTGCAGGCCTTGCAGGTCTGATTCACAGCTGAGGCATCTGCCTCCCAAGGAGGCTGAACTGTGACTAGCTACAGCCTCGGAATGTAGTCAGCACAATTCTGGTTTAGGAAGAGATTCAGGCATGCTAAACGTCTGGAAATAGCTGGAAACCACATCCTAGCCACTCAGTGCAGCAGAGTGTTTGAAAGCATGTTCTAAATTCAATATGGACCTCACCTGCCTCTCTTTAGCTGCGTCTCCCTGGCTAACACCTGATGTAACACCATGTCTCAGTTTTACAGGCGAAGCCTTCATAATGGTTCCTGGGACTCTGAGAGTCATCTATATTATGGCTCTTCCGGTCTGGAAGTCGAGCGTGGGGGAGGGTGGGCTGAGAGTGTCCTCATGTGTCCCCGTGGCTGACTTTAGTCTGACTGCTGAAAACCATCTAGGCCAGACCTCAGGCCTGAGTGGGCTGTGAGATTCCTCGCTTGTCCACTAGTGTGAGAGTCCCTCAGGGAAATCCAGTCAACACACAGAAACTTCGGCCTCAATGCCATCCACGCACACATGGCAACAGCAGCTCAATTGATGCCTTCTTTTTTTGCTGGTTTCTAAAGAGAGGAAGACAAGGAGGGGGGGGCGCTGGGAAGCCTCTGCAGTCTGCGCAGCCTCTTTCCTCTCTCCCCTTGCTCTGGGAATTCAGTCACTGGTCTCAGGGTGGCAAGGCGGAGACCCACGAACCTGACCCTCGATACCACCTGTTCATGACTCCTTCAGCCCAGGGACTGGGTCCAGTCCCCCTTACTGTGGGCGAGAGGGCACACAGGGCTGTAATAACTATAACTCCTTGATTACGTGGTGCTCACCATATCATTTTGCTCTCATTAGATGGTTATTTCAGTCCCGCCGATGGCCAGATAATTATACGGGTAGCTATATCTGGGTGACATACTCTCTTCCAACGTTATACACTGGCCATAAAGATAATTACAGTGCAATTTTGCCATAGTATTTTATACAAATGGTAAATGCAAGTGCATTGTGGAAATCTCCTTTTAATATTTGCTGGTGAATCCAAGTTCTTTCAGAGGGACTGAGCCAGTAATTGCAGCTTTCCCAATCCAACCACTGATGGTATTCTAAACCTGTTAGGTGCCAGACAGATGGGACATGCGGTCCCCAGGGGCTAGCATTTAAAGATGATTAGAGGAAGTGGATCAACACGGATGACTGCGCCATCTTATTTCATTCATGTAAAGCTACTGAAAACCGAAGTCATTAAGAGCCTGTCTGGGAAGAAGGACTGTGAACGGGGGAGGGGCAGGGAGGGGCAGACCAGTCCCTGTGGATGGGCTGTGTCTGTACCAGCCTCCTGGTGGGAGAGCTGGCTGACAGGAACTGGGCTCCTCACTTTCCTGCACGCACAGCACAGATCACGACACCAGGACAGTGTTTAGTACACTGTGGGAGGGGCAGGCACCCGCTGCCAGCAGTTAGTCCCCAGCCCAAAGGTTTTCCCTTCTGTAGAGATGGTCATGTCTTGTTCCCTCAGTGGGTGGGTAGGACAGTGGCGCTTTGTAGGACTTAGATGGGATTTTAAAGTTTTATTTATTTGTGTCTTTAGCACTCTGCTCTGGACCCCGACTTCCTCACGAAGACGGTCCCCCGACTAATCCCAGCGCATGCTCTCCGGTTTCCCTTGCTTTGCCATCTCCTCTTGGCTCTCTCCTGCTTGGCACAAAAGCTGCATATGAACAGCCTCAATCCCTTGGGCACTAAGTATCGACTGTGGTCTCGGTAGTGTCCTGCATTAAAAATACAATGTCTCCTCTTCAACAATAAAGGGTTTCACCAAGGAGTGATGTGAGAGATTGGTTGATGAGTGAGTGGGTTTTTCCAGAAATACATATATTCAAAAAGATGATACAGGGCCTACAAAGTGGTTCAGCAGGTAAAGGGGTTGCCACACAGGCCTGATTACCTGAGTTTGATCCCTGGAATTCACCGCGGAAGGAGAGAATGGATCTCAAAGATTGTCATTTGATCCACATTGTGCCATGGCATCGGCCCCTTCTCTTACACACAGACACACACAGACAGACAGACAGACACACACACACACACGCACGGGAGGGGGGAAGGAAGGAAAGAGAGACTAAAATTTAAACAAAAGCACTACACATGACAGTTAAATAAGTACATCTTCATTTTGGACACACTAATTGTTCTAATAGAACCCTAAACAATTCTTCATACAATTAACGTTGGACTTGGTGATTAAAAGAACAGGTATACACCAGATAGGCACACATCTGTAACCCCATTGATGTGGACTATTATTTTAACTAGGCAAAGATGTGTTACGTTTGTTTCTCCTGTAGAATATTACTTTAACTGTGTCAAGGTGTGTTACTTTGGTTTATGTTGTGTTTGTTTAATTTTGGAAGGCAGTTTTTCCTTGCCCACGCAAGGCATCTGATTGGTCTGATAAAGAGCTGAGTGGCAATAGCTGGGAAGAGAAAGGATAGGCAGGGTTGGCAGGCAGAGAGAATAAACAGAAGATAAAGGAAGACTGAGAAAAAAAAGAGGCGAGAAAGAGGGGAACACACCAGGGGTGAGAAGCCAGGCAGCCATCAGCCAGCCAGATATAGGGAAACAGTGAAAGTAAGATATACAGAAAGAAGGTTGAACACCCCAAGGTAAAATGTAGATGAACAAAAACAGGTCAAGTTAAAGAGCTAGCCAGAAACAAGCCTAAGATAGGCCGAGAATTCAAAACTAACAAGTCTGGGTCACTATTTGGGAGCTGGTTGGTGGTCTCAAAGAAAAAGCCTGGAACACCCAAGCACTCGGTCTGGGTCACATAGGAGACTCCGTTTCAAGGGGGGAAAAAACCCCCAAATTTCACATTTGAATAGTTTGAAGTAATCTAATTGTCATAGATCAGTTTTAGAAAAGGGGAAAACAGACATTCTGAAAGGGTTGCCTGTGTTTCTAGGTGAGGCCTGGGAAAATTCAGCCAGCAGCCAGCAGCTCTGGCAAACATACTTAGGGGCTGTGTAAAGATTCTCCCCCCTCCCCGCGTGGGTTCTAACAGATCCAGGGGATGAGATGGTAACCATTCTCGGTGGCGGTTCCCTCCGGGGTATGTCTGATTATTGCTGTCTTTGGTCAGAGCAGCTGTGATCTTCCATTCGCGTTGCTCCTGAGGCTGGCTTATTAACATTCCCATGTGAGGGGAGGTGAAGGCTAGAGGTGAAGGCTAAGGAATCCCTGCTCCTCCCCAGCCACTGCAGGGAACTTCCTGTAGCTCTTTCTAGGTCAGCTGCCTGGACTCCAGCTGGGAAACAGCTTTCTTGAATGTTGCCCATGCTGGGGTGAGGGGCTTTCCCACAAGTAACCCGCTCCTTGAAGTAACCTGAACTCCAAACTCATAGGCTCACCAAGCTGACCTTTAGACACAATTATTTCTTTGGTCTGTTGTTGTCCTCTCTATCTGGGACCGATAAAAATGCCCACACTCAAAAATCCCCAAAACACACACTCATGGATTTTGTAGTATAGCAAGGTTATGGACAAGCAAACACAACTTGATGTAGTTGGGGTGGAAGCTAGACAGGGAGGTTACTACAGAGGCCCAAAGAGAGGTGATGTCCTCAGTATTAACTGGCTGCTGCAGTCACAGAAAGGGCAATCATTACCTCAGGCTCTTCCTTCCTAGTGAATCCATTACCAACCCTTTCAAGACTGCATAGTAGACCCTAGAATGTGGCCTTACATGTCATGGGTGTGGGGGTCTTTTATCAACCTGATTGATATGTTAATGATCACAGTCCCAAGGGGTGGCTCTGTACCCCAATCAGGGAAATCCCTGTGCTCCCAGTCTTAGCCAGGTGCTGTAGTTGTGTAATTGAGCTGGAGAAACGCAAAGATGGCGCTCAGCTTTCCCAAGCACCCCCTGGACCGAGCTTTGGAGCCAGATGCCCTGCCTGCAGTTCTTACACCTCAGGGAAAGTTCTAGTTTCCAACTGGGTCTCCTTTTGACCGACAGCTACACAATCCAGGTGGGAAAAGGAGAGAAAACTCCCATTCACAGCCGGGTCAAGAAGTGACGCACTTGGTGATGTCAAGGACTACGGTTGAGAATGAGAGACACTGAGGATTTCTGAAACAACCTCTCCCTCACCCAAGGAAAGTGGGGGGAATGGGTCTAGGTGGGAGACCATTGGGGAGGGTCAGGTCCTTAAGGATGTGGTGGAGATGCTGAAGTGTAGTTCTTCACAGTCCTTGGCTACTAGCTTGAACAGGTGTTGAGAGGAAACTGCTCATTCGTTCCCAACTGCTTAGACCCAAAATAATCACACAGAAACAATATTGTTTGGCCAATAGCTTAAGCATATTTCTGGCTAACTCTTATATCCTAAACTAACCCATCTCCATTAGCCTGTGTACTGCCACGTGGCTGTGGCTTACTGGGTAAAGTTCCATTTGGGGTCTGTCTCTGCAGGGCTACACGGCTTCTCCTTGACTCCGCTTCCTTTTTCTCACTATTCAGTTTAGTTTTCTCTGCCTAGCTCTGCGTAGCCCATCACAGGCCCAAAACAGCTTCCTTATTCATTGACCCATAAAAGCAACACATATACAGTAAGACTTCCCACACCATTTCCCCTTTTCTGTTTAAATAAAAAGGAAGGTTTTAATTTAACATAGCAAAATTACATATAACAAAACAGGTATCAAGCAAGAATGTTACAATATTTATATCTACTTTATCTTTTATCATAACTAATGAAAACTGTAATTATAACTATCTATTCTTCAACTCCATCAAAGACCTCAGAAGGATATATTACCTAAGTAAACAGGAAGTGCATTGTAAGCAACTTCCAAAACTCTAGAATTGACAGAGACATCTCACTGCCTGAACAGTCACCCAAAGTTCTTTTTTGGTTTGGTAACATTGGAGCACCCATCTTCAGCCTACAGGCCATAGTATTCAGCAGACTTTTCCATGAAGCAGGAAATTTGAAGATCTGTTCTGCCTTGTACTGACAAAGTTCATCAGTTGCTTTCTTCTGTGTCCCGCAGAATGTCTGGCAGACTCTTTCATGAAGCAGGAACCCCAAAGGATGGTCTCACCTTTAGGCAAGTTCAACAATCATTTTTCTGTGGGTCCTGCGTGTCCATTCACAGTCCAGGCAAGAGCAGTTTCTTGCCCAAATGGCTAACAAAATCTATGAGGAGCCTCTTCAATTCCCATCATCCTTTTGAAGTAATGGGTGCTGCCAGGAGCAGATGTGTCTCATTGTCATGAAAAGTCCTAAGTTTTTAAAACATTTTAAATGCCATATTTTGAAGGTCTTTGAAAGATTTGAAGAATCCCTATCTAATTGGAATATATCTCTATATATCTAAAAACCCTAACTAGGGGCTAGAGAGATGGCTCAGCAGTTAAGAGCACTGACTGTTCTTCCAGAGGTCCTGAGTTCAAGTCCCAGCAACCACATGGTGGCTCACACCCATCTATAATGACATCTGGTGCCCTCTTCTGGGGTGTAGGTATGCCTGCAGGCAGAACACTGTACATAATAAATAAATACTTATTTAAAAAAAAACCCTAACTAACAAGCTTGACTATTATAGATGATTATCTATTAACCTATATTTCTTAATTATACATTACATTTAAAATGAGTACACAAACACAAGACCTTAATCAAGAGCAAAAATATACATATAACAAAATTCACCTTAAATTTGTATTCAATAAAGCAAGATCCATATCAATGCAAATCTGTATAGCATATCTTCCTTTAAATATAAACAAGCATTTATAAACAATATTTGGGAATTTGGACGTAGTTTTCTTCAAACTGCTTTCTGCTTTTTGTTGGACAAAGTGATTTTTGGGGGTGTTCATGGCGACATTTCAGGAGGGTCTTGCTCCACAAACCACATTAGTCTGGAATTAATCCATAGGTTCTCATCTTCTGTGGAAACAAAAGCAAAACCTCTTTTCCAAAGCAACAAATCCCTAGACCCAAATTTTGGAATCAAGATACCTTTAAAATATATAGGATGGTTTAGTTTAGCAGCCCATACGATGAAATACCTCTTTGTACTTAGCTCCTTCACAGTCAAAAAATTAAAAGAAAACACAATAGTGTACATAATCCAGACTCTCTGTGTATTTTTCATCTTTTGTGGCTTATTTGTTTTTACTCTATTACTTTTTATTATTTATCTTATTATCTTTACTCCTTTAATCTATGAATGTCTGTACATTCTATATTACATTTACTGTCTCTTTACTCTTTTTTTCCTCTCTCCCAAGCCTACATATATTTTTTTTAAACACACTATATCTCGTTTAGAGGTCTTTTATGTCTGAATCTGTCCTAGTGTGTATATGAAATCCTTTTCTGATAAGAAGCATTTCTTAAAGTGTTAAGCATATTACTAAGGCTGCTTTGCCTTTTGTCTCTGCCTAGCTCAACATGGCGGAGGTCTGTTTAGCGTGAGCTATGCTCCCAACCCCATTTTCACAGTGGGTCTATGTTTGTTGCCATTGAGCAAGTTGTAGCACTCTGCTCACAAACTCCATTTACATGCTCGAACTCCTGAAAGAGCCAGAGTTCATCCTGGCAGCATGGCCCAGGAAGCTGCTGTTTGGAAAAACTGCCCCTTTTTTTCCTGCTACCACTGAATCAGGAAGAAAGAGCTCTCTTAAAGGAATCATGCCTCTGCTTGCTCCTAACACAGCAAGAAGCTGAGTTAAACTCTGTTTTGTTTTTTTTGTTTTTGTTTTTTTTTTTTTGTATCTAGAATTCCATTTCAAGCTCTCTCAGGTTTTTGTGTAAATGTAGTTACCCACGTTGGTGTACCAATCTGTTGTTGGAAGCCACCTGTTTGTTCCCAGACTTGAAATAACCACTCAGAAACTATATGATTTGCAATACTGTTTGGCCAATAGCCTAATCATATTGCTAACTAACTCTTACATCTAGAATCAACCTATTTCCATTATTTTATATTTTACCATGAGGCTCATGACATCCTTTAACTCTGCCTACTCTCTCTCTCTCTATGTAGCTCTTCCCGCCTGGCTATATTCTGTTAAGCCATTGGCTGAAAGCAGCTTCTTTATTAACCAATAAAGACAACAGATATACAGAAGGACTTCCCACACCAGGGAGGGGCCAGAGGAAGGACTCAGTTATCTTTGAGGGGTTGCCCATGCCCTGATGCTCATATGAGCAGTGCAGATTGCACTTGGTCCATCTTTTTTTGGGGGGGGAGGCGGAGCAAGGGACCTGGGAGGAAGGGGAAGCAAGTGTGATTGAGGTGAATTGTGTGAAATTCCCAAGTAATCAATAAAAATATTATGTTGCAAAAAAAAAAAAAAAAGTCACCGTACTCCAGATAGAGCCATTCCCTAAACACCTATTTGACCTTCCAAAGTGAGCCTTCTGCAGAGCATTTGATACACGTTTGCGGGCGTGGGAGAATTTCTTAGGGCTGTGAAAGCCCCATGAGTTGGTTCTGCTCAGACCTGGAGTCTGGCATTGTATGCTAAGCTGCTGCAATTGTCTGCCAAGTAGAACGTAGATGCAGAGAGGTTGCTCTCTGGTGGGGCAGGCGGATATTACAGCGCCAGGGATACCAGAAAATCAGTCTCTAAAAATCTCTCTCCCCCTCTCTTTCTTTCCTCACTACTTAGCCCAGGCTGGCCTCAGATCCCCCAAATCCTCCCGCCTTCTAAACGCTGGGCATTTGATGCCACATTCATCTTAAATTCCTATTTACTGTACCAAAGAAGCAAGGTGGGATTGAGACCCTCCTCTTCCTGTTCTAAAGAGGTCAAAGTCTACAGAGACCCAATCCCCCTACTAAAGTCCTTCCCTGAAGTTGTGTGCACACGTAGCTGTTCTACCCAAATCCACAAAGTCCCCCAAAAGCCAACAAGGAGACTGAGTCCTGTATGCAAAGAGCCTTTATTTTATGCAAGTTTGAAAACTTGGTCTCTCCACATGGCCAACATATTGGAATAAGTGCAGAGCCCCGAGCTTGGTTAGAGTTGGGTTTTATAGTAGTAAAGGTGGGGGTGAGGGGTTTCTAAGGTTCAGGACCCCTGATTGGCTGACATTTGGGTAGGGGTGTCCTGATGAGTGTGTACTGGCAGGTGGTCCTATCTACAGCAGTTGGAACTTTAGGCATTTCCTTTGAATGGTCTGTTCTTGGGTGGTACTCAGGTAATCTTAGTTTATGGTCCTTCCTGCAACCAGGTGTTACTTCAGGATAAACTACTGAGACTCAGGCCTCCATTAAACTTGATGGCAGAGTCCTACTCTGGCAGGTGATAATGGCTGGAAGTAAAGAACTTCCTTTGGGTGGTCTGTTCATATGTTGCTGACCATGGCTGGCTCCTGCAGTGGCATTGTGACCGTGTGGTGGCTGTCTTCTCACAGCGCTAGGGAACAAACAGCACACTTTGGTCTGCACCTTTCCGGTGGTTTGCTAGCTGGTGAAGCTGACTGAGCTCTCTCCAAAGAAGACTAGGGCAGCTGGTGAGAGAGGTGGAGCAGATCTGGTGAGACCTGTGCCTGGCTCTAGAGTCATGCCTGAGCTCTGGGCTCTGCCTTGCCCAGTTGGGGGAGCTCTGGGAACTGCCTTGCCCAGCTGGGGGAGCTGGACCTGTCATTGGAATAGAACATCAACTTTCGAGTAACTCTCCCATTGCAGAGCACAGTGAACCCCCTCACCCCAAACTAGAAGAACAGGTTGCATGACTGTTGTGCAAACTTTTGTGGGAGACAAATATCTATTCACCCCAAAGAAGACACCAATGGTAGACCAAAGATAACTCCACCTGAATCTAGCTTGGTTTGTGAATGAAAAAAGAAGAAGAAGAAAAAGGAGGAGGAGGAGGAGGAGGAGGAGGAGGAAAGAAATGAAAGGTGACTGCTCCTAGGTGGAGGAGGTTTATTGTAGCTACATGAGAGAGTACAGCCAGAGGCAGGGACCTCTGGGAGAGTCCAAAGTGTACATGACCCTGATCTGTACATGGGGAGAGAAGGAGGAGGAAGAGAGAGAAGAAAGCAGGTGAACCCAGTGCAGCAGCCACAAAGCCCAGGGGTACAAAAAGAGTGGGTAACCAAAACTGCTGGATTATATAGGGAAGGGCAGCCAGGGCCCTGGTCTGGAAAGTTCAGGGTGGGGGTGGGATATGCCAGCCAGGAGGGCCCTGTAGCAGGTAGGGCTTGAGAAATGTAGGGAGAATCTGGCCGGCAGTGTCCGCTTTGATATGTTAAACAGGTATCTCATCCTTTTGTCCCAGGTTGGAAACCTAGCTTGGTAAACCAATGCGTTTAATTAGGAGCTTGAGTGAGGGGTTATTTATAAGTTTATAGGCGTATGGGTAATTTACAGGGGTAAATTACTGAAGAAAACTGTCTCAGCAATCGTGAGCCGCTCATCCACCCTCCGGTAGATGGGTGTCCTCCAAGCCCGCGACCATCAGCTGCCCGTGTCTAGTTTCTGGTCAGTTTGCTACCTGCTAGGGTCGAGAGAGAGAGAGAGAGAGAGAGAGAGAGAGAGAGAGAGAGAGAGAGAGAGAGAGAGAGAGAGAAGGGAACCTCAACTGAGACAGCCTCCACGTGATGAGGCTACAGGTAAGCCTGTGGGAGCATGGTCTTGTCGCAGATCTGTATGGGAGGGCCTAGCCCACCGTGGATGGTGCGGCTCCTAGGCAGGTCACGAGGTAGGAGAAGCAAGCCAGTAAGTAAGCCGTGTTCTCCCTGGCCTCCGCTTCAGTTTCTGCCTCTGGGTTCCCTCATGGCTTCCCCTCATGATTTGTCAGCCCATAGAAAAACCCCTACGTCAGGGTTTAGTGGCCGAGGAGTACTTTGGCCATTGGGGCCAAGGGATGCTTCAGAAATCACACCATGCAACAGATCATGCAAGCCATTTATTGGGGGGTGGGGAGCGAAAGGCCACCTCTAATGGAGGCAGGAGAAAAGTGGGCCAGTGATGGCGGGGACTTTTTAAAAGGGCATGCATTTCACATTTGGCGGCTGGTGATGACATTTTGCTTTTGGTCGCTGGTGCTGAGTTGCTCAAGGTGGGCTGGGATGTGGGGGTGGTGGGGAGTGGGGAGTTCTCAGGGGAGAGAATCTGGTTCCTAACACCCTATGAGTTGCTTTGGTCATGGTGTTTTTATCACAGCAATGCACACCCTAAGGAAGACACTGCCCAGATGTCCCGGAAAGGAGTGGAACCCCTTAGGTCCCCCACCAGTTGCAGCCACTGAGGATGGTGGTCCGCCACAATCCCCCTTCCCTTGACCCTTGTGTTCTTTTCTGCCTCTCCTTCTGTTAAACCTGAGATTCTTGAGGAGGAAAAAACAAAAACCAAGTCCACAGCTGTCCAACTAAAGCAAATTGTATTTTGGGGTACACCCGGGACTGGCCAGCTGGCTGCCTCCCTCCCGTCAGGATTTGAGAGAGCAGCCCCCACTGGCATCCTGAAGAGGTTTGGTAGTTATACATTGTCAGAGGGATACAGAGAGAAGGGAGAAACGGGGTTGCAAGAAGTTGACTTCAGCCCTTAGAAACAGGAACTTCTTTTTAATTAGAAATAGAAACCTTATTTTGCAAGGATTTAACACAGGACAAACATGAACTATTCTTTAACAAGGGTTTAACAGCAGACAAACAGGAACTTCTTAATTACAATTGAAAACCTTAACTTGCAAGGACTTAACACAGGACAGACAGGAACTTAATTCCCTATCTGTCCTAATGGCAAACAGAACGTTCAACCTGCCAGGTATAGTCTTCCTGTTTCTGTCTCCCATTAACTTGCGAGGGAGATGGAGGAAGAGAAGAGATGGTGGTGGCGGGCCAAACAAAACTAAATTGATACGAAAATGTCACAAAGAAATTCATTACTTTGTAAGTAACTATAGGAGAGAAGGTAGACCTTTCCTATAAATCAGAGACGGGGCAGGGCTTCTTAAATACCCCCCCCCCCAAGAGATCAAGGGGCTTAGTCACGTGATGATCTGATCTGTGCCAGGAACTTCACAGTTCAAAAGGGCAGCAATCTTGTCATCGCCAGAGGACGGACCTGGCTAATAAATCTTGACTCTCTGTAGTCTTTGATATGCCACTTGCTCTCAGTGTCATCTACCACTTGGTGGTGGGAATGAAAACACACCATTTACCCATGAAAGAAATACTGACTGGCCAAACTGGCTTAGATTAGTTAACAATACCTGCTGCGTCTTCTCCTTGCTATTTACCCATCAAGAATTACTACATCCTGCCGTATGCCTATTCTGGAGTTGCGCCTGGATATCTACTGTAGGCAGGGGGAGACAGCTTTGGTTTTCCGGCTAGTCTGGAGCAGGAGCATTGGAAGAGAGGGATCGGGAGGGTGAAGGCGAGCAATGTTGGTCTACTCAGGGAACCCAGTTTAGGAAGTGGCCGAGGTTGTCAAGGTGCAGGGAATCTGGAGGAGAGAGGGTCAGTTTTGGACTATCAGAAGAGCTTCCCAGGGACCTAACCTGAAATACTCCGTTCATCCATCCACTCCTGTCCCCCATGCCACACACTCACACACACCTATGCCCGCATAAATTCAGAAAGCACCTAGGAAGAGTGACAAACAAAAGGCGAAATACGGGCTCTTGCAAAACCACGGATTCCTGCCTTCAGAAAGCTCACAAGAGGAGAATAAATTAACCAAATAAGCGTGTAAGTCTTTGTAAAGCTGTTGGAAGACAGGCTTGAACCCGGCTTTTCACTCCCCAGGGGCTAAGTGTGGGCTCCTGGCTCCGCCCGGCCGTCGGGGGGCGCTGCCTCCTCCCGTGCGGCGGGGGGCGCTGCGGGCCGTG
>NC_022024.1:9197776-9199539 GCF_000317375.1 Microtus ochrogaster
CTCGGCGGATGGAGAGTCTGGCCGCGGCCGGCGGCGCCGCCTCCTCGTCGGGCCGGGCACGGCGGGCCGGGGCCTTTGTGTGAGGCGGCGGCGGCGATGGTGCTCGGACCCCGCGGAGCCGGGTAAGCGCGGCCGGGTGAGGGCTGCCCCTGGCCGAGTCGGACTCCCGCTCGGCCTTTCTGTGGCCCTGGCTGGGCGCGCCCTGCCCGTGTCCCCAGCCGGCTCGATCTCCCTCCCGGCGACCGGGCCGCGGCTCTCGGGCCTCGGCTCGGCCGGCTCCCGCGGCGCCCGGCCTGTGTCTTGAGGGGGCAGCTCGCGCTGCCTGGGGCGACCGAGGTGCCCCCTCCCCGCGGTGGTGCGCCCCAGCCCGGTCCTGCCCCTCCCCCAGCGGACTGCACGGAGGGGCGACCGCGGCGACTCCAGACCCTTGGGGCACACTCCTTGCAAGTTCCAAATCTACCGGGTACCCGGACCCTCCCACGGTGGATGAGTGACCGCCAGGGCCCGGAGACGCGTGGTTGGTACCCAGTAGTACTCAGACGAGTGCTGGGCCCCGGAGAAAGTTGGGAAGTGTTGGTAGGACCTGGTGCGATGGAGAAAGGGGCTGTGCTGCTCAGGGCGAGTTGTGAGCCGCACAAACATGTGACTAGCTCTAGCTGACTGTTCTTCCGAGGTGTGCGGGAGCCGAAAGCGGAAAAAGTATTAAAAAGGCTTGAAGGAATCTTTCCTATGCAGTTGATGTCTTTCATAAGGCAACCAATTGTTAGAGGCAAGGAGAAATACAGCATATCTAAGTAATGTTAAAATACCACAGTTGTGTTTGCTTTGCATTCTTCCTTGGTTGTTAGTTTAGTGTCATCGACAGTAGTAGTTCCAGCAGCTCTGGGGAGGGCCAGGGAGTAGGCACGTAGCCTGGGAAGGGCGAGATGGGAATTCAAGAGGGTGAGATTTTGAACTGGGTCTGGTGGCTCACACTTGTAATCTAGCATTTAGGAGGTGGAGGCAGGAGGATCATGATGAGTTCAAGTTCATCCTTAGTAACAGCAGTTTCAAAGTCAGCTTGGGCTACATAAGACCCTGTCTCAAAAAAGTAAAAAAGAAAGAAAGAAAGAAAGAAAGAAAGAAAGAAAGGAAGAAAGAAAGGAAGAAAGAAAGAGGAGTGTGAGCTTTATTTGGAGGCCTGAAAGGACAGCAGTGACAGACAGCTAAAAAGTAGACACCTTACCTCGTTCTCAGTAGCCAGTGGTGCTTTGATAATGGTGTTCAAGTTGATTTGTGGCATTTGGCATTGGGAGGGAAGAGGATAGACTTTAAATGACAAGGGAAACTTGACTTAGGAGGTTAATAAAAAGATGGAGCCCACTGTTTTGGCCGTACAGATGATTGTGTTCAGTGGAAAACTCGTAGCCAGACACCTGCGGCCACATCGTTCTTCATAGCCCAGACTGTCTTAGAACTCCTGATATTCTGGCCCATCCGAGTGCTAGAATTATAGGTATATGCTATTGGTATATAAACCTGGTCTCTTAGGTTTTTAAAAAGGATTTGTTAGCCGGGTGGTGGTGGCACAAGCCTTTAATCCCAGCACTTAGGAGGCAGAGGCAGGCAGATCTCTGAGTTCGAGGCCAGCCTGGTCTACAAGAGCTAGTTCCAGGACAGGCTCCAAAACCACAGAAAAAAACCAAACTTACCAAAAAAAATTATTTGAACAAAGAGAGCAGTTTGGAACAAGTGGATTCTCAGGGCTCTACTGGGCAATGCTA
>NC_022024.1:9199639-9216831 GCF_000317375.1 Microtus ochrogaster
AAAATTAAAAAAAAAAGGATTTGTTTATTTTTGTTTTGTGTGTATGAGTGTTCGCCTACATGTACATAAGTGTACTGTGCGGTTCTGTTGCCCGAAGAGGCCAGCAGAAGGTGTTAGATCCTCTGGAACTAGAGTTACAGACATGTTGGTGCTGGGCATGGAACCTGGGTCCTCTGTATGAAACGCGGATGCTTCTAATGATGAGCTGTCTGCAAGCCCAGATTCTTTGACTTTTTTCTCATCCCTTTGTGGTTTCATCACGACAGTTCTCTAGTTGGGTTTATACAGGGAACAGACCACGCTCCTCCCTTGTTCTCCGGTTCTCTTGTCCGCTTACCCCTGCTCACCCAGGGCACATTTAGAGCGGTGGTGTCCTATACAGAGTTCCTTTCTAGGGATGTCTGGCTATCTTTTTTTGTCTTGTCCACAGATTGACCTTGCTGATAGAGGCCACTTCCTAGGAGCTGCTAAGATGGGCATGAGAATCAAACTGCAAAGCACCAACCACCCCAACAACCTGCTGAAGGAACTCAACAAGTGCCGGCTGTCAGAGACCATGTGCGATGTCACGATTGTGGTGGGCAGCCGCTCCTTTCCTGCCCACAAGGCAGTGCTGGCGTGCGCAGCTGGCTACTTCCAGAACCTCTTCTTGAATACTGGGCTCGATGCCGCCCGGACCTATGTGGTGGACTTCATCACTCCTGCCAACTTCGAGAAGATTCTGAGCTTTGTCTACACCTCCGAGCTTTTCACAGACCTGATCAACGTTGGGGTGATCTATGAGGTCGCCGAGCGTCTGGGTATGGAGGACCTGCTTCGGGCCTGCCACTCCACGTTCCCCGACCTGGAGAGCACTGCAGTAGCCAAGTCCTTGACTAGTGAGAGCCAGTCTGGTACTCTGAGGTGCCCTTCAGTAGATCCCACCCACCCTCTTGGGGAACTCCGGGGAAGTGGGGAACACTTTGGTCCTGAGAGGAACTATGCGTTACCTACTGATGCTGGAGGGAGCTATAAAGAGGAAGAAAGGAGTGTTGTCAGTGATGTTAATCACAGCTTGCCCCTGCCACAACTGCCCTTGCCACCAAAGACGGAAGACCACGATGCCCCTGTTTCGTTTACGTCTGTTCCTACTGTGGTGACCCAGCCAGTCCTAGGCACTGTCAGCACGGGCATCCAGACCAGCGCAATTTCTTGCCAGCCATACAAAGTTCAGAGCAATGGAGACTTCAGTAAAAGCAGCTTCTTCGCCTCCGACAGTGCCATAGACGTTACAGCCGGGACCAACTCCTGTTTGAGCAATAGTGACCACTCCAAAGATCCAGGCTTTGGGCAGGTGGACGAGCTCCAGCTGGAGGACCTGGGGGACGAGGATTTGCAGTTCGAGGACCCGGCTGAAGAGATTGGGACAACTGAGGAGGTGATCGAGCTGAGTGACGACAGCGAGGATGACCTGACTTTTGGTGACAGTGACAACCGGGAGAATAAGGCCATGCCCTGTCAGGTATGCAAGAAAGTTCTGGAGCCCAACATTCAGCTGATCCGGCAGCACGCTCGGGACCACGTGGACTTGCTCACAGGTAACTGCAAGGTCTGTGAGACCCACTTCCAGGACCGGAACTCCCGGGTGACCCATGTCCTGTCCCATATTGGTATTTTCCTGTTTTCCTGTGACATGTGTGAAACGAAATTCTTTACCCAGTGGCAGCTGACGCTGCATCGACGGGACGGCATATTTGAGAACAACGTCATTGTCCACCCTAACGAGCCCCTTTCTGGGAAACTGGGTCTCTTTCCAGGGGCGGCCTCCCCAGAGTTGAAGTGTGCTGCTTGTGGGAAAGCGTTGGCCAAAGATTTCCACGTGGTCCGAGGCCACATCCTTGACCATCTGAACTTGAAGGGCCAGGCCTGCAGCGTCTGTGACCAGCGCCACCTCAACCTGTGCAGCCTCATGTGGCACACTCTCTCTCACCTGGGCATTTCAGTCTTCTCCTGTTCAGTCTGTGCCAGTAGCTTTGTGGACTGGCACCTCCTCGAGAAGCACATGGCTGTGCACCAAAGCCTGGAGGACACCCTGTTCCGCTGCCACTTATGCAGCCAGAGCTTCCGGTCTGAGGCTGCCTACCGCTACCATGTCAGCCAGCACAAATGCACCAGTGGCTTTGACACGCGGCCTGCTCTGGGGCTACAGCACCTCGCCCTCCAGAAGCGGAAGCTGCCCGCGGAGGAGTTTTTGAGTGAGGAGCTGGCTTTGCAGGGCCAACCTGCCAACAGCAAGTATAGCTGCAAGGTCTGTGGGAAGAGGTTTGCCCACACGAGTGAGTTCAACTACCACCGGCGGATCCACACGGGTGAAAAACCTTACCAGTGCAAGGTGTGTCACAAGTTCTTCCGAGGTCGCTCGACTATCAAGTGCCACCTCAAGACGCACTCGGGGGCTCTCATGTACCGCTGTACAGTCTGTGGCCACTACAGTTCCACCCTTAACCTCATGAGCAAACATGTTGGTGTCCACAAGGGCAGCCTTCCGCCTGACTTCACCATCGAGCAGACCTTCATGTACATTATCCATTCCAAAGAGACTGAGAAGAACCCCGACAGCTGACGGGGTCTCCGCAGAGCCGGGGGGCTCCCAGGTGGCAGCCGGGTAGTGATTTTCTAGAGGTTCCTTGCCCAGCTGACGCTACAGTTTGCCTTGCTAGGAATTCTCCTCTGTATCGCGTTGAGAGAAGAAAGAGCACACAAGCTGGTACTGTTTGTTTGCGAGAGGCAGCAGCCCGGTGCATTTACCTCCATATCTGTTCTGGCCCACACAGGGCTGCATTCTTGGTTATTTTGAGGCTGGTCTTTAGGATCTAGTCAAGCGGGCCTGTCTACTAGGTCCCCTTTGCCAGTTTCTCTTGTTTTAGTTTACTAATAGATGTTTATGCTGCTAAGAACCTACCAGCAGCCTCACTGGATAGAAGAGGTGGAGAGAGGTTTTCACTGTGGGGGTGACTGCTCAACCTTTGGCGGGACAACAGCTCTGAGAAGGTTTGGGGAATGTGGTCCTTTGGAAGGACGAGCAACAGGGCAGGGCAGTTCATCTCGGGGTCCCACCCCCTCAGTAGGGACAAGGTGTCAGGAGCTGAGGGCGCCACTTGCTCCACTTCTCAAATCCCCCGATTAGATTGAAAATCTCTTGTCAGCTAGATCTAAACTGAGGACCAAGCTTTCTGTTTAGGTTGGCAAGCTTTGGGTGTCCCATAGTGCCACCCGATGGGAAGCCTGGATGGATGGAAGAAGATGCCCTTCTTTTTCCTCGTTTCCAAAGAAACATGATTTTTTTAGAGTATAGCCCTGGATGTCAAGCCTTCTGTCAGAGGACAGAGAGCCACTCAATGTAGCCATCTGTCACCT
The DNA here is from genome assembly GCF_000317375.1 of Microtus ochrogaster. NCBI lineage: Eukaryota > Metazoa > Chordata > Mammalia > Rodentia > Cricetidae > Microtus > Microtus ochrogaster. The sequence continues at coordinate 9,203,036 of NC_022024.1, forward strand.
GGCCAATCCTTAATCATGTGTCCTGGGCACGGAGGGGACTTCTGACAGCAGCGGTCTCCTTAATCATGTGTCCTGGGCACGGAGGAGACTTCTGACAGCAGCGGTCTTGCCTTAATTCACCTCAAGTCTCCCACTCAGGATGGTTTGGCCTACAGCGTAGACGAGAAGACCCTGTGAGGCGGTGGATCGTGAGCCCTTCGGGATTTAAGGAACCCGATTAACTGGTGGTATATGGCAGGGTGTGCGCTCTGACGGTCTCACATGGGTACCTTGTTTACTTGGTGGTAAAAGTATGGGAGTTTGGCGTTGATGCTGAGCATCGCCTCCAGGGGGCGCTCTTGGATGGTAGCTGGCTTAGGCCTTCCGTGTGGCTGTTTGGCTCCTTAGTCTTTGAAAAGGCCTTGCCCAAAAAAGGCTGGAGGAGAGAACCCTTGATCTTGCATACTTATAAGATGGCACCTCAGTAGCTCATACTACCTCACCCTGCTCAGGTGAGCTCTGAGAGTCCCTAGTTTTGGGCCCAGCCTCTGCCACTGCCCCTGGTGGGACTCAGCAGCACCCTGGGCTATTCCATAAACAAGTGGTTTTAATTAACTCACAAAGCCTTTTTAGACATCAATATTTATTTATTTTTATTTTGTATACTTATTACCCAGCATCTCTTTTCAATAAGTGACTGTTGGAAAATTAGTTTCTCTCAAGCAAGGAACCATATTCCACCAGACGGGTCTGGCTGTGGATTTGGAGGACAGGCGTGCAAGCACGGGGAGACGTGCCAGGCCTTTTAAGAAGCACATTTTCGCTTCTCCGGGGGTAGTCTCTAGCAGAACAAACCTAGATCAAGTCACATGCAGGTTTTCGCACAGTTTTTATCCATCCAGCGTGGGCAGCCTCCTGTCCATGTATCTTAAGACACAGGCAAAGCAAAGCCTTGTCCTTGGGCTGGGGAAGCCTTGAGTAAAGAAATGCCCGGGGCATCCTGGGGCTCACATGATGAGCCTCCGACAGTGGCTGGTCAAAGGCCACCTTCTCATGGGATTCCTTTCCCTGGGGATGGGTAACAAGCTGCAGCGGTGGATCTGCTGAACTTCCCGAGACTGCAGGTGAGGAGGAGTGTGGACCAGCTGATGGTGGGGGACGGGGACTTCCCGGGCCTCAGCCAGGTCACTGAGAGTGGAGAAACCCTTTTTCATAGCTTATGGCATCGTAGATGCTGGGTGGTCGGTCTGTCTACTTAACCTGAAACTGTGAAGTTTTCCCTTTTTGCCATAAACCAAAAAGCAGATCTTTGAACTTTTGCCCTTTAAACACTAAAACCAAACTGTGCCCTCTGGTCCCTCGAGGTTAGTTGATCAGGGAGATCCACTTGGTCCCAGTCAGACATGTAGCAGGTGGAAGCAGTGTCTCATGAGGCTCGCTTGTCCTAACCACGCCTCTGTGGGTAGCCCCACATCCGTTCCTGTCTCCCCTTCTGTGTGAAGTTGTTTGCTTTCCCCGAATCTAGTTCGTTCTTCTCTTGAGTTAATTTACTTGAAACGTTATATGGTAGTGAAGGGTACCCAGACTACCTGGTGGAAGGTGTTCTGCAGTTTTAGTTTTTGATAACCATTTGATTTCATGCTTGCCTCCCTTGTGAATTTCCGTTTAGCACTATCCCCGCTGTATTGCGTTAGAGTTCTCTCTGACCCTAGAATGTTCCATCTTTGCCTCCCCCTCCCTTCCGTCTGTACTCAGGACCCACCTGCAGAGTTTTCAGAACTCTGCCCAGCAGTCACCCGGGCTGCTGGCTGACTGGAGAGCATTAAGTCAAACGAGCATTAAGTTAGCTTGTTTCCTAAGGGAAATTGTAATGTTGGTGCCGTAAGCTGGCATAAGCAGCGCGGACTGTCTGTGGCCAGAGAACAAAATGTGTCCTTGGATGCTGCGGGTGACCCCTGATGGCTCAGTGATGTCATACACTGGCTGGAAGATCTACTGAATGAACCCTACTATTTGGTTCTAAGTTTTGAGATTCTTTGGAGTCCCCGAAGTTCATGGTTAGTTGGGAAGAAAAGATGTGGTATTGGTGGGGGTCAGGTAATCCTAAGAACCAGGAAATAGGTAAGAATCATATTTTACTTTATCGTGACATTCACAGCCCCCGTCTACAGGGCGAACCTGTAAACTTCAGTGCTTTTTCCGGGCAGGATTTTGCTACTGATTGTCTTCCTCTTTTGGCCTCCTGCTGTGCCCTTTCCACTAGACCCTATACTACTCAACTTTGAAAATTAATTTAAATCCCTTTCTAGATGGACACTGAGTTTGTTGGCAAGGGAGTGGGCACTATGAAGTAGTCTCTGCCTGTCTGGGAGTACCTACATGTCCTCTCCCTCTCCCCGAAGTGTTGCTCCACGTGAGTCAGAAAGTGGGTGACAACATGCGTTCAGCGTGGTTCCACATCACAGCCAGTGTCAGAACAAAGACACGGGATGATGTTCGACACCTCCTCGTCAGTCCCACCTTCCCCCACCTGGAGTAGCTCAAGTCGATGTCTAACCCTTCCATTAAATTAAGAAGTACTGACCTCCTAATATTTAAGTGTTTACTATCTGCTGTAAAGTTTTGTATATTTTGTAAACCTTTTTCCCCAAATAGTAGACGTCTAAAATCCTACATCTGATTCTTTTATATTCCATTGTTCAGCACAAAGTGTGGTTTTTATTTAGAATAAAAAAGAAAAAAGAAAGAAATTTGAAGTGGGAGTTCTTTTTCTGTGCGCATGCCTGTTTGCTCAGGCCCCGAGTTCAGCATCTGACTCTGGCTGGCCTCCAGAGCTCACGCCAGCCCCGCAGATGCCAGGATTCTTTCAGACAACACATTGTGTTTTCCTGACGCTGGAATTCCCCAGGACGGGTGTGTTGGCTGTTTTTTTTTAGTGGGAATTGAAGTCAAGTACTCAGTGTCTCAGGGAAGCATCCCTGAGGTGGTCTTGCAGCCTGGAGAGTATAGTGGGCCTCTGCAGAGCTCTCAGCCCAGAGTCAGGAAGCAAGGGCTCTTGCTATTGCCACTGTATGGTGAAGTAGTGTGGGAGGCAGATGGGGTGGTAAAGGAAGAGCGAACAGGAGGCAGAGGTTGGCGTTTTGTAAGCTAGGTCCTAGTGTTTTCCCTCAGAACATGACCTGTGGTCCCTTTGGTCCTGAAGCCTGAGGCCTGGCCAGTCATCTGCTTGGTAAATGTCTGCTGAGGGGAAGGAGAACAGCCTGGTAGTCAGTGTATCTATTTCTGCTCATCCCTTCCGGGTGGAACAGCCCTCAGGAGATTCGCTCAGTGACACCTGGTCACAGTGGTGTGGGCATCAGGACTTCGCCTTCATGGTAAATGGGGACAAGTGAGAAGGGTTTTTAATGCAATTTCTGCATTGGTTAAATTTTTACTCTAACTTGAGCAGCAACTAAGACTTCCGGGTTAGCCTTGAACTCTGCCCCTGAGGAGCTGTCTCTAACTTAAGAGCCTGTCAGCTTTGGAGCCAGCGCACAAAGTCAGTGTTGGCTCCCTCTGCACATTGGCAGTGCTTGCGCTAGAGGAGTGGCTGAGGGATTGGTCTGGTAAGTAGGGGTTGAGGTTTCTGAAAGCTGAACTGGTGTGACAGACGGACGGACGGACAGATCCCTGGAGCTCTGGAGGTTCAGTGAGAGAAAAAAAGTTGGAGATCAGTTGATGGAGACATCTGATGTTGACCTTCCGTATGCACGGGCACACACTTGAGCATATGTCTGTGCGTGCGCGCGCGCACACACACCACACCCATTCCAGGAACTCTGACAGTGAACAGAACTAGAGAGACAGTAAAGAGATCAGAGGAAATTATGGGGGCACCCATTACCAGAGCAGACTGCAAGTCCATCGACCTCCAGATGCTGCCCAGGGGCCAAGGCCACAAGGCAGAAGCTAGAGTCATGTCCGCTGCCCTGTTTACCAAGTCTGGCACCCGAGCATTGGCCGCAGACTTGCCTGTCAGCAAGAGGACATCTTATCTATAGTGTTCCTAGACAAGGTGCTGTACAGGGAGGCCTTGGAAGGACTTGGCTAGGGAGAACTTACTGTAGAGTTCTGGAAATGGGGAAGTCAGTCTTTGGCTCCTTTCCCTCTCCCTGCAGGGGACAAAGGCAGAGGCCCAGAGTGAATGTCCCCAGATACTTTGTGGTAATCTGGGAGATGGGGTGGGGTGGGGTCACTGGTGGCTCCGTGCTTCCCTAGGAAATGGGGTATCCTAGGTTCAAACTGGGAGGTCACCGTGAGGAGGCCTCAGCTTTGGGGTGGGGGTGGGGGGAGCAGGATGGGTGGGGGAAGGGAGGGTACCACAGGGAAACGGAGCCACACTTCCTGGATGGCTGGGTGGAGGGACCATTCTGCTGAGCCAGCGGTGGGGTGCCTGCGAAGACCCGACTGGCCAGGCTCTAGTCCCCACCCCCTCAGCTCACTCGCTGTGTACTGCTAGAATGGCCCGGCAGAAGCCTCCTGGGTCCTTGGCCTCTGGCCCCTTGTCCCCACAACTTGCTTAGTGAGCTGGAAGATCAACAAGCACACAAACACAAAAGCAAAGTTTTGCAAGGTTCCTGCAGCGCGGACTCTTTCCGGCCAGGGTGATTTATGAAACAGGGGCATCCAGTTCCCTCGGCAGAACATTCCTTCACTTCCGTGCCTTCCGAAGCCCAGCTGAACTTGCGCAGCGCTCAGATCCCAGCACAGCTGTCGCTACGAATTTATTTATTTCACCCTTCCCCCCACCTGTGTGGCTCCCTTTGCCAAGAAGACCCAAACAAATAGCTTACCACCAAGGGAGGACCCATACCCTGTCCTTCCCAACCCTTTCCCCCGCTCCCCACGGCAACGTTTTGTTATATTTAAAACTGACCCTGAACAAGCCAGTTCCTCCCCTGTCCCCTCCCCCAGATGTGGAAGAGTTTGGAATCCACCTTAGCTGCCTATGGAGTTGCCGAGTGTAGCCGAGGTGTTCGGAGGCGGAGGAGATGCTTCCTGAGAGTTTCGGATGGGGTTGGGGTGGAGATCTGCCACCTCCTTAGTAATGACGATGGAGTGCTGGGTGGAGGATGATGCCCTGGCCTGCTCCTTGGGAAGGTAGCGGACCACAATGCTCAGCAGCCGGCCCCGGAAGCTCGGGCTGAGAAAGTTGTACAGGATGGGGTTGAGGACACAGTGCAGCATGGAGAAGCAGTCGATGATTTCGTAGAAGAAGTAGAGCAGGTTAACCAGGTGGCAGTGGAGGAAGATGTGGGTGGCATGCAGGGTGAGCAGCAGCATGGACACATGGTAGGGCAGCCAGCAGATGACAAAGACGGCTATGTAAGCCCACATCAGCAGGCACTGGCGCCTGCTCTCCGGCCGCCCCTGCTTCCGAAGGCGGTAGGCTGTTAGGATGTTGAAAACCGCGATGAGAGGGAAGGGCAGTAGGAAGCCCAGGGTGGTAGCAGACAAGGCCACTGCCAGGGCCCATGTGCTGTACGTCTCGAAAGGTGCTAGGAAGAGGCACATGGGCTCAGAGCCATCCATCAGCTGAATATGCACCACCTCAGGCAGTGGGATGATGGCCGAGAGGACCCAGACGCCTGCGCACACGGCCCTCCGTATTCGGTGCTGGTGGCGCTGCCAGGAGGCAGAGATACTGGTAAGACTGACATAGCGGTCAATGCTGAGGCACGTGAGGAAAAATATGCTGCTGTACATGTTGGCAAGGTAGAAGTAATGGGTGAAGCGGCAGGAGAAGCTGCCCCAGAGCCAGGTGTAGTCCAGCATGACCTCCAGCATCCAGACGGGCAGAGATAGGATGATGCCCAGGTCTGCGATGGCAATGTTGAGGATGTACAAGTTCAGCAGCCCCGCCCGGCCCGAGCGGCGCCAGTTGACGCAGATCACCAGAATGTTCTCCACTAACCCCACCACAAAGATGGCCAGGTAGAGGACGAAGAGGACGACTTGCTTGGCATTCTCGTTGAGTTCCATGTGGCAATCAGAAAAGGTGTGGTTGAAAAGGTGGAGCAGTTCTGTCCAGTTATGGATCTCTCCAAAATCATTGTCAGGTGCCGAAGTGGGGCCGGGCCCAGGGCTGGGTTTGTCTGACATGAGGACCAGGTGAGGCCTGTTAGAAAAGAAGGGAGGGTTGTAAAAGAAAGAAGAGAGAGCTTCCCCAATGGCAGTCTCTGCCCACCCCCAACTAAAAGCCACAGGGGTTAGGGGAATTTGGAAAAGACTCCGGGGCTGAAAAGTATGTTTAGAACTCAAACTGTGACTGCTTAAGTTTGACCCAAGAGCAGACACATTTTGTAGCAACGTCAATGTTATTTGTTCCCAACAAGGTTTCTTCCCAACATTGGCAGTGCCGGCTTACCACCAGCCCCAGGGGTCTCCAGCACAGACACACAGACAAATAATAGATAGACACCCACCCCTCACACCTCCGAGAGAGCCTTTGTCTCCTGTCTCTGCCTGCCGTCTTCCCAGGGAGAAGACGCGCTCACCTGACTTTCTCCCGGAGCACCTATCCTGGAGAGCCTGGTGGATAATGGCTGGTAGTTGCCTGGAGGTTTCACCGGCCACAGATGTGGAGCTGGCTCTGCCGCTGGCTTCAGGCAGCCCTGCTCTCCTGCTGGTAGTAGCTGTCACTGGTTGAGGCTCTGTAGGAGAGGGCTGGGTTTTTTTCCTGTATTCTCCCAATCCAGTCCAAGGGGACAGGATGTCCCAGAAAGACTGACAGCGTGTGTGTGTGTGTGTGTGTGTGTGTGTGTGTGTGTGTGGTGGGGGTGGGGGTGTCAAACTGCAAGCATTGAAACCGAGACTCTCTAGCTGTATGACTTGACCTTAATTAAGCCTCAGTTCTACTCATCTCTGCAAAATGGGGGCAACTACAGTATCTAGTAAAAGTGAGATTTCAAGAAAAAAATTAATTAAAAAATTAAAAACAGACCTTGTGATAAATTTCTTTTTTCTCTAATTCTTTTTTCTTTAATTAAAAACATTTATTTTATGTGTAAGAGTTTATTTTGACTGCATGAACATACATGTACATGTGTGTCTGGTGACTGAGGAAGTTCAAAGAGCTTGGAACTAGAGTTTTGGATGGTTGTGAGCCACTATGTGGGTGCTGGGAGCCAAACCTGGGGCCCCTGCCAGAGCAGCAAATGCTCTTAGCTGTAGAAGGAGACTGCTCTTTTGTTCCCAGCTGCCCAGACCTGAATAATCACACAGGAATAATAATAATCACTATATTAATTATAATGCTGTTTAGCCAATGGCTCAAGCATATTTCTGGCTAACTCGTATCTTTTTTTTTAAAAAGATTTATTTATTTATTACATATACAGTGTTCTGTCTGTCTGTATGCTTGCTGGCTAGAAGAAGGCACCAGATCGCATTACAGATGGCTGTGAGCCACCATGTGGTTGCTGGGAATTGAACTCAGGACCTCTGGAAGAGCTCTTAACCTCTGAGCCATCTCACCAGCCCCTAACTCATATCTTAAATTAACCCATTTTTACTAATTTGTATTTTACCACGAGGTTCATGGTTTGTTACTTCTTGCTTCTTAGGTGGCTTCATGGCGCCTCATTGCGACCGCCTACTCTCTCTCTATGTCTTCCATCCTGGCTATAGTCTGTCCTGTCATAGGCCAAAGTAGCGTTATTCCTTAGTGAATAAAACCTGCACATGTACAGGACAATCCCACATCGCCTAACTGTCGAGTCATCTCTCCCAGTGGCTTAGAGTCTCCCTCCCGCTGTGTGTCTTGAGTTTTTCTCAAGCAGAACTGGGGTACAGGGACGAGCACACCCTGGAAATCACCAGGCTTCCACTGTGGCACCTGCAGTGGTTCCGCTCACCCTGGTCACCCTCATTAGTCCAATGTGGGAGGTTCCGTCCCTGGCCTGGTGGCCCTGGGTTCTATAAGAAAGCAGACTGAGTAGCCATATGAACAAGCCAGTAAGCAGACTTCTCCATGGCCTCTGCATTAGCTCCAGCCTCCAGGTTCCAGCCCTGCTTGAGTTCCTGCCCTGAGACTTCCTTCAGTGATGGACTACGGTGTGGAAGCCAAATAAGCCCTTTCTTCCCCAAGTTGCTTTTGGCCATGGTGTTTCACCACAGCCATAGTAAGCCTGAGTAAAACACACGCACACCTCTTCCTAAGTCGTTATCCCACCGAAACCCCTGCACCCATTAAGTCCCGTTCTCCACTTGGCCTCTTTTTGTTACAGGTTGTTTGCCGTTGAGTGGCAGGACAAACCCTGTGGAAGCTCTGTGCTCTAGATTTTTCTCACCTGCGTTGACGCAGTACCACGGCGATGCCAGGTCCAGTTGGCAAAGATGAAACCGACCTTGGCTAGTAGGAGCCTCTCTGTGGGTGGTTTGCTCACTCTCTGGTGATCATTGCCACGCAGGAAGTGATGCTCCACAGGGTTTATGGGCACATGCTGTCCTTGTGGCCAGCAATTCCTTTTTGCCTTTTTGCTGTGATAATAAGTGTGGCTGGTTTATAGGATGGGTTTTTCAGTTCAGGACCTTAGTCTTCCTCACCCACCACTGATTTTTTTTTTTTTTTTTGGTCAGAGGAAATGACCTTTACTGAGCCTGAGGGCAGCTTGTCATTCACCGTTCTCACCATTGTGGCTGGGAATTGCGGGTCCACAGTGGCATTTGGCACTTCTGGAGATGCAGTCTAGCTACTGCCACTCACCAAGAACATGGCCAGCACTGAGCTACAGTGCAGGACTGTTGGGGTGGTGGTGGTCGTGGGGCACCCTAGCAACAACGAGCAGCTTCTGCTTCTCAACCTTGCTCTCTTTCCCAGTGTCCTTGATGAGGTCACGCTACTTGTGTAATCTGCACCATCCTCGTGACACTTGCCTTAGGCGTACAATGGGTTTCTTTTGTTCACAGAGGCCAGTGGGAGGCTGTGATCCAACTGTGATGGAGGCAGCCACCCACTGCCAGTCTGCTCTCCGCCTGTGTGGCTTTGTGTTTCCAGGGCTCATTCACATGTGTTGACTCTTAGTTTCCTTTCATGGCTGTGTAATGTTCCACTGTATGTACATACCACACTGCATTTATTCACCTGAAGAAGGGAACTTTTAAGATTTGCTAACTGGTCTTTCATCACGGTGAATCCAGATATCATTTGTCACCTAGACCATTGCAAAGGGTACAGTTTAGTGTCATGCCACTGTCGTGCCCATCTCCATGGGAGCCTACACCGTAGTCCTGCAACTCTCCCTCCTCCCCCCCCTTGGAGGTTCTTGGTCATTTTAAAATCTTCAGAAAGTTTTTGCTATTTGTGTGTGTATGTGTATACATGCAGGTATGTGCCTGTGGTAGTCAGAGGCCAATGTTAACTGTTTTTCTCTATTGCTCTCCACTTTATTTACATATTTATTATTATTATTAATTTTTTAAAAGACAGAGTTTCTCTGTGTAGCCCTGGCTGTCCTGGAACTAGCGCTGTAGACCAGGCTGGCCTTGAACTCATAGAGATCCACTTGTCTCTGCCTCTGTCTGGCATTTATTTACATATTTTAAATAATTTATTTTCTATGTGTTTGTGTCTGTACATGAGCAACCAGTTTGTGAGCGTTCTTGAAGGCCAGAAGAGGGTGCTGGACTCCCTGGAGCCGGAGTTGACCGGCTGGAGCCACTCCACATGGATGCCAACTAGGGCCCTCTGGAAGCGCAGCAAGCTCTGTCACTGAGCCGCCTCTCCAGCCCCACCTCTGCATTAGTTTCCTGGTGTCACTCTCTGGATCCGTAGCTCCCCTCTGGGAAGCGGATCAGCAAGCTGCTGAAATTCTCCTGCCTCTGCTCTCCTCCAGTCTTCTTTACCCACAAGGCCATCCTGCCCTTCCAAGCCATCTTTTTCCTTCATTTTTAAAAATTTATTTTATTTTTTTCATTTTTGGGCAGAGCCTCCTTGTAGCGTAGGCTGGTCTGAAATTCAATATATAGCACAGGTTGACCTTGAACTCTTGATTCTCTAGCCTCTGCTTCCCAAGTGCTGGGACTATAACTCTGCACCACCACGCCTCGACCTAATTTTGCTGATTTTCCTCTATCTTCCTATTTGTAGATGAAGAAGTCTGTCCTGAGCTGGAAGGATGTGAAGTGTGCTTTAAATTTTGAAACAGTTCTGCGTTCTCTTTCTTTACACATACACAACTCCAGCTTTTCTTGTATTAGGGTTCCGCCCCACCCCCAAGTGTCCACTCTGTGAGAATTTTCACTCCCTCCTCTGTCCCTTTAACCCACACAGGTGGTGCCTCTTCTGGACCACTTCCTTCCGAGGAAGGCCCTTACGGAATACCAGGGCCACGCCTTGGTGTTTTACTGGCTCCCTGAGCCTGTCCTCACAGGTGGAGGGAGACATTACCCCCTTAAGCAGCTTAGCTTCTCCGTGTGCTGGCCTGGTGGCACCTTTGGACAGATTCTAGAGGGACAGCTGCTCCTTCGTGAGTGTGAGTTTTGAAGCTCTCAGGTTAGATCGTGGTTTCCCTCCTGTGTATACATGTGTGCGCACGTCTAGGCGCCTTCCATTTTGTGTGTATATGTGTGTGTGTGTTTGTGTAAGCTCCTTCCTTTCCATGTGTGTGCATGTCTATGAATGCATGTATGTGTGAGCATGTGTGTGTGCATGTAGGCTTCTTCCCTTCTGTGTGTGTGTGTGTGTGTGTGTGTGCAAACGTATGAGTGCATTCATGTGTGTTCATATGTTTAGGCTCCCTTCTCTTTGGTGTGCGAGTGCGTGCGTGCGTGCATGTGTGTGTGTGTGTGTGTGTATAGGCTCCTTGCCAGCCTGAGGCATACAGTTTTGTCTTAAGCAGCAAGAACAGTCACCTTGAAACAATCCCTGGAAATGTAATTTCCCCTTCTCTGCCTAACTATACTTCTTTTTCCCTCCTCCCGTGTAGACAAGACATTATAATAATCAACATTGCAGAGGAAGGAAGGAGGGAAAAGATCTCGAGAAGCAGAGATAAACCCTGGCAGCTTCTCAGAGTTGGCCTGGGTGAAGGGCTCATGTTTTGACCCTGAAGAAAGGCTGAGACAGGCTGTTCCAGGACCCTGCCTGACTGGCCAGGCCTGTGTGGCAGGGGCAGGTGGGTAACGGGAAGGTCAGGGCTGAAGACTTTGGCAACTACCCAGCATGGGCTTCTAGAAGCTCACTCAGTGAGAAGCTAAGTGTGGCCTCAAGAGCTGCTTTGCCCTCGGGCTCTCCAAAGACTGGGACCCACCCCACATCACTGGCTCTGTGGGCTCGGTTCTCCCATTCACTCCTCAGGAGACAACGTGGCAACCACACTGACGGAGGCTTTAGACCTGATTTCACTTATTCTACTGGGCGGCTGTGCAAAGTTACTTGGACGTTCATCTCCGTTTTCCTATTTGTAGGTTAACAACACTTCCCACACGGAAGTGCGGTAGGCAGTCCATGTAATTGGCGTGAGCCTGGAAGCCACCCTCTCTGGTCTCGTCACTCATCAGCCGTTTTTCTCTACATTGGGTCAATACTGACGTCCTCTTCTAATTAGTTGTCTGGAGTTGCAATTAGGGGGTGGGGGTGGGGGGTGGGAGGAACATTCCCAGAGGCCACCAGGAGTCTCCACGCACCAGGTGTGGCAGCAGCTGACACTAACTGAATAATCACTGTTTATTTTGGACACAGCTGTAAAGGACATTCGCTCAAGAAAACCTCAGATTCTGTAATGTGAATATTCTCATAGATGAGATGACGTACAGAGAAGTTAACCTGCCCAGGTTACAACGCTAGCAGTTGGGCTATCCTGTCTGGATAGCGCAATGACCCCCTGGCAAAGTACTGTCTGCATACACCAAGTTTGTCTGCTATGTACTTCTTAAAATCAGGACTTCGTTAGATTCTCAAAAGGGTTCAAGATGTCCAGATGTTAAAAATGACTGTCCATGGACACCAGCTGGAATGAAATATAGAGCTGGACATCTGTTTCTGGAGGTCAGTCAGCCCTGGGAATCCTGAAGTCTCCTGGTGACCCCTGTGGGTTTGAAGTGGTCTGGAGAGGGGCCTGAGAAGGGGAATCGCCACGGCCCCCCTTTCTCGAGGCTAAGGACAGCTGTTTACTTACTCTCTCCGCCTTCCTGAACAGGAAATGGGAAGGTGCAACTCCAGCAAAGGAAGAGGAAACTTAGACAGATAACAGACCCACAGGGCACCAGATACCAGCCCAGGCCTGCAACTATGATAACACCCAGAAATCTCCCAGCATGCTCCGCCTTCGTGCCCTCCTTCCGTTCCCATGCCTCCCCCAGCTGTTCTTTGGATGTGGGGACACTCCCTTGCTGACTCCAGAGCTTTCCAGTCCTGCCCCCCACAAGAGAGTTTTCTCTGAATTCTCCAGTGCTTCCCATGGCCTTCAATTTCTGTTTCCACTGTTTTGCAAAGAGCATAGAATCTTAGACTCCCCAAAAGTTAGAGCTGGGAGGACTTGCTGAAGTCATCTTGGTTCTTATCCATTATAAAGATGAAGGAAGTGGAGACGCTGGGGAGTTGTCAGACAAGGTATGGGGCATAGGTGGATGAAGAAAGAAATTTGCCTCAGCATTTATTCATCTCTGCTGGATGTTGAGTGTAGGCAGGTGATTAAAACACAGAAATGGTTGTCAGATCTTGTCCTGGGGGTCTCTAAGTCCCCCAGAGCTCTAGTGTGTACCACACTTTGAACACCATCCTTGCTCCTCCAGTCAAATGAAGCCATGCTGGGCCTAAGATGGAGCCTCTAGATAGCTCCCAGTTTTCTCTGAGAAAGACATTGGTTATTGAGCTATTTTGTAGCTCCAAGGGAAGGGGTTCCAGAGACACAGGCCTCTCCTGGAGTCATCTTATGAAAGAGGCCCATACTACCCAGGAAATCTGAGCATGTGGGTGCCATGAGAAAAAGTGCTCACTTTCTTGCTTTGCTGTCTTGGCTCTACTGAAATGAGGCCTTGCCAAGTAGCTTAGGCTGGTCTCGAACTTGCAGTCCTCCTGTCTCTACCTGCTAAGTGCCGGAATTATAGACCTGTGCTACCATAGCCAGCTTAAATCTTTGACACAAAGGGGGGGGGGCATCATTTCAGATGTGGGTTCCTGCGCTAGCATAGAAGGATGTTGTAGCCTTAAGGGCTAAACACTGATTTGAATAATCACACATAGCTCAGACCGTTACTGGCTTTGAAATACAAAGAATGCCTGGACGTGGGGGAGATATGCCCTTACAATGAAGAGAATGGCCTTCACAGGCATGGCTTGGAGTCCATGGTGGCAGAGTCCAAGCAAACACCTGTGTCAAGACTGCAGTGCCGGAGAGGACCAGTAGGAGGTGTGGCTAGGTCGATACTCTGGTTTCTTGTTTTAGGAAGAAGAGATTTAGTCCTCTCTGTGGTCCTTGTTCAGCTGAGGCATTTCTGCTTTCAGAGTGGCTATCGAGTCTGGAATCTAGGTGTGTGTGCAAGAAAGGCCCCAGAGCAGGAAGGAAGAGGACAGTGGTGGTGCCCAAGGCTCATGACTTTTGCTTCAGATTCAGAGTGAAATTTATGGGAGAAGATGTAGCAGTTAAACTTGATCATTAGCGTGCGGGGCTTAGAGGCACCAGGGAGATCAACTTCTGGGTGTGTTTGTGAGGACATTTCTAGAGAGTGGGCAGTGCCATGCCGTAGGGCTGAACTGAATAAACAATGAGAGGCCAAGCATATATATCATCACTGTTCATTCCTCTCGGCCTCCTGCAGAGATCCTATGACCATCA
>NC_022024.1:9217140-9224824 GCF_000317375.1 Microtus ochrogaster
CCACCTCATACTTTTGTTGTTGTGATGACCGTACACTCAAATTACAGCTGGACCCCTGCAGCTGTATGTCAGAAAGAGGGACAAAAGTCCCTTTGTCCTCACTGAGAGGGACTTGACACTGGAACCAGAGTCAGGCACATCCCTGGTGCAGGAACCAACAGCAAAACTCTACCTACTGCTTGAGAAGTTTGTTACCTTACATTTTGCTGGAAAACTAAGCAGGAAAAACTGGCTCGTGTTAATCTGAAGCCATCATGGTTCTTACAAGTCAAGATGGCTACAGCCATGTCAAGATAAAGCCATACAGCTGGGGCAGGGCTTATTAAAGCCATTTTCCTCTTCTCTTTCAGTAGCTCTGAGAGTTTCATTCGGCATTCCTAGACCATATCCCTTTCTTTCTTGTTTTGTTTACATCCTGCTTAACTTCTTTGTCATCTTAACAAGGAGGAGCTTCACTTGAGAGAAATGGTGATTGTTCAAAACATTAGAGCATGTAAAACAACAAAATTTAACCTACATTTCAGCTCCCCAGTGCATAAAAACTGGTAATGTTTTAACCTGTGTCCATTAAAACAAATGCATTCTTCTCACTTACAAAAAGGTGAGGAATTTTTACAACATCAACAACATTTCTTTGAAAGATAAAGTTTCCCTGACAAGATTTCTCGGCATAGCCTTGACCGTCTTGGAACTCAGTCTATAGAGCCAACTGAACTCAAGCTCACAGATCCTCCTTCCTCTGTCTCCTGAGTGCTGGGATTGAAGGTAAGTATCAGCACACCAGGCCAGACTTTTTATGTACAGCATGTCTTCATCAGGTTTCTTTTTCCCACCTGCCCCTGAATTCTCCCCACATCCCTACCCACTCTAGTTCACGTTCTTTCAGCATTTCACCCTACTCAAAAATAAAATAAAATGGAAACCCAAAATGAAAGTCAAAATAAATAAAAAGAAAATATTTTAGAATAAAACAATATGGCCCCTTGTTGTAGGGAGAGGGCCTGCTTGTTTGTCTTGGCCTCCTGGCTAGCTTACACCCAAAATAACCACACAGATACTGTATTAATGAAATCACTGCTTGGCCCATTAGCTCTAGCCTCTCATTGGTTAATTCTCACATCTTGATTTAACCCATTTCTATTAATCTGTATATCACCACAGGGCAGTGGCTTACTGGGAAAGATTAGGCATGTCTGTCTCTGGTGGCTCCATGGCATTCCTCCTTTACTCTGCCTTTCTTCTTCCCAGCATTCAGTTCTGTCTTCCCTGCCTGCCTAAGTTCTGCCCTATCAACAGGCCAAGGCACTTTCTTTATTCATTAACCACAGCACCTTCCCTTTTGGTTTAAACAAGAGAGTCCCAACCCCATACAAAACTATATACATTAGGAACATATATCAAGTGTAATTAGACTTACAACCAGCATAAACAATATTAAGCAAGGAGCATTATGTTTTAATAAACATTCTATCCCATGGAGTTTAAGTCTTGTATAGGAAATGGGTTGGTTAGATCGTAAGAGTACTGTAACTATGACTTCAACCCCACTGAAGGCCTGAAAAGGGAGATAATATTACTTGATCAGGCAGGAAGTACAATCAAGTAGCTTCCAAAGCAAACAATATATGACAGAGACAATTAGCTACCTGAGCAATCACCCAAAGTCTCATTTTGCAACTTTGGCTGAAGCCTAGCGTAACTGACAGACCATTTTTCAGAGGCAGGAAATTTTTGGCAAGATTTGACAGTCCTGCTTATCCATTTCTGAATACTATGTAACTTGTCAGTGGTGGAGGCATTGTCAGTTCCTAGCCCAAAGACCAGTTTTGCCAAGAAGGAAACAAGCTCCAAGTGGAGTGCCTTCGGTGCTCAACCTTCTCTCGGGAATAGATTGGTGCTGTCAGAAGCAATCATGTCTCATGTCAAAAGAACTCTAAGTTATTTAAATGCCATGTTCCACAGATCCTTAAAGTGGTTGAAGATTACCTATCTAGACAGAATACAATCTCTATGTATCTAAAGAACCTAATTGATCTGATTGTATGTACATCAAACATGAACAACTATTGACTTATAATAATTAATGCTTGTATAATTTAAAGACTAAAACTTCATGTCAGAATAGTAAATAATCTGTAAACAAATGTGTAACAAGTGAGGACAATGACTTCAAAATGTAAACAATTTATAAGTATCTTGATCAGAGGTAAGAGTAATATATAACACAACATGAAAATGTACCCTAAATACTGTATCAATATACACAATGTCCTAAACCAAGATAGAAACATGCATATATACAATCTGACAAAATACCTTGGTATAGGTGTACAAATAATGTAAACAAAAGTAACAAATATAATTTGAACTTGTACCAATATACAAAAACTACCAATTTAATTATCTATAAATAATAGCTCACAAGTATTCATTCTATTACCCACTATTACTACCCCTCTTTTTTTTTTTTTTGAACAAGCATAGTTTTCTCCCCAACCCTCTATTTAATACAAGTAATAATCAACAACCCCTAAACACTGTTCCCAACCCTATGGATGAACTTTTTTGGATGGGGGCTTCCTCTTCTAGAATTGCTTCCTGCTGTCATGGGGGCGATGTTCTCTTAATGGGATCTGCAAAAATTAAGTGGTGATTAATTTCCAAAATTACTGTCTAGTATAGTCACAAACAATTTCTGAGCACTCAATAGGGTTTTTTTCCCCAAAGTTCTTATTTGGAGTTCTGGCCAGAATATGAGAAAATTCACCATTTCAGTAGCTGGTACCCAAAATGGTCTTATAGTAGTGCTGTCTACATCACGATGTCATCTCAACTAGGTGGAGTGGTTGCTGTGGGGCCCCATCTTCCTCCTGGAAACTTCAAAGATTATTGCAGGAAAAGGATCTGTAGGAAAATCTATTGTTCATAGTGGAAAACTTAAACATTATTCATATAAACACACATATAACAAAGAATATGATATAGACAAAATAGGCATGGAGAAAGTAAATTTTTTCCTAAAGTCTTCCTATTGTCCCATACTAGATGACTCCGATATTAGACTCTGATAGAAACTCTGAATGCTCCTTTAATAACACGCTTGGATTTATAGAAGTACAGAGCCATTGTACCACTCCAAAACCAGCTGAATATATACGCATATATATGTGTATGTGTGTGTGTGTAAGTATAACCAGTAGTTGGATTCATAAATCTTACTCTGTTTTCTAGATGATTCTTAGTGGATAGTTATTTTTCCTTATGTCAGCATAAGGAACATCCATGTTCTCTTGAATTTTCCATGATGTGTATTTTTCCTCAAAGATAAGAGCAGAACCCTGTCCCAACCCAATATGGTTTTCTTAACACCTGTAAGGTTGTCACCATTGTGGATGAGCAATAGGTTTCTCTTTTTAAAAATGAATCTTTATTAATTTTGATGGTATCCATAATTTTTCTTCTCTTGTGAAAACAAGACCAAAATCCCTTCCCAAACGTAGCTCATCTCCTGTTGGTTCCTAGCTGCTTAGCCCAAAATAATCACACAGAAACCGTATTAATTAAATCAGTGCTTGCACCATTAGCTCTAGCTTCTTATTGGCTAACACTTACATTAATTTAACCCATTTCTATTAATCTGTATATCATCACATGGCTGTGGCTTACCAGGTAAAGTTCCCAGCATCTATCTCCTGAGGCTCCATGGCTTCTCTCTGACTCCACCCTTCTTTCTCCCAGCATTCAGTTTAGTTTTCGCTGCCTACCTAAGTTCTGCTCTATCAACAGGCCCAAATCATCTTCTTTATTCATTAATGGTAATCACAGCATACAGCGAAGAATCCCACATCAGTTTCTTAACCAAATCTTACCTAGACATTAACTTTGTCCTTTCTTTCTTTTCTTCTTTAATTCTCCTCAATTCCACTCTCCCCAATCCTTCCTCATTACTGCTTCTATTTGCCATTTGAAGGAAAAGGTGTCTTAGTATTCTATATCTGTGGAGGGAGCCCATGACCATGGAAATCCTTATAAAGGAAGACATTTAATGGGGGCTGACTCACAGTTTCAGAGGTTTAGTTCATTATCAGAATGCTGCTGGGAAGCCTGGTGTCACACAGGCAGGCATGGTGCAGGAGGATGAGCTGAGGGTTCTACATCCAGATCAGTTCTACATGCATCCATCCAGGCAGCAGGAAGATTGAGACCCTGGGTCTGGCTTGACCTTTTCAAACCCCTTATCCCAACCCCAGTGACACACTTCCTCCAGCAAGGTGAGACCTATTGCAACAAGGCCACATCTCCTTATACTTCTCAGGTAGTGCTGAACAAACTTTAAATTAATGAGCCTGTGGGTCACCTTCCTGTCTAAACCACCACAAGTGAAAGAAAAAAAATATCTTCAAGGATGGGAATAATATGTAAAACACAAACATAGTTTCGTGTTTTCCAGGTGAAAGGTGGCACACCATGTCGTCAACATCCATTATTAAAACTAGAGAAGTGATTCTTGTTTTTTCAAAGACAGCAAGCTGGGCCATGAAGGGTTAAAGGAAGTAAGGTGTCTGTGCTGTGAGCTTACAGCCTCAGGGATGGCTCCCCAGCCCTGATGACATCATGCTGCTCGTCACTGTGTCCTAGTCTCCAGTAAACACATGTCTAAGCTGTCTTATTTTGTGGACTGTGCATTTCATCCATAACTATACCTGTGCTGTGTGACTC
Organism: Microtus ochrogaster; assembly: GCF_000317375.1. Classification (NCBI taxonomy): domain Eukaryota; kingdom Metazoa; phylum Chordata; class Mammalia; order Rodentia; family Cricetidae; genus Microtus; species Microtus ochrogaster. Next base: position 9,221,860 of record NC_022024.1, read on the forward strand.
TCTCTTCCCACTGTCCACAATGCAGGGTGCATTGGACCAAAAGTGCAAAGAGAACCTCTCCTTGGTGACGGACTGCATGGAGCATGCGCTGACTTCCCGTCACCCCCAGACCCGATACTCAGCTGGTTGGGATGCCAAGCTCTTCTACATCCCTGTGAGCTACCTGCTCACCTGTCTTTCGGATGCCTTCTTCTACGGGCCTCCCTGAAGCCTGACAAAGCTCTGTGAAGCCTGCATCTGTTTCCATAGTTGGGGGTATAAGAGTGCAGTGTGAGGGAGAGGATCCTCAGGAGAAAGCAGATGCTGGGCTCGGGACAAACTCGTCATTGGGAGGGAGATCCACAGGTGCCTGACTTGTCTTCCTTTGGTATGACCATGGAGAACATAGAGCCACAGGAAAACCTTCTATGTTTAAACAATGATTCCAATCTTGATAAAAATAAAAAAGTGATCTTCCATGTATCAGGGTCATCCATTTTATCTATTTTAATTATCATGATTTGTTTTTCATTTATCTGTGTGCATGTGTGTCTCCATTCCATGTGTGCAGAAGTACCCATAGAGCTCAGATCATTGTGTCCTCTGGAACTGGAGTTACAAGCAGTTGTGAGCTACCTAAATGTGGAGCTGGGAATGAAATTGGGGTCATGTATTATAGATGAAACTGCTCTTACCTACTGTTCCTGTGTCTAAACTTTTAATTTATGTTTTTTAAGTATTTATTTATTTATTATGTATACAATATTCTGTCTGTGTGTATGTCTGCAGGCCAGAAGAGGGCACCAGACCTCATTACGGATGGTTGTGAGCCACCATATGGTAGCTGGGAACTGAACTCAGGACCTTTGGAAGTGCAGGCATTGCTCTTAACGGCTGAGCCATCTCTCCAGCCCCTTAATTTATGTTTTTAAACAGTAAGTTGAGACAGGATCTCACTATGTCCCCCAGGTACGTCATGACCTTCTCAATCTCTAGCCTTGCTTTAGCACATCTCTTAGGTCTGACACCCACAGGACCTTTGAGGGACAGCGAGGGAATGAAGAAAGGACAGACACACAGACACATGGACAGAAAAGCTGGCATCAGTGTCTCGTGTGTGCTCTGATGGAGCCTCAGCTGCTCCACTGTAAGCTGCAGCCTCAGCTTGTTTATTATAAACAAAATAGTGGAAGTGTTGACTATTCTCTGTAGGAGGTCTGAAGGCAACAGTGTCAGTCTGTGAACATCCGGGATGCTGCAGTTGACAGTTTTCTCCAGAATGATCAGGCATCCATAAACACACGAACTTGAAGTAGAGGAAGAAGGCTTTGCCAATTCTGAACCTGAGCCATATGGCAAGGTTGTACCAATTTTCTTTGGGTCTGAAGACTTGGTCCTTGTATTCTCATGCCCTGGTCAACAGCACACCCTCACTCAGGGCTTCCTCCTCTTTATATTGCTCCGGTGTCTCCAGTGCTGTTATTATAAAGGCACACCCTAGACATGCTGTTATTTTATGTTTGATCAATACATACAAACAGGAATATTACTTATGATAATAGTCTAGCAATTCCTCATCAGACTCACAATGAGTGTTGGTTCCAGCATCAGAGCAGTGAAGGGACAGGATGACCAGGATGTGAAGGAACTCAGAGTCTCCCAATGCTCCTGTGTAGTTCATTCAGACCAGGCCAAGTTTTCTTGTAGGGAAAGCAAGACCAGGGCACAGTGGGTCACTCCTGCAATGTTAGCATTCTGCAAAGCTGAGCCAGGAGGATTTCTGTGAGTGGAAGGCAAGTGTGAATATGAGGTCTCCTGGATTTACAGCTCTTTCTACATATGTGTGAATATATATGTGTGTGCACACTCACAAACACCTTCACACACAAATCACATTTTTGAAAACTACAGTAGTATTTCTCGACTTTAAAGACTATAGATTGTGAGGAAGCTGATCATGAGGGCTGGACCAATCTTAGACCTTTTCTTTGGAGCATCAGAGAAATATGAGGGCTTTGGAATAGTCTTTTTGTACTATGTGAAGATGTGTTACTCGCATTGGTTTAATAAAGAGCTAATGGCCAATATCTAGGCAGGAAGAGGTTATGCAGGACCTGGGGACAGGGAAAAGAGAGCTCAGGAATGAGGAAGGGCAGAGCTGCAAGGACACAGAGAGAAACAAGATGAACTCACAGTGCTGAACAAAGGTAGCACCTGGGCTAGAGAGATAGCTCAGCAGTTAAGAGCACTGGCTGCTCTTCCAGAGATCCTGAGTTCAATTCCCAGCACCCACATGGTGACTCACAACCATCTGTAATGAGATCTGGTGCCCTCCTTTGGCATGCAGGCATAAATGGAGGCAAAATGTTGTATTCATAATAAATAAATAAATAAATAAATCTTAAAAAAAGGTAGCACCTCATAATCCAAAGTCGATAAGAAATATGTGTTTATTTAATATGTAAGAGCTAGCTACTAACAAGCCTAAACTGTAGGCCAGGTATTTATAATTAATATTATGTTTCCACCATGTTTATTAGGGAGCTTGTCTCAACATCAAACCCTACCTATATATGAGGGTAGAAGTTGCTGCCCCCCACACTGGGAAGCACTGGGGGAATTGACAACACCAAGCACAGATCTATGGTTTAAGAAGGACATCATGATTTGACAGAGCAACGAGTAAATAGAAGGAAGTACTCCATAAGAAGTCCACATCCACAAGCCGCACCCTGGAGGAGCGCCTGTCTCTGATTATAGCAGAGTAACACTAGAAATCATTTCACTCACCGTGTTCTTGCTTGTTTGTTTTCCAGCTCCTTTTTGGTTCTGTCCTGGGTCTCTGAGTTATTGTAAAGGAAGAAGTCAAAGTATTGCTTTTCTCAGATTATATGATAGAATATATAAGCAACTGCAAAAATTCCACCAGGAACCTCATACACCTTTAAACACCTTCAGTAAGTGGTTTGATACAAGATTAATTCAC
>NC_022024.1:9227127-9228221 GCF_000317375.1 Microtus ochrogaster
TTAATTGCGGGAGGGGGAGGGATATGGGAGGCGGTGGCAGGGGAGAGACAAAAATAATAAATAAATAAATAATTAAAAATTTTTCTCTTATTTTACATACAAACCTAGTTTCCCCTCCCTCCTCTGCTCCCACTCCTCCCCCTCTGTCACCCCACCCACCTACTCCTCAGAAGGGATAAAGCCTTCCTTGGGGAGTCAAGAAAGTCTGGCACACTAAATTGAGGTAGGACCAAGCCCCTCGTCCCTCTATCAAGGCTGAGCAAGGTATCCCACCATAGGGAATAGAGTTCAAAAAGCCAGTTGATGCATCTGGTCCCACTGCCAAGGGCTCTGGCAACAGATCAAGCCACATGACTGTCAGCCACATTCATAGGGCCTAGTTTGGTTCCATACAGGATCCCCAGCTGTCAGTCCAGAGACTTAGGGCTCCCATTCGGGTCCCTCCATGTGTGTCACTCTTGGGGTCCTCTCTTTTACCTAGCTTTTCTGGGCTTGTGGATTGTAGCTGCTTATCCTTTGCTTTAAGTCTAATATCCACTTAGGAGTGAGTACATACCGGTAGTGTTGGTCTTTCTGGGTCTGGGTTACCTCATTCAGCATGGCTTTTTTATTTCCATCCATTTGTCTGCATATTTTAAGATATCATTAGCACTGAGTAGTACCCTATCGTGTAAATGTATCACATTTTCTTTATCCATTCTTTGTTTGAGGGGCATCTATGTTGTTTCCAGGTTCTGACTACTATAAATAATGCTGCTATTAACTTAACTGACAAATGTCCTTATGGTATGATTGTGGATCCATGGGTATGTGCCCAAGAGTGATATTGCTGAGTCTTGAGCTAGACTGATTCCAAATTTTCTGAGAAATTGCCATACTGATTTCCAAAGTGGCTGTACGAGTTTTCGCGCCCACCAGCCATGGAGGAGTGTTCCCCTTACTCCACGTCCTCTCTAGTATAAGCTGTCATCAGAGTTTTTGATCTTAGCCATTCTGATAGGTGTAAGAGGTGTTTTGATTTACATTTCCCCAATAGCTAAGGATGTTGACCAATTCCTTAAATGTCTTTCAGACATTTGAGTTTCTTCTGTTTA
>NC_022024.1:9229116-9231460 GCF_000317375.1 Microtus ochrogaster
TTTTTATTATGTTGATTCCACCTACCCAAGAGCATGGGAGATCTTTCCATCTTCCAATTTCCCCTTCAATTTCTTCCAAGACTTAAAGTTCTTGTCATACAGGAGGTCTTCTACTTGTTTGAATAAAGTTACCCCAAGATATTTTATGCTTTTTGTGTCTTTTGTAAAGGTTGATGTTTCTCGGATATCTTTCTCAGCCCATTTATCATTTGTATATAGCAGTGCTACTGGTGTTTATTTGTTTGTTTGTCTGCTTGTTTTTGAGTTAATCTTGTATCCTTCCCTATTACTGAAGGTGTTATCAACTGTATGAACTCCCAGGAAGAATTCTTGGGGTCACTTATGTAAACTATCATATCATGAGCATATAGTGAAAGTTTAACTTCTTTTCTTCTAATTTTTCTTCCCTTGATCTCCTTTTGTTGACTTATTGCTCTAGCTAGAACTTTGAGTATAATACTGATATGGTGATATGGAGAGAGTGGACAACCTTGTCTTCTGGCTGAATTTAGTGGGATTGCTTTGAGTTTCTCTCAATTTATGTTGGCTGTTGGCTTTCTGTATATTACATTTATCATGTTTAGGTATCCCTGATCTCCCCAAGACCTTTATCATGAAGGGGTGCTGGATTTCTTCCAAAGGCTTTTTCAGTATCTAATGAGATGATAATGTGTTTTTTCTTTTAGTTAATTATATGGTAGATTATATTGATATATTTTTGTATGTTGAACATCCCTACATCTCTGGGACGCAGCCTGGGATTTATTTTGTTGTTGTTGTGTTCTGTTCTTCGATTTTGTGTGCCAGTATTTTATTGAGTATTTTTGTTCAATAATATATTCAATAAAATAGAATACTCACGAGGGAGATTGGTTTGCAATCTTTTTTTGTTGTGTCTTTGTGTGATATGGGTGTGTCAGAGTGACTGTAGCCTTGTATAAAGAGTTTGGCAATGTTCCTTCTGTTTCTAGTGAGTGGAACAGTTTGAGGAGTATTGATATTAACTCTTCTTTGAAATTCTGGTTGAATTATGCACTGAAACCATCTGGCTCTGGGCTTTTCTTTTTGGTTGGGAGACTTTTGATGACTGTTTCTATTTCCTAAGTGGTTATAGGTCTATTTAAATTGTCTACTTGGTCTTGATTTAGTTTTGGTGTGTGGTACCTATGAAGAAAGTTGTCCTTTTCTTTTACATTTTCCAATTTTGTGGAGAACAAGTTTTCAAAGTATGACCTGGTGATTCTCTGGATTTCCTTTATGTCCGTTGTTACATCTTTCTTTTCATTTATGATTTTGTTAATTTGGATATTCTCTCTCTGCTCTTTTGGCTACTTTGGATAAGGGTTTGTCTGTCTTGTTGAATTTCTTGAAGAACCAACTTTTTGTTTCATTGACTCTTGTATTGTTCTCTTTGTTTCTATTTTATTGATTTTAGCTTTGATTTGATTATTTCCTGTTGACTACTCCTCCTGGGTGAGTCTGCTTCTTTTTGTTCTAGGGCTTTCAAATGTACTGTTAAGTCACTAGTGTGAGATTTCTCCACATTTTTTATATAGTCCCTTAGTGTATGAACTTCCTCTTAGCATTGCTTTCATAGTGTCCCATAGGTTTGGGTATGTTGTACCTTCATTTTCACTGAATTCTAGGATGTTTTTAATTTCTTTCTTTCTTTATTTCTTGACCCAGTGATGATTCAGTTGAGAACTTTTAAATTTCCATGAGTTTGTAGGCTTTCTGCAGTTAGTTTTGCTGTTGAATTCTAACTTTAAGTCATGGTGATCTGATAAGCTACAGGAGGTTATTTAAAAAATTTTTTTTATCTGTTGAGGTTTTCTTTGTTACTGAGTATGTGCTCAGTTTTAGAGAAGGTTCCATGCAGTGCTGAGTATATTATTTTGTGTTCGGATGGAATGTTCTGTAAATGTCTGTTAAGTCTGTTTTAGTCATAACATCTGTTAAATCCCTTATTTCTATGTTTGGCTTTTGACTGGCAGACCTGTTCCTCTGTGCGATTGGGGTATTGAAGTCTTCTACTATTAGTGTGTGGGGTTTGATGTGTGATTTAAGTTTTAGTAATGTTTTTATTACAAATGTGAGTGCTCTTGTTTTTGGGGCATAGTTAGTTAGAATTGAGACTTCATTATTATGGACTTTCCCTGTGATGAATATGAAATGTCTTCTCATCTTCATTGATTAATTTTGGTTTGCAATGTATTTTGTCAGATATTAGGATAGCTACACTGCTTGTTTCTTAGGTCCATTTAGTTGGACAATCTTTTCCCAACCCTTTACTCTGAGGTAATATCTGTCCTTGAGGTTGAGGTTGTATGTCGCAGAAGAATGG
>NC_022024.1:9235150-9235688 GCF_000317375.1 Microtus ochrogaster
TTTTTTTTGTATTTTCCTTAATGGAATTTTTCTTTTCCTCTTTAATGGCCTCTACCATCTTCATAAAATTATTTTTGAAATTGTTTTCTCCTGCTTCAACTGTGTTGGGATGTTCAGGTCCTGCTGGTGTAGAGCCTCTAGCTTCTGGTGCTGCCATTTAGCTCTTTATGTTGTTGAATGTGTTTTCACACTGATGTCTGCCCATCTCTTCCTTCCAGTCAGTGCAGGTGGGACCTGTACATCAGTGTGTAAGCCTTCTATTTATATTTGATCCCTCCTTGTTCCCAGGCAGCTGCTGTAACAGGAAGTCTCCAGCTTGCCCAGGCCTCACTTTAGCCTCTTCTAAATCTCTAGACACCAGAAAAACGGATTTGTTTTCTGAAGAGATTCTGGTTGAGGAGCCCAAGGAGGAGGCCTGAGTTAGGAGCAAGATTTTTTTGTAAATTGTGTCCTGAGTCCCAGCACCTACATATGTTCACAAATCCTGCAGTTTTTTTGTGGAGGTGGAGTGCAAGATGCTGAGACACAGTTGAGGCAG
>NC_022024.1:9246574-9248365 GCF_000317375.1 Microtus ochrogaster
GGAATGTTGATCACAGCAGGTTCTCTGTCAAAGTATCTCTTAGATTCCATCCAGTTTTCCTGTGCTAAGCATGCTACTGTTTATAAATAAGGGTTTAATACCTTAACTGGTGAAACAGGAAGATGTAGCTATAAAAGTGGACCTTTTTGCCATAATACTGCTGTAAGATTAAGTTTTATTTTTTTAAAATTTTTTTTTATTAAAAATTTCCACCTCCTCCCCTCCTCCCATTTCTCTTTGTCTTCCCTACTCCTCCTTCTCCTCCCTCTCCTGTCCAAAGAGCAGTCAGTGGGGGTAGCTCTGACATTAGAAGCCCCAGTCCTTATCATTTCCTTAACAAATGCAGAGTCCAAGCCATAATTAATGACACCTTGCTTAATTTCTCTGTGATCATTCGTTCCTGTTGGCATCCATCTACCTTCTTTGACTTCCTTTAAGCCTTTAGAAGTTGACGCTTTGTCAGAGTAAATTACAGGCTATGACGCTAAAACCCTGGGTAAACCAGTTCTGACAGCCGATTGTACATTGTATTCTGTCCTTATGCCTTCTTTCTCTGTTCAACAGCTCCAATAATTTCTTCAATCATTTCAAATCTTTTTATCATTGTCTCTCTTAAAGCCTGAATCTCCTGACTTGCATATGTTTCTAGTGATTTCACTAAGGTATCAATTTTTTGCACCCATTCTGCACCTGTGATTCCAGGTTTTAATGTTTCCATTCAAAGATAACATGGCCTCCTTGAACTTTTCTTGTATATCATGTAGGTTGCCATCCTGGAGGTACATTCTGTCTGTTACTTTACCAAAACTTTGTGATAACTTCTGAACGTCAAATTCAATGGCCCGAACCCTTTCAGGTAACTTCCTAGTACCCTTGGATATGGAGTCAATTTTGCCTATCATAATATCCACTTGTTCAGATAGCCTCTGATTTTCAATAATTTTAATCCTTTCAACTAGCCCTTCACTATTAGTCCATAAAAATTGTATCGTTCTTAGGAGTGCCATATTCTTCCTTAATCATAGAATATGGAAAAGAAAACTGAAACTAGTAACCAGTAAACTGAGGTATCCGCATAGTCATATAAACCTCGCATGATATAATCCATTGTAAAGAAAGCAGTAAAAGTTGCATTGGAAATGAAAACTGCCATATTACCTATTATCCAGCAGGTGGTGCTGTTGCCGAGTCATGACTAGAACCACTGCAAAGGTGATGGATACTGGGTCCTGTTTCAGTGTCCGCCTTAGTATTTGTTAAAATCTGGGAAATATGAGTTGCTCAACAAAGTAAATGTAATTAAATCAATTTTATACACAGAACCAGAAACCCAGAATCCAGGGGTAGAGAAGAGTGTGACAGAGTCGTCCCGATGGGTTGCAGCTTTCGGCAACAGCTTGCGCTCTGATCCACACCACTTAAGTGCTGTGCTTGCAAGGGAGATTTAAAACCACTCAGAAAAGACCAAACCAGGCAGGCAGAGACTGTCTGGACCTGTGGAGTATGGGAGGCATGGCGTTTAAATCCACGTGGGGAGGTAAACGATAGGGTGTGTGGGGATTTGAAGCCAATCGGAGGCGTGTAAAGATAAAATAAAAAGAATTGCATCAAGAAAAGCCACTGCGTGATAATTTATATTGAACTGCTGGCTCCACGCACAGGGCACAGGCCGTGGCTGAGGGAAGGCTCCTGCAAAGCAGAGCTGGCAGTAGGCAGCCGAGCGGGGGGTAGAGGGGGTTCTAAAACTAAACGTTGGGTGCCAGATGAAGGTGTAAGTCACAAACAATCTCA
>NC_022024.1:9249153-9249755 GCF_000317375.1 Microtus ochrogaster
AAACTCCTTCATCTTTATGGGCAAGTAAGATATCACTCATATACTGGACAATATAAACCTGTGGAAATAGATCTCTAACATTTTGTATAGCCTGACAGACCAATTTCTGGCACAAGGTAGCACTGTTTGCTATACCCTGAGGTAAGACACTCCATTGATATCTTTTCATTGGCTCTTTGAAATTAACTGAGGTTATACTAACTGCAATTCTTTGACAATCTTTTATTGTCAAAAAGATGGCATGAAAACAATCTTTTGACTCTAAAATGATCTTATGGGTGTCTTTTGGTATAGCTGTAGGAGAAGGCAATCCAGGTTGTAATGCTCACATCAGCTGCATAGTTCCATTTGCCTCTCTTAGGTCCTGAATTAATCTCTACTTTTCTGACTTCTTTTTAATTACAAAAATAGGAGAATTACGGGTGGGGGATTGGATGGTATAATGTGATATTTTCCCAGCTATTCTGGCACTAGCTTTTGGGAAGCTTGTAATTTTTCTTCTATTCAAGGCCACTGATTTACCCATATAGGCTTGTTACTTTTCCAGACAATTGGGTAACCTGCATGGGGTGCAGGTTTCTCAGTGACCTCTCCTAAAAATA
>NC_022024.1:9263968-9264854 GCF_000317375.1 Microtus ochrogaster
TACTCAGAACCTCTAGAGTTTGTGTGGAGCTGTGCATCTGGTTCCTGGCTCTAGAGATGTGCCCAACTGACTCTGTGATTCCAGCTCAAACTAAACCAGGCACCTTCCACCAGAGATGAAGCCATGTTTCCCGTATCTGTTTCTTCCACCACTCTGGCCTGATCTGTAAGGACTCAAACTGGTCCTTTTGTTCTCAAGGAGCCGAATCTGTCAGCAAGTCCTCCAACACAATGTGGGCAATTTTGTCTTTTCCTCCATTTCTTTAGTGGAATTTTTAACTTCCTCTTTAAGTGCCTCTGTCATCCTCATAAAATTATTTTTGAGGTTGTTTTCTCCTTCTTCATCTGTGTTGGGATGTTCAGGTTTGCTGGCATAGAAACACTAGTTTCTGGTGCTGCCATATTGCTCTTTATGTTGTTGATTGTGTTCTTACACTGCCGTCTGCCCATCTGTTCCTTCTTGTTGGTGCAGGTGGGGCCTGTAACTCTGTGTGTCAACCTTCCTATTCGTATTTGATCCCTCTTTGTTCCCAGGAAGCCGCTGTACCAAAAAATCACCAGCTTACCCCGGCCTCACTTTAGCCTCTCCTAAATCTCTAGAAACCAGAAAAATGGCTTTGTTTTCTGAAGAGAATCTGGCTGAGAATCCTGAGCAGGAGACCTAAACTCAGAGCAGGATTTCCTTGAAAATGTGTCCTGATTCCAGCACATAAGTATGTTCACAAATCCAGCATCTGTGGAGGTGGAGTGCAAGATGCTGAGACACAGTTGAGGCAGGGATTGACTGCAGTGGGCATGTGTAAGGAAACGTGCATGTATTCCCATATGAGTAAAAGGAGCAAAGATCATAAGAGAATGGAGCTGTGTTACTGAACAGACAGTGATGT
>NC_022024.1:9265655-9266728 GCF_000317375.1 Microtus ochrogaster
CAGGGTCCCTTAGTGGAGCAGAGGATGGGACTTGTCCTTGGGCTATGTGTGCATGATATCTGGGGTCACACCTGGGTCGACCTCTTGGGTTGGCACCGTCGTTGCTCTTACTTGTCACCTGTCATCCTCTGTGAAGGGAGACAAGACTGCTCCTGTGTAGAGCAGCCATGACAAGATATAGGACTGATTTGGAAAAGTAAGATAGAGGCTACTCTTCTTTCATCCAGGTGACAGTGTTAATTGTGATAGCCCAAAGAAGACCCTTGGTTAAAAGAAGTTTAAGAATAAGTTGACAATATGTTGATTGTTCAAATTACTAGAACATGTTATACAACAAAACCTATAATTTAGCACCTAGTGCATAAAAACAAGTAATGTTTTCACCTGTATGCATTAAAGTAAATGCATTCTTTTCCCTTAAAAAAGGTGAACAATTTTTACCTCGACATTGCTTTGATTAATTTACTTTTGAAACATCATTTCTCTGTTTCTTGAATGTTGTGGAACTCTGTAGACCAAGCTGGCCTCCAACTCAGAGATGAGTCTTCTTGTGTCTCCCAATTGCTGGGATTAAAGACATGCACCACCAGAGCCTGGCTTGCATGACAATATTTAATGAATTAAAAAAAATCTCCCATCAAGAAACCCAACTAATGTAACCATATCTTGGGGTCAGATGCTGGGATTGTTTTGTACCTTTGTGTTTGTTTTACCTTTAGTTTTTAGGATAGGAATTGGATACTGATTGGCCACGAACTCAAGACCTTTCTGCTTCAGACCGTCCTGTACCAGGATTACAGGTCTGTCCCACCACCCATATCTTGTTCCCTACAGTTATGATCATGAGCACTGTCCTGGTAGTCAGTTTTCTGAGCTTGTAGTGGGATCCTAGCAATAAAATATCACTGTTAAACAGTTTGCATTTCCAGGAGGATAAGATATGGGATAGGAGTGAGGTGGCACATGACTTTTGGGAAAAATTCACAAAATCAGCAAGCACCACATTAGCCTTAAACCAAGTAGCCTGCAGGTTGAGAAAGCTAGTCTCAAAAAGCCAAAAACTGGCTGTAGAG
>NC_022024.1:9269204-9277777 GCF_000317375.1 Microtus ochrogaster
CTGAGAAATTGAAACAGCAGAGAGAGACTGTGGCCATCTTTGCAGTGAGCAGAGCAGTTATCAGACTGAGGGTCCTAGAGCAAGGAGCCAAGAGTGAAACTAGCAGCCTGGTGAGGAGGCCTGATGGGGAAAAAGGTGCTGCTGGCAGAAACTCGACCAAGGATAAGTCATATGATATAAGCAGGAGGCTGAGTCGGTGGGCGCATGCAGGCATGTAGGGAGCATGAGAACCACAGACAAGGATGAACTTCATGATCTTGGCAAGGCAAATGGGAAGAGAGTGAATTAGGGGAGCCCTGTGTGCCATGCAGCCTGTCAGTTGTAGAGAAGAGGGGGATGATAAACGTGAGAGACACTAAGAAAGCGGCCAGAGAGTGTTTCCAGGAAGGTGCCTGCAGGAGCCATGGGCCAGCTGGACTGAGACGGATTTAGGGAAAGTTCAAACCTAAGAGTGAGGATCAGGTGACATGGATAAGGGTAACCCTGTTCACCTGGACTGTATAGACAGGTCTTACAGTCTAGTTCTAGTCCAGAGAGCTACATGCACCAAATACTTAGGGTGACATTTAAAGCGCAGTCATTGCCCTCCCCATGAGTTTCGTCCCCATTCAGACAACACCTGTCTGAAGCTGTGGCCTCTCCTCCACACAGCCTCATGTTATCATGTGACTGTACTCTGATTCTGAGTGACCTCACAGAAAGTCCTCTGAAGTCCTTGATGTCTCTCTATTTTACAGGAGGGAGCTCTCCTATTTTGGAGTGAAGGTGGCTATCATAGAACCTGGTTTCTTCCAGACTGCTATTTCAAGTAGTGACAGGCATTTTTCACATAACAAGATGCTGTGGGAGCAGACCAGCTCAGAAGTCAAAGAGATCTATGATGAGAAGTTTTTGTTATCCTGTGAGTGGGTTTGGGGGACCAAAGAAAACAAGTCTAGAATTCTGAGTCTCCTGGTAGTGTTGACAGTGGTCACTCTAAGGTGTTTCTTCTTAAAATGAGCATGATTAGCTTCTGTTTCCTTGGTAAAGGGTGGGCATCTCTTCACATAAAGAGATCCTGGCTTCTAGAACATGAGGTCTTGTTTCATTTAAACCACTTATTATTATGACATGAAAGTGAAGCTAGAGTCACAAAACAGTGACTTTCCATGAGCTTGGACTTGTTTCCACTCTTGCAGAGACAAGAGAGTTCTCTGAACAGAGACCCAGGTGGAGCATGTTTGCGGTTCCTCCTTGAAGCTGGGCTGTGTCCTCCTATGACCTCAGACCAGCCTGGCTTGGGCAGGATTCAGACGTGGGTGGCTTGGGTTATAGTGAGGCTTTCCTCCATGTTGGTCTAGAGCAGGAGTGTCAGAGGTAATCACCTCCTGAATCCTTTTTCCTTTTGCATAGATGAAACAACGATAAAGTTATTGGACAAACTGTGCAACAAGGACCTCTCCTTGGTGACGGACTGCATGGAGCATGCGCTGACTTCCCGTCACCCCCGGACCCGATATTCAGCTGGTTGGGATGCCAAGCTCTTCTACATCCCTGTGAGCTACCTGCCCACCTGTCTTGCAGATGTCGTCTTATTCTGGACCTCCACGAAGCCTAAAAATACTCTGTGAAGCCTGCATCTGTTTCTGTTGTTAGGGTATAAGAGTGCAGTGTGAGGGAGAGAATCCTCAGGAGAAGGCAGATGTGGGGCTCGGGACAAAATTGTCATTGGGAGGGAGATCCATAGGTGCCTGACTTTTATTCCTTTGGTATAACCATGGAGAACATAGAGCCACAGGAAAATCTTCTATGTTTAAATAATGATTTTAATCTTGATAAAAATAAAAAAGTGATCTTCTGGGTATCACAGTCCTCCATTTAACTTATTTTAATTTAAAAAATATTATTTGTTTGTCTGCTTGTGTGTCTATATTGCATGTGTTTAGAAATAGAGTCCAGATTATTGATTTTCCTGAACATATGCAGTCTTCCATTGGAAGAACCATATGTAAAACTTGACACAGCATCCTTTAAGGGATCTTTTCCTCTAAGTTTTCAGAAAATAACATAATGTAGTTGTGCAAATTGTAGCAACCAATTAGCTGGAAAAAGATGGTTAATCTGGCCTTCAAAATGAGCAAACACAATTGCCCAAGAATCACTATTTGGAAAGAATCAATCTGTTGCTTAGTATAAGGAATGTTGATCACAGCAAGTTCTCTGCCAAAATATCTCTTACATTCCATCCAGTTTTTCTGTGCTAAGCTTGGTACTGTTTATAAATAAGGGTTTAATACCTTAACTGGTGAAACAGGAAGGTGTAGCCATAAAAGTGGACCTTTTTGCCATAATACTGCTGTAGGAGTAAGTTTTATTATTTTTTAAATTTTTTTTTATTAAAAATTTCCACCTCCTCCCCTCCTCCCTCTTTTCGTACTCTCCTCCCCCTCCCTCTCCAGTCCAAAGAGCAGTCATGGTTCCCTGCCCTGTGGGATGTTCAAGGTCCTCCCTGCTCCATCCTGGTCTAGGAAGGTGAACATCCAAACAGACTAGGCTCCCACAAAGCCATTACATGCAGTAGAATCAAAACCTAGTGCCATTGTCCTTGGCTTCTCAGTCAGCCCTTCTTGTCAGCCATGTTCAGAGAGTCCAGTTTGATCACATGCTCCATCAGTCCCATTCTAGCTGGTTTTGGTGAGCTCCCATTAGATCAGCCTCACCGTCTCAGTGGGTTGGCACACCCCTGCGGTCCTGACTTCCTTGCTCATGTTCTCCCTCCTTCTGCTCCTTCTTGTGATTCTATAATGTGTTGACCAGAGACTATAATAAGAATCTAGAAACTATGCTAGGAGATGAATGAGATGCTCAGCCCACCTCAAGGACCTCCACAAGTTGAACATCATTAAAGGTCAGACTCAGAACTCAAACCAAATAAGGACAGCAGCACCAAACAATTGCCACACTGATAATAAGACTGCATCTCTGCAATTGTAAGTGAGTCACCCAATTTCAAAATTTCCTTTATTAGATTTGCCAGAGTCATGGTGTCTCTTCACAGCAATAAAAACCCTAAGACGGAAGTTGGTGCACGGGCCTGGGTGAGTGTCATTTGTCTCTACTGCATGTACTGGCTTTTTGGGATCCTAGTCTGTTTGGATGCACACCTTCCTTGGTCTGGATGGAGGGGGGGGGCTTGGACTTCCCACAGGGCAGGGTACCCTGCCCTCTCTTATGTCTGTAGGGGGAAGGAGAAGGGTGAGTGAGGGGCAGGATGGAAATGGGAAGAGGGGAGCGAGTGGAAAATTTGAATGGTATTATTTATAAAGAAATAAAAAATTTAAAAAAATCATTCAATTAAAATAGCAAGTCCTGCCCTTCTCAGCATGCCGTGGAATTGTTTGGTGCTGCTGTGTTTATTTGGCTTGGGTTTCGAGTCAGGTCTTACTACGGAGCAGGCCAGGATCTGATGTTCTTCTTCGTCAGCCTCCTCTGTGCCGGGATTGCAGTCACAGGCCACCACGCCTGGCTTCTTTCTTGTATTGCTATTTATAGTCACACAGTCTGTGCTGGCCAACTTCTACTCACATCAGAGTCTGCCAGCACGTTAATTTTAGGATCCTAGGAATAAAATACATTTCCTTGCTTTACTAATTCTTTACATGCATTATAATTTGATCAGGTTTTCTCTTTTGACAACAACTTTCAGATTTTCCAATGTTCCTGCCACCCAGGTTCATATTCTTTTTTTTTTTCCCCAAATAAACAGAAAAGCAAGAAGACAAAAAACTGCAGAAGAAACCCTTATGAGCCCCTCCTTCAAACACTAATACTTGGAGTCTGGTTTGTGTGAGCTGACTGACTCCCGGGCATGCAGCTCCCATAAGGAGACAGTGCATTCCCTGTGGCAGCAGGGATCAGCTGTAAATAGCCACTTGTGGAAAGGTGGGACCATGTGTCCACTTGCCCTGCTCACTGCTGGTTACTGTCTGGAGCATGCAGGTCTCGTGCGTGCTGCCACAACCTCGGTGAGTGCATTTGTGTGACGGTGCCTTTGTGTCTGGAAGACAGTTGACTGGAGTCATCCATCACCTGTGCCTCTGAAAATCTGCCACCACTTGTCTGCACAGACCCTGTGCCTTGAGGGAGGGCTTGGATGAAGATGCCCCTCTAGGACCGAGTGTTGCGAGTCTCTTGCTCTCTGCATGGTGTCCATTTGTGCATGCCTGGGCTGACTGTCATCTAGGGGAAGACAAATGTTTTCTGATGAGGGCTGTGCAGGTCCTGATCTGTGAGTACCATGTATTCCTGCAGCAGAACAATGTTACTAGGATTTCTCCTAGACCCATGACTTGTCCATTAGTCTCAGGTATTTGAGTGCTGTAGGAGAGTCAGGCATGGGTTTCATCTCAGAGTGGACCATAAGTCTACTACAAAGTGCTTAGTTACTCCTTTGTCTTTGGTGCCTCTATTGCAGTAGTACATGTACAGGCAGATCACTGTGTCAGGTCACAGGGTTTGTAGCTGGATGAGCCTGGTGATTGCCTTTCTCCTCTGGTAGTGTGCAGAACACCTTTTAGGACCTCAAATGCTAATCAGTAGGGGTGAATCATTTAGTTGGGCATCTGCTCAACTCCTCCCAGCTTGATGGCATAAGTAAGTGTCATGTTCAGCAATATGGTTACCGTCAGATTGTGGGAAACAGTGAGAAGCCTTGACAATAGCCTGTGACATGGGTTGGAAGTGGGGCTCCATTTTGACCAATGACTCTTTTGACCAATGACTCAACCGGATGTAACCCGTTCCTGGCACTGGAGGTTTTATTTAGTGGCGTAAGATGTCTAGGTCAGGTATCATTTCCCCATCCTATGGTGTACCCACTTAAATTCCTTGCCTATATTCATGTATTTTAGGTAGTTTCTACAGAAGTAGATTTTGATATGACTTCTCAAAACAAAACAGGATAAAATCTTGATGCCAAAGTGGGATATGACATATTGAGCAAGTTTTGAAATCAGCAAATGCCGTGCTTATTTCTCAGTCAAGAAGTCTCCAATGCACCCTGCACAGATAGTGATATTTAGCTGTGGTGTTACTTGTAAGCCTTACTGATTGGTTACTTGAGCAACCAAGATCTAAAGACCAGAGGCGCTGAGGAAGGGCAAGGAAGGGGGTATCATTTTCTGTGCTTGAGAGGGGAGGCTCAGTGCTCTTGGTAATCAGCAAGCATTGTCACTTCCCTTATCCTGTCCCTGGGTTTTGCAAGCATCTGAGGAGAGCTGCTCAATATTGATGCTGGACCCTGCAAGGCCCAGCTTCATCAGAACCTTGAACACAGCACTCTTTTCCAAAACCTTCCTTTGTTTTTTGTAGTAAGGAGGCTGCTTGTTGGTTCCCAGCTGCTTAGCCCCAAAATAATCACACAGAAACTGTATTAATTAAATCACTGCTTGGCCCACAGCTCTAGCTTCTTATTGGCTAAATCTTATATTAATTTAAGCCATTCCTATCAATCTGTATATCACAATGTGGCTGTGGTTTACCAGGTAAAATCCCAGCATCTATCTCCGGAGGCTCCATGGCTTCTCTCTGATTCCACCCTTCTTTCTCCCAGCATTCAGTTTGTTTTTCCCTGCCTACCTAAATTCTGCCGTATCAACAAGCCCAAAGTAGCTTCTTTATTCATTAATGGTAATCACAGTATACATACAGAGGAGAATCCCACAGCAGTTTCTTAACCAAATTTCAACTCAGCTGGTTGGGATGCCAAGCTCTTCTTCATTCCTGTGAGCTACCTACCCACCTGTCTTGTGGATGCCATCTTCTACAGGGCCTCCATGAAGCCTGACAGAGCTCTGTGAAGCCTGCTTCTGTTTCCATAGTTGGGGGTATAAGAGTGCAGTGTGAGGGAGAAGATCCTTAGGAGAAGGCAGATGCTGGGCTCAGGATAAACTTGTCATTGGGAGGGAGATCCACAGGTGCCTGACTTGTCTTCCTTTGGTATGACCATGGAGAACATAGAGCCACAGGAGAAACTGCTTTGTTTATACAATATTCCAATTTTGGTAAAAATACAAAATGATCTTTCATAGATCAGGGTCATCCATGTTACTGATTATGTTAATGATTATGATTTATTTTTTATTTATCTGTATGCATGTGTGTTTCATAGAGCTCAGATCATTGTGTCATCTGGATTGGAGTTACAGGCAGTTATGAGCTACTTATATGTGGAATTGAAATGAAAGTGGGCCCTCTAGTGTAGAAGCAAGTTCTCTTACCTGCTGTCCCAGAGTCTAAACTTTTGTTTTTAAACAGTAAGTTGAGACAGGATCTCACTATGTCCCCCAGGTACGTCATGACCTTCTCAATCTCTAGCCTTGCTTTAGCACATCTCTTAGGTCTGACACCCACAGGACCTTTGAGGGGCAGTGAGGGAATGAAGAAAGGACAGACACACAGACACATGGACAGAAAAGCTGGCATCAATGGCTCGTGTGTGCTCTAATGGAGCCTCAGCTGCTCCACTGTAAGCTGCAGCCTCAGCTTGTTTACTATAAACAGCATCGTGGAGGGTTTGTCTATTCCCTATGGGAAATCTGAAGGCAACAGTCTCCCACCTCACTCCCAAAAACCAAAACAGAAAACACAAAACCAAAACCCCAGGGTAACTAAAATAATCTTATACAATAAAAGAACTTCTGGAGGTTTCACCACCCCTGATTTCAAGCACTTCTACAGAGTATAGTAATAGGAACTACATGGTGTTGGCATAGAAACAGATACGGTGATCAACGGAATCAAATCGAAGACCCAGACCTAAATTCACACACTTATGGACTCCTGGTTTTTGATAAAGAACCCAGAACTAGAATTTGGAAAAAGGAAGCTACTTCACCCTTCATCCTTCTTTTCAGCCTCCCACAGAAGAGCTCCCAGTTTTCAACAGCGTCTGCAGCTCAAATCCCCAAAACCCTTTCACGATTACACCAACAGTCACGTGTGCAGGACCATCAGAGTAACACCCACCCTCTGGTACCAAGCCGGATCCTAGTTTGCATTTCTGTGTGTGATGAAACGCTAAGAACCTGAGAAGGAGGAAGGGTTTATTTGGCTTTCATGACAGGGTGGAACCCAGAGCAGGAACCTAGAGGAAATGGAACCAGAGACCATGGAGGAACACTGCTTCCTGTCTTGCCCTCCATGGCTGGTCATGTGATTCTCTTCCACAACCTAGGACCATCCTCCCAGGGTGTCAACTCCCACAGTGGACTGGACCACCAATTAGAAGTCAAGAAAAAAAAATCCCACAGACATGCCCACATTGTGTTGGAGGACTTGCAGCTGGAATCGGGTCCTTGAGAGCAAAAGGACCAGTCTGAGTCCTTACAGGTCAGGCCAGAGTGGTGGAAGAAACAGATACGGGAAACATGGCTTCATCTCTGGTGGAAGGTGCCTGGTTTAGTTTGAGCTGGAATCACAGAGTCAGTTGGGCACATCTCTAGAGCCAGGAACCAGATGCACAGCTCCAAACAAACTCTAGAGGTTTTGACTAAGGCTTACTGGGAAATTAAGCAAGAAATTCTGGCTCAGGTTGGTCAGTGATAGTCGTGGAGGTTACAACTCAAGATGGCTAAGGTCTTGTCTGACTGAATCTATGCAACCTGGAGAAGGGCATCTTTTTTTTTTATTTAAAATTTTGCTTTTATTTTACACACCCACCCCAGTTCCCCCTCTCTCCTCTTCTCCCACCCTTCCACCTTCCCCATTTTTACCCCATCACCTACTCCTGAGAAGGGGTAAGGCCTTCCTTGGGGAGTCAACAAAGTCTGGCATACTAAGTTGAGGTAGGACCAGGGCCCTGACCGTTTTATCAGGGCTGAGTAAGGTATCCCACCATAGGGAATGGGGTCCAAAAAGCCAGTTCATGCACCCGAGATAGGTCCTGGTATAACTGCCAAGGGCCCTGGCAACAGATCAAGCTACGTAACTGTCAGCCACATTCATAGGGCCTAGTTTGGTTCCATACAGGATCCCCAGCTGTCAGTCCAGAGACTTAGGGCTCCCATTTGGGTCCCTCCATGTGTGTCACTCTAGGGGTCCTCTTTTTTATCTAACTTTCTGGGCTTGTGGATTGTAGCTGCTTATCCTTTGCTTTAAGTCTAATATCCACTTATGAGTGAATACATACCGTGTTGGTATTTCTGGGTCTGGGTTACCTCACTCAGCATGGCTTTTTTAGTTCCATCCATTTGCCTGCAAATTTTAAGATATCATTACTTCTTAGCGCTGAGTAGTATCCTATTGTGTAAATGTATCATATTTTCTTTATCCATTCTTTATTTGAGGGGCATCTAGGTTGTTTCTAGGTTCTGACTATTGTAAATATGCTGCTATTAACTTAACTGACCAAATGTCCTTTTGGTATGATTGTGCATCCTTTGGGTATGTTCCCAACAATGATATTGCTGAATCTTGAGCTAGACTGATTCCAAATTTTCTGAGAAATTGCCATACTGATTTCCAAAGTGGCTGTACAAGTTTTCATTCTCACCAGCAATGGAGGAGTGTTCCCCGTACTCCACATTCTTTCTAGC
>NC_022024.1:9279074-9280278 GCF_000317375.1 Microtus ochrogaster
CAAGATATTTTATGTTATTTGTGGCTTTTGTAAAGGTTGATGCTTCTCTGATATCTCTCTCAGCCCATTTATCATTTGTATATAGGAGGGCTACTGGTGTTTATTTGCTTGTTGTTGAGGTAATCTTGTATCCTGCCATATTACTGAAGGTGTTATCAACTGTATGAGCTCCCGGGAAGAATTCTTGGGGTCACTTATGTAAACTATCATATCATCAGCAAAGAGTGAAAGTTTAACTTCTTTTCTCTAATTTTTCTCCCCTTGATCTCCTTTTGTTGACTTACTGCTCGAGCTAGAACTTTGAGTACAATATTGAATAGATATGGAGACAGTGGACAGCCTTGTCTTCTGGCTGAATTTAGTGGGATTGCTTTGAGTTTCTCTGTATTTAATTTGATGTTAGCTGTTGGCTTGCTGTATATTACATTTTTCATGTTTAGGTATCCCTGATCTCTCCAAAAACTGTATCATGAAGGGTGCTAGATTTTGTCAAAGGCTTTTTCAGCATCTAATGTGATGATCATGTGTTCTTTTCTTTCAGTTTATTATATGGTAGATTATATTAACAGATTTTCATATGTTGAACATCCCTGCATCTCTGGGATGCAGCCTGGGATTTATTTTGTTGTTATTTTCTTCTGTTCTTGGATTCTGTGTGCCACTATTTTATTGAGTATTTTTGTTCAATAAAATATTCAATACAGTAAAATACTCATCAGGGAGATCGATTTGTAATTATCTTTCTCTGTTGTGTCTTTGCATAATTTGTGTTTCAGGGTGATGTAGTCTTATAAAAAGAGTTTGGCAATATTCCTTCTCTTTCTAGTGAGTGGAACAGTTTGAGGAGTATTGAGATTGACTCTTTTTTGAAATTCTGGTTGAATTCGGCACTGAAACAATCTGGCCCTGGGCATTTGTTTTCGTTGGAAGAATTTTGATGACTGTTACTATTTCCTAAGGGGTATAGGTCTATTTAAATTGTCTACTTGGTCTTGATTTAGATTTGGTATGTGGTACCTATGAAGAAACTTGTCGTTTTCTTTTACATTTTCCAATTTTGTGAAAAACAACTTTCAAACTATGAACTGGTGATACTCTGGATTTCCTCTATTTCTGCTGTTATATCCTTCTTTTCATTATTTATTTTGTTAATTTGGATATTCTCTCTCTGCTTTTTGGATAGTTTAGATAAGGGTTTGTCTGT
>NC_022024.1:9281841-9282944 GCF_000317375.1 Microtus ochrogaster
ATTGTGTGGATATCATTTAAATCTGATTTTGTCATGGAATACCTTGTTTTCTCCATATGTGATTACTGAAATCATTGCTGGGTATAGTAGTCTAGGCTGGCACCTGTGGTCTCTTAGTGTCTGTAGCACATGTGCCCAGGAACTTCTGGCTTTCAGAGTTCCCATTGAGAAGTCAGGTGTAATTCTGATAGGCCTGTCTTTCTATATTACTTGGCCTTTTTCCTTTTGCAGCTCTTAGTATTCTTTCTTTATTCTGTCTGTTTAGTGTTTTTATTATTATATGGTGAGAGGAATTTTTTTTTTGATCCATTGTGTTTGGAGTTCTGTAAGCTTCTTGTATGTTCATAGTCATAGTCTTCTTTAGGTTGGGAAAATTTTCTTCTATCACTTTGTTAAATATATTTTCTGTGCTTTTGGTAGGTACTTCTATTTCTTTATCAATTCCTATTCTTAGGTTGGGTCTTTTCATGGTTTCCCAGATTTTTGGATCTTAAGAAATTTTTGGGTTTACCATTTTCTTTGACTCTATTTCTTCTATTGTATCTTCAATGCCTGAGATCCTCTCTTCCATCTCTTGTGATCTGCTGGTTATGCTTGCATCTGTAGTTCCTGTTCCTTTACCTAGATTTCCCATTTCCAGAATTCCCTACGTTTGTATTTTCTTATTGCCTCTATTTCAATTTTTAAGACTTGGACTGATTCCTTCACTTGTTTGATTGTTTTTCTTGTTTTTATTTAAGGGAATTTTTAAAAAAAAATTTCTTCCAATCTTTTGTTTTTCCCCTTTGTTTATTTAATGGAATTTTTCTTTTCCTCTTTAAGGGCCTCCATCATCTTCATAAAATTATTTTTGAGGTTGTTTTCTCCTGCTTCATCTGTGTTGGGATGTTCAGGTCTTGCTCGTGTAGAAACAATAGTTTCTGGTGCTGCCATATTGCTCTTTATGTTGTTGAATGTGTTCTTACACTGCCGTCTGCCCTTCTTGTCAGTGCAGGTGGGGCCTGTAACTCTGTGGGTCAACCTTCCTATTCATATTTGATCCCTCTTTGTTCCCAGGAAGCCACTGTACCAAAAAATCACCAGCTTACCCCGGCCTCACTTTA
>NC_022024.1:9283781-9284235 GCF_000317375.1 Microtus ochrogaster
CAGTGGGTGAAGGAGCGTGTTGGGAACAGAGGTACCATTGAGATCCCTGTCTGTGTCTGCTGGTTTGATTGTGTGTTTGAAGGGGTCTCCTGGTTATACAGCCTGGGAAGATGCTTTATGTGTGTTGGGACACTTGATGTAACAGAGCCTCCTGCCCTCCTCTGCACATCATTGGACAACTTTCTCTCTCTCCAGCCCCAATCTGCTGTCTCTCAGTCTTTCTGGTCTTGGTAAGAAGGTGCCCTGTGGAGGATTCACCTCCTCACCTTCCTGTCTGTGCTCTGTCCCCTTCTCTATATAGACAATCTAGACTGATGGATGCTTTCTGGAGTAGAGGATGGGATTTGTCCTGGGGTGTGTGTGCAGGGTATCTGGGGCCACACTTGGGTGGATCTCCTGGGTCAGTAACATACTTGCTCTTACTTGTCACCTGCCATCCTCTGTGGAGGGAGAC
>NC_022024.1:9288909-9292591 GCF_000317375.1 Microtus ochrogaster
GGGACCATGAATCATTAATGGAGCCTGGCGCCTCAGGGATGGGCTCCCCAGCCCTGATGATACCATGCTGCTGAGGGACAATTGTCTTTTATCTTGTCACTTGCCTTATTTTTAATATAATGCTGATTGGTCAGTAGCCAGGCAGGAAGTATAGGCAGGGCAACTAGGCAGGAAGTGGTGGCAGGGTAATGAGAACATGAGAATTCTGGGATGAGGAAAGGTCACTCTGCAGCCTTCATCGAGAGGCAGAGGAAGCAACGTGAGAATGCCCCACTGATAACAGGTACCAAGCCACATGGCTAATACAGACAAGAATATGGGATAGTATAAGTTATAAGAGTTAATAAGTAGCCCATGCTAACACGCTAACCAGTTTATAATTATTGTGGGTCTTTGTATGTTTTCTTTGGGCCTAAATGGCTGTGGGTCCTGATGGGACAGAAACCTCAGTCAACCAAATGGCACCAACATGGACAGGTAAATCCACTTAAAATCTAAGAGAGTTTGGGAAGGAATTCTAGACACATAATAATAGCGTTATGCACGGCTTGTTGGTAACATTTTCTCAGGTGGACTCTGTTTGCTAGAGGCTAGTGCACCTCATTTAAGAGAGGCTTCCTGACTCAGCTTTGGAACAAAAACCTTGCAGCTTTTTAAAGAGGCCCCACACCAAACACTTAAATGGTATTCATGAGTAGCCAATTGCATGCTTCTTGGTGATGGCAGGGACCTTGAAACTTCATATAGCTGTGGCTATAAACACGGCTCCAGCCAGTTCCTCCACCATGAGGCTAGACTCTCAGAAAGCTAAGGATTGAGGTGGATGCAGCTGTCAAAGCTATGGTTTTAATCCAAGCCATATATGTCACTTAGCCAATTAAAGACTCTTATGGTCAGAAACAGAATGATATACAATAAAGATAGGTTCAAAGACAAAGAAAACCTCTAACGGTTTACAGTGTTTTTAAAAATATATGTAGGCTTGGGAGAGAAAAGTAAAAGGATAAAGTTCTTAAAATAAAAAAGAAAGGAAGAGAGAAGTTGTGTGTGGTGGCACACACCTTTAATCCCAACAATGGGAGGCAGAGGCAGGCAGATCTCTGAGTTCAAGGACAACCTGGTCTACTGAGTGAGTGCCAAGACGGCCAAGATACATGGAGAAAGCTAGTCTCAAAAAGCCAAAAACTTAATGTAAAAATAAAACAATCAGAATTGAAAATAAAGCCATGAGAAGATGGAAAGCACACAGAGAATCTGGATACTGTATGTTATTATCTTCTCTTTGAATTTTTGAATGCTGAGGAATGGTCAACAGCTGCTAAAAGATATTTGATTGTAGCAGCTTAAAATGAAGGCAGACAGAAATTGTAATAATATATACAGCTTTAATTGGGAAATAGACTTACAGAACCAGAGGTTCCAGCGGAGAACAGGAAAGCAAAAGGGAAGGCGGGGAGCATGCCCGCAATCTTTATAAGTAAAAAATATCCTCGGGGGACCCCGCCCTACAAGCAAGGTGATTGACTGGGTCTCCCCTACATTTGATATTAAATGTTGCTGGATTAATCCAACATACATATTTTGAAAATGCTTTGACTTCAAAATTTAAGTCAAAAGATATGTTACTTTGGAACAGAGGTTTTCTTTTGATTCCACAGGAAATGAGAGGCTGTGGATTCATTTTTGATTAAGAAAAAAGAGGTTTGATCAAGGAAGACCTCCTGAAAAATCTCTGATATGAACAGATGGACCAGATGTCTGAATTCTACATCCAGAACAGCCTCAAGACTGCTCACTGAGATGATCAAGCCACACAGAATATTCCAGCCAGGACTGGAACATAATTCTAAATTTTCTTTAGTTCCCTGTAAGATTATTAGCACTCTCAACCATCAGGGTGTAGCTTGGAAAACTATGCCCATATCCCCCCAAAAATGGATTATGAATATTTATCCTTGTTTACAGTGTTGGTTACAAGATGTCATGAATAATGGTCTGGACAAACAGATTAAGAAAAAATATTATATTCAGAGTACTTGTTTAAAAAAAGGGGGGATGTGC
The DNA here is from genome assembly GCF_000317375.1 of Microtus ochrogaster. Taxonomy (NCBI): domain Eukaryota; kingdom Metazoa; phylum Chordata; class Mammalia; order Rodentia; family Cricetidae; genus Microtus; species Microtus ochrogaster. The sequence continues at coordinate 9,290,971 of NC_022024.1, forward strand.
TGTGAGACAAATCTCTTTTATCCTGTCACTTGTCTTATTTTTAGTAAAACACTAATTGGCCAGTAGCCAGGCAGGAAGTATAGGCGGGGTGACCAGGCAGGATGTAGAGGTGGTGTGATGAGATGAGGAGAATTCTGGGAGGAATAAAGGTCACTCTGCAGCCATCACCCAGATGCAGAGGAGGTAAGATAAAAATGCTTAGCTGAAAACAAGTACCAAGCTTTGTGGCTAACGCCAACAAGATTTATGGGCTAATATAAATTATAAGAGCTAATAGGAAGCCTGAGCTAATAGGCTAAACAGTTTATAATTAATGCGAGCCTTTGTGTGTTTTCTTTGGGACTAAATGTCTGTGGGACCTGGTGGGACAGAAACCTCTGTCAACACCATGCTGATCTTCACTGTGTCCTAGTCTCTAGTAAACACATGTCTAAGCTGTCTTATCTTGTGGACTGTGCATTTCATCCATAACTATACCTGTGCTGGGTGACTCTCTCTTTTCCCTCTGTACCCAGGACTCTGGGGCCTGGTCAACAATGCTGGTATCTCCATCCCCTCGGGTCTCAATGAGTGGATGAACAAAGAGGATTTTGCAAAGATACTGGATGTGAACCTGTTGGGCGTGATCGAGGTGACTCTGAGCATGATGCCCTTAGTGAGGAAGGCCAGGGGTCGAGTTTTCAACGTCTCCAGCGTCTTGGGACGAGTGTCTCTGTTTGGTGGTGGTTACTGCATCTCCAAGTATGGTGTAGAAGCCTTCTCGGATTCCATCAGGTAATGAAAGGGATGTGGATATCTGAGAGAATCATTAGAATAGGGTTTTATTTAATGAAGACCATTAGGAGGCCATTATAAATAGGACATGCTCTGATTTGGTCTTCTATACCTGTCTCCTTATCAGAGTAAGGTGATCATTCTCCAGTAATTTATTTTCATGTCTCGAGTAAGGGCAGAGTGGAGACAGGAGTTATTTATTTATTTATTTATTTACTTACTTACTTAGTTTATTTTTGTCAGGGTCTATGTAATTTTGACTGGCCTGCAATTCACTACATAGACCAGGCTAGCCTCAAACTCATACATAGCTATCACCCGAGGACTGGAATTAAAGGATTCTGTCAAGATCTAAGTTGTGTTCCAGCATCGTGCCTAGTTCAGTTCATCGTATCCTGCTAGGAGTTGCAGACATGACTCAAAGGCTATGAGCACTGGCTGCTCTTCTGGAGGTTCCAGGTTCAATTCCCAGGAGCCACATGACAGCTCACAACTGTCTCTGACTCCAAGATCTGACCCCCTCACACAGACATACATGCAGAAAAACACTAGTGCACATAAAAATGTAATAGTATCCTGCTGTAGTGGAAAGCACACAAAGGGAATATTTTTTGAGGTGTAGTCAGACATATGATATTTGGGGAAGAGTCTAGACTCTTGACCTTTAATGATGTTCAACTTGAGGATGTCCTTGAGGTAGGCTGAGCATCTCATTTAGCTCATAGCATGGTTTCTAAACCCTTGTTATAGTCTGTGGCCAACTCATTATAGAACCACAAGAAGGCTTTCCCCCAGACTTTAAAAACTCTTCAGACTCGAGAGGGAGGGGGAGAGGAGGGGGGGCAGG
>NC_022024.1:9293352-9294583 GCF_000317375.1 Microtus ochrogaster
ACCATGAGTTTCATCCCCATCTGCTACACAGTGCCTGTCTGAAGCTGTGGCCTCTCCTCACCACAGGCTCACGTTGTCAGGTGACTGTACTCTGAAGTCCTTATTGTCTGTCTGTCTTGCAGGAGGGAACTGTCCTATTTTGGAGTGAAAGTGGCTATCATAGAGCCTGGCTTCTTCCAGACTGCTATTTGTAGTAGTGACAGGCATTCGTCACATTCCCAGATGCTGTGGGACCGGGCAAGCTCAGAAGTCAAAGAGATCTATGACAAGAAGTTTTTGTTATCCTGTGAGTGGGTTTTGGGGGTCCAAAGCAAAGGAGTCTAGAATTCTAAGTCTCCTGGTGGTGTTGACGGCAGTCTCCCTAAGGTGTTTCTTCTTAAAATGAGCATGATTAGCCTCTGTTTCCTTGGTACAGGGTGGGTATTTCTCCACATAAAGAGATCCTGGCTTCTAGACCGTGAGGTGTTGTTTCATTTAATCCCTTATTATTATGACATGAAAGTGAAGCCGGAGTCACAAAACAGTGACTTTCCATGAGCTTGGACTTGTTTCCACTCTTGCAGAGACGAGAGAGTTCTCTGAACAGAGACCCAGGTGGAGCATGTGTGCAGTTCCTCCTTGAAGCTGGGCTGTGTCCTCCTGATGACCTGGGACAGGCTAGGCTTGGGCATGGCTTCAGATGTGGGCGGCTTGGGTTCTAATGAGGCTTTCCTACATGTTGGTCTAGAGCAGGAGTGTCAGAGGTAATCACCCCCTGAATCCTTTCTCCTTTTGCATAGATTTGACAGGGCTAAAGTTATTGGACAAACTGTGCAACAAGGACCTCTCCTTGGTGACGGACTGCATGGAGCATGCGCTGACTTCCCGTCATCCCCGGACCCGGTATTCAGCTGGTTGGGATGCCAAGCTCTTCTACATCCCTGTAAGCTACCTGCCCACCTGTCTTGCAGATGTCATCTTATTCTGGACCTCCACGAAGCCTGAAAAAGCTCTGTGAAGCCTGCATCTGTTTACGTAGTTGGCAGTTTAAGAGTGCAGTGTGAGGGAGAGGATCCTCAGGAGAAGGCAGATGCTGGGCTCGGGACAAAATTGTCATTGGGAGGGAGATTCATAGGTGCCTGACTTTTATTCCTTTGGTATAACCATGGAGAACATAGAGTCACAGGAAAAGCTTCTATGTTTAAACAATGATTCCAAACTTGGTAAAAATAAGAAACTGATCTTCCATGTA
>NC_022024.1:9296013-9296992 GCF_000317375.1 Microtus ochrogaster
ATAATACTGCTGTAGGAGTAAGTTTTGTAGATATTGTAATGCTTGCCAAGGCTGATCACAATTAATATAACGGACTTGCTGTCTCTTTATGGCATCTCTAACTGTGTGAGTGCCTCTTTGGCTTCTTCTGTAAGCTGTCTAGTGGAATTTGGATCACTGTTCCCTTTAAGAATTTTACTTAGTGGATCAAGGCCTCCCGTAGGATATTTTAAATAAGGTCTCAGTTATTGGATGTTTTCCAACAAATTTTAAAAATCATTTAGAGTCTTTAAACTATCCTTTTTAATTTTTAGTTTTGAGGCCAAAATTTCCTTTAGAATTTAACATATCATCTAAATTCTGGAAAGGCGGGTCTCTTATATTTTCTCTGGATCAACGATTAACCCTGTATGCTCTATTTTAGTAGTTCATATATCTCAAGTAAAACTCCTTCATCTTTATGGGCAAGTAAGATATCACTCATATACTGGACAATATAAACCTGTGGAAATAGATCTCTAACATTTTGTATAGCCTGAGAGACCTATTTCTGGCACACACTGTTTGCCATACCCTGAGGTAAGACACTCCATTGATGTCTTTTTATTGGCTCTTTGAAATTAACTGAAGTTATTTATTAATATTAAATGCAAATCTTTGACAATCTTGTGGTGCCAAAGGGATGGCATGAAAACAATCTTTTGAATCTAAAATAATTTTATGGATGTCTTTTGGTATAGCTGTAGAAGGCAATCCAGGTTGTAATGCTACATGGTTCCATTTGCCTCTCTTAAGTCCTGAATTAATCTCTACTTTTCTGACTTCTTTTTAATTACAAAAATAGGAGAATTAAGGGGGTGGGGATTGGATGGTATAATGTGACATTTACCCAGCTATTCTGGCACTAGCTGTTGGGCAGCTTGTAAGTTTTTTTCTATTAGAGGCCACTGATTTATCCATATAGGCTTGTTACTTTTCCAGACAATTGGGTAACCTGCAT
>NC_022024.1:9297492-9298837 GCF_000317375.1 Microtus ochrogaster
TGAAATAGTCCATTTTTTGGCAATTTTGAAGGCTATTGACTAACAGGTATAACAGAAATATCCATACCAGTATGAAGAAGACTAGAAAACATTTTTCATCTGTAAACAAAGTGAGTTCTAGTTACTGTGGAACTTTGACTTATAGACAATAGAGGTCAAATGGACCCAATCTGACATCTCCTCTCTTATCTCTCTTTGATTTTTGGTTTGCACAATGCGAAGTAAAATTAATTGTGAAAGCCTCTGGCTTGTCTTTACTACAGAAAATGAGTCCTAACCTTGATTTCTACTTTGTAATCAGTGTCAATGTCTCCAGGGGCAACAAGGATCCCTTTCCTAGTGATGCTGCTTCTTCCCAACAGTAGCCCCATAGTGCCCTCTAATAAACCCCAGTGGAGAGAGCTTGCATTCCTATTTGGGGAGTCAGAACCATGTATATGGAAGAGCTGAGATTGAGCCCTGTGCCGCCTGGGGCTGCCCTGCAATGTTCCTGAATGGGTTTTCTTGTGGGAGAACAGGTTGCTGGGTTACCCCGAAAGTTGTCTATGACCCGAGGCTTGCCCCTATGTCCATTTCCTAAAAGGGGGTTCCCTTGGTCATTTGTCTTTGGCCTGTGCTTGATAGTCCAATGCTTCTCTCTCCTGCATCTCTTGCACAGTCCTGGTTCCTTCCCTGCCCTCAGGCTTACTCTCCTATCAGGACATTGCCTGATGTGATGCCCCATGAGACCACACCCAAAGCAGCTTCCAGGAGACCCAGTAGATCTCACTGTTCCTGGGTCTTGATGTCTTTGTTGAAAGGGAACATCACTAACAGTCTTTCCCTGTAAATCAGCAGCTATGGTCAGTCCCTGAGTATACAAGTGGTCAATATCTGAAAAAAAACCCGAATATAATCAGTAACGTTACTTTTCTTTCTAAAAGGCCTTCAAGCAGTTTTATGTATGGCATCAGCATTCTCAAAGGCTAGCTGTTTAACTATCAAAAGTCTTGCTTCTGTATCTCATTTCTAATCCACATCCCCAGAATTTATTTCCTCCAAGCAAAAATATGGATGGGCTTATCACAGCAATACCCAGACCCGTGCACCAACTTCAGTCCTAGGGTTTTTATTGCTGTGAAGAGACACCATGACTCTGGCAACTCTAATAAAGGAAATCATTTAAATTGGGTGACTCACTTACAATTGCAGAGGTGCAGTCTTATTATCACTGTGGCAAGCATGGTTGTGTGCAGGCAGACGTGGTACCTCAGAAGTTCCTGAGAGGACTTCCTCTTGTAAGCAACAGGGAGTCAGCTGAGACACTGGGTGGTATCATGAGCAGAGGAAAATGCAAAGCCCAATC
>NC_022024.1:9300148-9300783 GCF_000317375.1 Microtus ochrogaster
AGGTCAGGCCAGAAAGTGGTAGAAGAAACAGATACAGGAAACATGGCTTCACATCTGGTAGAAGGTGCCTGTTTTATTTTGAGCTGGAAATAGTCAGTTGGGCACATCTCTAGAGCCAGGAACCAGATGTAAACTCACACACTATTCTAGAGGTTCTGAGAATGGCTTGCTGGGAAATTAAGCAAGATATCCTGCCTCTGTTAAGTCAGGGGCACCTATGAAGATTACAACTCAAGATGGCTGTGCTCATGTGTGCTTGAATCCGTGCAGCCAGGAGAGGGTCCTGTTGAGATAAAAATCATTTCCTCCACCAATCATGCTGGGACTTAGGTATCTGGGGTCTCAAGAGCCATCGCCTTGTTTTTCTGTGAGGTCAGCCTTCCTGTTTGTAGTTGGCCCAGCTTTTTCCCAGTCATGTGCTGTAAAGGAAGATACCAGTTCAGCCTGTCCTCTCTTCAGCCTTCCCTGCAATTCTAGAGACAAGGAGAGTAATGGGGACCCTAAGAGTCCAGCTCTTAAGAAATCCCTGTCCAGGTTAAATAAAAGACACCACAATAAGGGAAAGTGGCTGAAGTCTGGGGGTAAGAAATCTACTCACTGTAGGGATTGTCTACCCATGTTTCTTCTTCCCTTTT
>NC_022024.1:9304997-9305468 GCF_000317375.1 Microtus ochrogaster
GACCTGGGTCATGGAGACTTAGAGGATGGTATCCATGCTGTGAGCCTATGGCCTCAGGGACGGCTCCCCAGCCCTGATGACATCATGCTGCTCTTCACTGTACCTGGTCTCCAGTAAACACATGTCTACGCTGTCTTATCTTGTGGACTGTGCATTTCATCCATAACTATACCCGTGCTTGTGACTCTCTCTCTTCTCTTTGTACCCAGGACTCTGGGGCCTGGTCAACAATGCTGGCATCTCCATCCCCTCGGGTCCCAATGAGTGGCTGAACAAAGAGGATTTTGCAAAGATACTGAATGTGAACCTGTTGGGCGTGATCGAGGTGACTCTGAGCATGCTGCCCTTAGTGAGGAAGGCCAGGGGCCGTGTGGTCAATGTCTCCAGCGTCATGGGTCGAGTGTCTTTCTTTGGTGGTGGTTACAGCATCTCCAAGTATGGTGTGGAGGCCTTCTCAGACTCCCTCAGGTA
>NC_022024.1:9306083-9307355 GCF_000317375.1 Microtus ochrogaster
GGAGGATGGTCACCAGGTTGGCTGAGGTAGACCTGAGGAGAGTCGTAGGGTGCTGGACAGTTATGTACAGCACATCAACGGTATGGCAAGAGGGGAGCCCTTCGGGGTAGGTCCATCCCTGGCTGCAGGGAACATGAGGGTGTGGATGGGAGGAAGTGGCAGGCAGGGGCTTGCTCTCTGAAGACCTTTGCGGGAAGCAAGGAGGAGATGTCCTGGGAGCATCCTGGGAGAGATGAGGGCAGACTGAGACTTAGGGGTGAGATGGAGGTGACCTGGGCAAGGATAGTGATCTTTTTGTCAGCCCTACACAGAGAGAGCTCACACAACTGTCATAGAACAGAGGCAGGTAAGCATCATACTCCAAATACTTAGGGTGACATTTAAAGCACAGAGGTATTGGCCTCACCATGAGTTTCATCCCCATCTGCTGCACAATGCCTGTCTGCTGTGGCCTCTCCTCACCACAGGCTCATGTTGTCAGGTGACTGTACTCTGATTCTGAGTGACCTCACAGAAAGTCCTCTGAAGTCCTGGATGTCTCTCTATCTTGCAGGAGGGAGCTCTCCTATTTTGGTGTGAAGGTGGCTATCGTAGAGCCTGGCTTCTTCTGGACTGGTGCTTCCAACAGTGACATGCATTTATGTAATGCTAAGATGCTGTGGGACCGGGCCAGCTCAGAAGTCAAAGAGGTGTATGGAGAGAAGTTTCTGGCATCCCGTACGCGATTTATGAGGGCCTAAGTCAAACTAGTCTGAATCCCTGGGCTCCTATTCATTTTATCCGAAGTAACCACAGGATCTTTCTCTTCAAAGGAAGAGCATTTAGACCCATGGCATGGGTGGGCACATTTTCGGGATGTGAGTTCCTTGACCTAGAGCTTGGGGCTCTGTTCCATCTGAACCTGTCATCCTCTTCAGCTGAGAGTGAAGTTACCAATGGGAGCAGGGTTGGACAGCACTTTCCATGAGCTGACACCCAGGTGGAGCATGTGCATGGTTGCTCCTTGAATCTAGGGTGTGTCTTCTGACGACCTGCGACAGCCTAGGCTTGGGCTCTAGTGAGGCTTTCCTCCATGTTGGTCTAGAGTATGAGCGGTAGAGGTAATCACCCCCTGAATACTTTCTCCTTCTGCACAGATCTGACAGAGCTAAAGTCACTGGACCAAAAGTGCAAAGAGGACCTCTCCTTGGTGACGGACTGCATGGAGCATGCGCTGACTTCCCGTCACCCCCGGACCCGATACTCAGCTGGTTGGGATGCCAAGCTCTTCTT
>NC_022024.1:9325339-9326484 GCF_000317375.1 Microtus ochrogaster
AAGCGTAAAGTATGTGGAAGCATGACATCTACCTGTAAAACACAAGCAGAGCATCTTGTTCTCCAGGTTAGCAGAGGCACAGCATGTGTTCAACATCTGTTCTGAAGACCAGCTGAGAAGTGACTGCTATTGCTTCCCATGCAGCACACGCGACCATGAATCATTAAAGGAGCCTGGAGCCTCAGGGATGGGCTCCCCAGCCCTGATGATACCATGCTGCTGAGGGACAATGGTCTTTTATCTTGTCACTTATCTTATTTTTAATAAAACGCTGATTGGCCAGTAGCCAGGAAGGAAGTATAGGCAGGGCAACCAGGCAGGAAGTGGTGGCAGGGTAATGAGAACAGGAAAATTCTGTGAAGAGGAAAGGTCACTCTGCAGCCATCACTCAGAGGCAGAGGAAGCAAGATGAGAATGCCTCACTGATAGCAGGGTTCAAGCTGTGTGGCTACCACAGACAAGAATTATCGGCTAATATAAGTTCAGTAGTTAATAAAAGCTTGAGCTAATAGGCTAACCATTTTATATTTAATCTGGGCTTTTGTGTGTTTTTTGGGGAATAATGGCTGTGGGACCTGGTGGTACAGAAACTCTGTCAACACCATGCTGCTCGTCACTGTGTCCTAGTCTCCAGTAAACACATGTCTAAGCTGTCTTATCTTGTGGACTGTGCATTTCATCCATAACTTTACCTGTGCTTGTGACTCTCTCTTTTCCCTCTGTACCCAGGACTCTGGGGCCTGGTCAACAATGCTGGCATCTCTGACCCCTCAGGGCCCAATGAGTGGCTGAACAAAGAGGATTTTGCCAAGATACTGGATGTGAACCTGTTGGGCGTGATCGAGGTGACTCTGAGCATGCTGCCCTTAGTGAGGAAGGCAAAAGGCCGAGTGGTCAATGTTTCCAGCATCTTGGGTCGAATATCTGTATTTGGTGGTGGTTACTGCATCTCCAAGTATGGTGTAGAAGCCTTCTCGGATTCCCTCAGGTAATGACAGGGATGTGGGTATCTGAAAGAATCATTGGAATATGGTTTTATTTAATCAAGACCATTAGAAGGTCATCATGAAGAGGACACGCTCGGGTTTTCAGGTTCTATAACTGTGTTTTTTTAGGAGGGAGGTGATCATTCTACAGGAATACAT
>NC_022024.1:9326584-9327969 GCF_000317375.1 Microtus ochrogaster
AAGATGTAGTACATTTACACAGTGGAATGTTACTTAGCTGTAGAGAAAAAGTCTAGAAGTTTGCTAATAAGTGCATCAAACTGAAAATTATTATATGATCAAATAATGTTCAGAAAGACACCGTATAAATTATTTGGTTTCATATGCAGTTCTGAGTTTTGAATATTCTCCTTCAGGTGTTTAACTTGGAATACATGCGCAGGGGACAAGGGCCTCTCTCTTTGGTTAGGGTAAAGACAGCGCTGTGATTCTGGGGACTGGCCTGTGAACAGGGAGGTGGGGAAGTGGCTTTTCTCTCCTTTTCTCCTTGGTGTTCTTGTATGCCACTCGTCTGCATGTACATCTCTTTCCCTTGTCTGTGGAAATTTTCTTCTATGCTTTTTGACTGAACATATTTTCCATGAAGGATTCTTCTCATTCTTCGGTTTTCACAAATCATAGTTGTGAATTTTTCATGGTTTCCAAAGAGCTCACATGCTTCCTTCATACTAAAAAAAAAATTACATCATGACAAACCTTTTATTTGAATGATTGACTTTCTCTCATCTTATAGCCCAGTTTTCCATACAACACATTCCAATTTTGTGGCTCTTACTGTGGTTTTAGTTCAACTTATGTAATTTTTCATTTCTAGGGTTGTTTATTTCTCTAGATTCTAGGATCGTTTTATTCTTAGGTCTGTCTGTTAAGTTCAGTGTTCAGATCCTGAATATCTTCTTTATTTAGGTTTTTGTTTTCTGAATTAATTCAGGAAATTATTTGTACCCCAAAATTATTTGTGCACTGATGGATTCATTGGTGAATTATCTGAACACATTCAAAATCATTCTTTTAATTCTTTGTGCTGAATTTTATTCATGTCACTCTTACTACTTACCACTACTATGACATTGGCTGATTTGGGGGGAACTGTGCTGTCCTGGGTTTTTCATGTAACTTCCGTTTTTGTAATGGGGCTTTTTCATCTGGATTTAGTTTGTTGATGAAGTGTTTTTGATACCTTTGTGTTCATGGAGTGTTTGGATTGGTGCTTGGTGTTCCTAGTTGGGTTCTTCTTGGCTCATCTGTGTTTTGCTTGAGCTCAGATTGGAGACGCGTGGTGCTGGCAGGGTTGTAGACTGGCAGGATAGGGGACTGATGCGGGATGAGCTAAAGGTGGAATGTCCTGACCTCACAAACCAGGCTTCAGTAACTGTGGTGGGATATGTGGTGGGCAGGGTTCAGAATGTCCCACGTCCTCCAGTCTCATGAGCCAGGTTATACGTATTACACTGGTTGTGTGTGGTCCCTATGGGTTCACATATGTTCTGACCTCATGAACCACTTTACACACAGTGCCATGGGTATATTCTCTAAGGCTCTGATCAAGGTGGTGAACCATCCAC
>NC_022024.1:9332319-9332841 GCF_000317375.1 Microtus ochrogaster
AGTAGGGGATCTAATGAAGGACATGCTACACATGTGTGAGGGGAGGGCTGACTTCAGGGGAAGGTGGGCCAAGCAGGACCTGACATCTTGCCCTGTGTGCTTGACATTAGCTGTAGAAGTGAGGATTCACACGTGTTTGAGAAGACACACCAAACGTCCCCAAAGGTGGCCAACGTGACCATCTTTTCTGCGGCCTAAGCCATCAGATTTCCTAAAGCAGGAAAACATTCTCACTCATTGAGTGTCTCAGGACAAGTGACTCAGCCTCAACTGTGATGCCAGGTTACATCTGGACCATTGTGAGGAAAGTGAGGTCACTTTCTGAACCCCTCCAGCCTGAGCCTCCTCCACACGGGCTTTCTCTAGAACTGGCCAGGGCTGCCAGCTGCTCTCCTTCTGCCTTGGCGTGTGTACAGTGTGTCACTGAGATGTTCAATGCTCGTAGCTCCTAGTTGTTGGAACTCTTTGGGGGAAGGATTAAGACATGTGGTCTTGTTGGACTAAGTGTGTCACTGGGAGTAA
>NC_022024.1:9360831-9364834 GCF_000317375.1 Microtus ochrogaster
TTTTTTAACAAATATATTTTTACCCCAACTCTCTATCTAATACAAGTAATTACCAACAACCCCTAACAGTGTTCCCAACCCTATGGACAAACTTTTTTGGGATGGGGATGTTGTCTTCTAGAATTGTTTCCTGCTGTCATGGGGGCAATGTTCTCTTAATGGGATCCTGTGAAATTAAAGTGATGGTTAAGTTTCAAAATTACTGTCTAGTATATTTACAAACAATTTCAAAACAGTCAATAGATAGGGATTTTTGGTTGTTGTTGGTTTTTTTTTTTTCAAAATTCTTATTTGGAGTTCTGGCCAGAACTTGTCATGAGAAGGTGCAACATTACAGCAGCTGGTACCCCCAAAAAAGAAGCAGTCTTATAGTAGCTCTGTCTTCATCATGATGTCATCTCTACTAGGTAGAGTTGCTGCTGTGGGGCCCCACCTTCTTCCTGGAAAATTCAAAGATTACTGCAGGAAAAGGATCTGTAGGAAAAGCTATTGTTCATCATGAAACACTTAAACATCATTCATATAAACATACATTCAATGAAGAATATGATATAGACAAAAAAGTCATGGAGAAAGTAAAATTTTTCCTAAAGTTTTTCTTTTGTCCCATACCAGATGTCTCTTGATATGAGACAGAAACTCTGAATGTTCCTTTTAACAACATGCTTGGATTTAGAAAAGTACAGAGCCATTATCCAACTCCAAAACCAGCTGAATGTGTGTGTGTGTGTGTGTAAATGCAATTATAATCCATACCTGGATTCATAAACCATATTCTGTTTTCTAGATGGTCCTTAGTGGATAGTTATTTTTTCTTCTTTCAGCATTCAAACATCCAGGGTCTCTTGAATTTTTGATGGTGTGTATTTTCCTGCAAAGATAAGAACAGAACCCTGCCCCAACCCTATATGACTTTCCTCACCACCTGTATGGTTGTCGCCATTGTGGATGAGCTGTCATTTCTCTGTTTCAATAGGTTTCTCCTTTTCAAAGTGAATCTTTATTAATTTTGATGGTATCCATAATTTTTCTTCTCTTGTGGAAACAAGAGTGAAACCCCTTCCCCCAGTAGTACATCTCGTGGTTTTCCTTGGGAGGTCAACACATCCTTGAAATATCCTGGTTGATTCAGTTCAGAAGTTTTTCCCATTATCTAATGCCTCTGGCACTGTTGTTCTCTTCTCATTAGCGTTAAGAAAATTCTGACACGTACTGGTAAGTTTAAATCCTATCCTTGTACCTCCACCCCCTGTTCATCAGTTCTCATAATTTCCTCAATCATTTCAAATCTTTTTACCACTGTCTTCTGTAAAGCCTGAATCTGTTGACCTATGAGTTTTTCTAATGGTTTCATTGACTCAAATAACCTCTCTCCTCATTCTGCACATATGATTCCATAGTATGAATTTTTTCCATTAATGATATCTTCTCATCTTTAGATATTATTTGGATGGCGTGCTGAGTGCCTTCCTGGAGAGAGACTCTACCTACTAACTTATAATAATTTTAAGCAGATTTTGATTGTCAAATTTAACAGTATTACTTCTTTCAGATAATTTTTAGTACCCTTTCACACTGATTGAATTTTTCTGTCAAAGTAATGTTATCCTTTTCTATCATATTTATTTTTTCAGTTAACTTTTGATTTTCAATGGTATAAATTCTGTCAGCTAGCTGTTCATTATTAGTCCATAAAGACCGTATCATTTCTAAAGTGCCTCATTATTAGCCTGTTATCAAACCATTATTTTAAAGATATAATACGGTTAGGGAGAACATGAGCAAGGAAGTCAGGACCGCGAGGGGTGCACCCACACACTGAGACAGTGGGGCTGATCTATTGGGAGCTCACCAAGGCCAGCTGGACTGGGACTGAAAAAGCCTGGGATAAAACCGGACTCTCTGAACATGGCGGACAATTAGGACTGATGAGAAGCCAAGGACAATGGCGCTGGGTTTTGATCCTACTGCATGTACTGGCTTTGTGGGAGCCTAACCTGTTTGGATGCTCACCTTCCTAGACCTGGATGGAGGGGGGAGGTTCTTGGACTTCCCACAGGGCAGGGAACCCTGACTGCTCTTTGGACTGGAGAGGGACTGGGAGGGGAATGGGGGGAGGGGGAGAGGAGTGAGGTAAGGGGGAGGGAAATGGGAGGCAGGGAGGAGGCGGAAATTTTTTCAATAAAATAAAGATATAATACAAAAAACAAAGCTAAGTCCCAATATCAAATAAATAGATGTATCAGAAAAACCATATAAGCCTTGTAGAATATCATCCATAATATAAGCAAAAATGTTATTATATTTCTGGATGGTGATAATGGTCTGCCATTATATAACTTTCAAATTTATTGATTATTTTTTAATCAAGTGAACTTTCCTCCATTATGAGAATTCAGTAAATTGTTATCTGGAAACACAAACTGCCAAAATTGCTGTGTGCCAGGGAAAGCAGCAGGGGAAAAAGTGAGTGTGAGCTGGAGAAATTGCCAAGTCACTGCATGGTGAGCCTACCAATGGGTTACCTCTACTGTGGTGGGGTTTTGATAGAAAACCACATAGGTTAAATCAAGCCAGGTGGGAGACTTTTGGCCCCAAACATTTTGAGCTGGTTCTAGTAGTCATAGAATCAGTATTCATGTGAATTTGTACCCCAAAACTCCTAGCACCAAATGAAGCATGATTAATATAAGCCTTGTATGTGTATTTATTTTCATATAAGGCTGGTACCTTTTATAAATTTTGAACATATATTCTATCATGTGAATGACCAAATTTTATAAAATCTATATAGAAAGATCATATATGTCTTGCTAAACTATTCCTAAATTTTTGTGAACTTTGAATTAAAAGTAGGAATTTTTCTCTAAATTTAAAAAATATTTTTATAAAAATTTCCTCATTGTTAGTTGACCCTTTCAATATCTGCAGATATACATACTTTCTCATTATATTCTGATAATTTTACTCTATTTTCTTCCTTAAAATGCAAATGATTTTACTGTTAACTTCATTTTGAGTTTTATATTTATTTTTTAAGTATCTCATAGTAGTGTGTCATAAAAATCATAAAATGTTTTTATTCAGCCTTTCTTTAAACCTTTTGAGAAAATTTTCATATTACTCTGAAATTTCTAATATTAAATCATCAGTGGTTTCCATATTAAAAAATATTCCCCAAACACCACTCCAGCCTAAGGGCCCAAGACACATAAGTGCCGCCCTGGTCTCTCAGACCATGGTGGACATGTGCCTCTACAATAAATAAGTGATGGAAAGTGGGGAAAGAAAAACGGAGATGATGAACGCAGGAAAGAGGTGGAACTGAAGAAATGATGGTTGTGATAGATGAGAGAGGTAAGGTCTACATGCTGTTATTGCCAAGTAGGGTCAACAGATGGTGTAAAACAGCCTGGAGCTTATGCAGATGCACACTCATCCCTGAACCTTCTGTCCAGCTTCAGGATCGCCCTGACTCTGGGCAATTATGGAAGCCCAAGATGAGAAAAAGATTCACTTTCAGGATAAGACCTCCTCAAAGGACCACCTTGATCAGTGATGCTACCAGAGGCCATGTTGATGTCAGTGGTCCATGAAGTTGCCCAGGCTGTGATAAAGCCTGAGATTCATGTGGAGAAATTTAGTCTGTGCTGTTACCTAATACCTTGGTGATGTCCTTGGGATTTGCTCCCTCAGGAAGCCATACCAATGTGAGTGGCATATGAAGCCACCTGAGTAAATGCTGAAGCATGCAGTCACTGTGCGCTATGAGTGGGTCAATGGTCCTGATGTGGCCAAGGACCATGTTGATATCTGTGGCCTGGTCAGGGCTGTCACCTGAATCCATGTTAATATCCATGAGAGTGGAAGGGCTGGATCTATCCCTCATGGAAGAGCTTACCCCTCGAAGGGTCACAGCACTGCAATGCAGGAAGTAGTGTGTAGGATCTATCCCTCATGGAAGAGCTTACCCCTCGAAGGGTCACAGCACTGCAATGCAGGA
>NC_022024.1:9364964-9369774 GCF_000317375.1 Microtus ochrogaster
CCACAGCACTGCAATGCAGGAAGTAGTGTGTAGGAGATCTAGTCCTGTTCCGTTCATGCCACTATACAAATTAATTAAAAATAAGAATTTTTCTAAGATCATTCTAAGTTTTAGTACCTTTAAATCCAATAATAAAACTAGAAAAAAATAATAAAACATGAGTCAAGTAAATGGACTGTGCTGAAGTTAGAAATCCATTTAAATAGTCCCGTTGTAAAATCGATAATACACACGACAGAACAAGAACACATGAAAAATGAAGTTGCACACCTATACTGATGATTGTGCAGCTCTTCAACACAATTCATGAAACTAAGGAAACATTATTCAATATTTAAACTCACAAAAAGGAAGTTAATAAAATCAGAAAACCTTAGAAAATAAAACAGTTTTATGGCATAAAGATTTGTATGCAGATATTCCAGTGATATAGTCAGTATATACATTAATTTGGGTACTTTTGTAATTTTGAATACACCTCAGCAAAATAAAACAAAAGCAAAGATACATATAACAACTTGACACACTGAGAGGAATTATTTAAGAAATGGATATGAATCTCAAAATGAACTTCATAGCAAATTCCATGGCAAGTTTAATAGAGAAAACAAGAAGAAAGTACTAGATAGGATATTTGAGATAGTGAGCGTGTCTGCTGACATTGAAAGGCTCAGATTATTATGAGAAAATATGCTATGTCATTTCATGGAAATAACTTCAAATTCAAGGGAAATGTATAATTTAATTTACATATAAAATTTTGAAATAAGATACATAAATATGAACTAGACAAGCATAAATGATACTGACCATCAAATTTTTTGTTAAATAAACCGTGGAAAGATAGTTTTAATCAATTTAATATATATATTTAATTTGGTAGTAATGCATTTAATTATAGTTTTGAAATTATGTAATACCTAGCTATAACACTATTGTTTTGTACAAAAAACAATGAGAATCTAGAATATCACCAAAAGAAAAAAAAATAAAATTTAGAATCCAAAACTTTGAGATGCCTTTGATTGAGCTATGCCATAAATTATTGGTAATGTTACTTTTAGTTGATTCCATAGTTTTGAGGGAAACTTGCAGTCAATGCCAAGGCATTTTTCTTAGTAATATCTTCTTCAAAGCATTTTTTACCTCTGTATTTCTTAAGCTATAAATCAGAGGATTCAGCATTGGGATGATAAGGGTGTAGAACACAGCCACGATCTTATTTTTCTCTGGGGAGGAGATGGACCCAGGCTGGGCATACATGAAGAACACAGTTCCATAGAATAAACTCACCACAATGATATGAGAGCTACAAGTGGAGAAAGTCTTACTCCTTCCTTGGGTTGAGGGGATCTTCAGGACAGTGGAAAGAATGTACCCATAGGAAACCAGAATGATGCCTGTGGTGGAGACGATGATGAGAGCAGAGAGAATAAACAGTACAATCTCATTCACAAAGGTGTCAACACAGGAGATCTTAATCAGAGCTGGAACATCACAGAAAAAGTGGTCCAGCCTGTTTTCGCCACAGAAACGCAAGCTGAAGGTGAATCCTGTTTGTATCATGGAGTTTATGCATCCACAGATATAGGAGCCAGCCACCAAACGAATACAAGCCGATTGAGACATGCGTACAGTGTACAGAAACGGTGAGCAGATGGCTGAGAAGCGGTCATATGCCATCACGGCCAGGAGGAAACCTTCTGTCCCAACAAAAAGAGCAAAGAAAAAGAACTGTGTTGCACACTCATTGTATGAAATTTTCTTGTGCTTGGAGAAAAATGTAGCTAGAGTTTTGGGTGCAATGACTGTGGAATAGCAGAGATCTAAATAAGATAAATTTTGAAGAAAGAAATACATAGGTGTATGAAGTCTGGAGTCCATTTTAATGACAATTAACATGCTGATATTTCCCAATACAATGGTCAAATAGATAAGCAGGAACAGTAAGAATAAGGGAACTCGTGCTTTTGGAGATACCGAGAATCCCAGCAGAATAAACTCTGTCAGCTCGGTGTCATTCCTGCTCTGCTCCAGTTTCATAACTGAGACCTATCTGAAAAAAGAGATCCCAGGGCACTGTGGTCAACTTGTGGTTCCTTTTGGGGAAAATGCTAATATAAATCGATTCATTTTTAGTAACTCATTTGACAAGATAGTTTTGAATTTAGATTAGCCAGTGTAGTGTCAAAGATGAAGCCATCCATTAGCTCTGGCATCATAAGCCCTGATATAAATTGAGAAATATGAACAGAGGAAGGCACACTTCTGGATTGGATGCTACTCAGTCAAGTGAGGACACTTAGGAGTTTTCAACCTAAGTAACTCTAAGATGACTTCTAAACTCTCAGTACAACCAGTCTTCTTCTGTACGATGGGAACTGCTAATAATACCTACTGTACAAGGTCGTTTCAAGGATTGCAGGAAACAGAGAATGAAGCAGTAGTATTTATAACAAACCAAACACATAAAATTAGATAGTAGTCAAATACTTAAACACATACACATACAATCCTTTGAAATTTAGAAACGAGAAATCTGTGGAATCTACTTCCCCACCAAAAGACATAGTGAACTTGGTTCTTTTAACACAATAATTTATGAAGAAAAGAAACTATAAAGGTGAAAGAGAGCAAGGAGGGGCATCTGGGATATGTTGGAGGAAAAAACTTAAGTGGGGAATGATGTTTTTACATTTTAATCTAAAAAAATTAAATAAAAAGTTTCATGTGTACGTAAAGACATTAGGACACAGGAGGTTGCAGTTTCACACGGTGAAGTAAAGCACCAGCCTGGAGAAATGTCATCCCAGTGAGAAATCAGCCCCATGTCCCCTGTACCTGCCTGACATAGCTAATGTCTGTGTTCTACATCATTTATTGCTCATCTCTGAAGGTCAGTGGCTTCTTTTTGGGAAGCCAAGTCCCAGCACTTCTTTTCTTTGTCCCAGCTTTAAACATATAAATTATTTGTTTATGTAAAATGTCGTGGTTGCCACTTATTATTCACTTCCCCAACAAGAATCATTTTTCTCTGTGAATATTCTAAAAACACAAAATAAATAAATCAGGCTTACTTCTTTAGTAAATATAAATGCTTACTATTAAATAACAAAAAATACATCAATAATGAATTAATGGCAAAAATATCTGAAAAGCTAAATCTAAATAGAAGAATAGATTTTATGATCCTTAGGGCCTAACTTGTCATATTTAATTTCAGATTGGCAAAAACAGTTCCTTCTATTTGAGGAACTTTTAATGAACTTCTCAAGTTGCACATTTTTATTTCAAAATCCTATAAATTAAACATACAACAGAGAGAGAAGAAGTGAAAGTGACTTAATTTCTGTCATATTTTATGAAGGATAAAAGTATCTCTTTATAAAATCATGATATTTGGTTCACATAAATTTGGGTTATGCTGGGTGGTGGTGGCACATGACTTTAATACCAGCACTCAGGAGACAGAGGAAGGTGAAGTTCTGTGAGTTTGAAACCAACCTGGTCTACAGGAGCTAGTTCCAGGACAGGCTCCAAAGCTACAGAGAAACCCTGTCTAGAAAAAAAAAGATTATAATCCCTGCTTTTTATGTCTCTGGCTACTTTATCTCAACAATTCAGTTAAATGTTGAATTCCATGTCCTTATTTTATTATCAGTAACTTGTGTAATAGAAAATTGATTCAATAGATTGTCATAAGGATTGCCCAAAGTTATATATAAGAAGTAAAATATCTAGCCCTTGTAAAATGGAAAGTCCTGAATAAATAATTCATACTTGAGAGAATGAACTGAGAAACAAGAATTATTTGCTAAAGTAAAATAAGATCTACATAAAAACTAATTTTTTTAACTTTTGAAATACAGATCTGCCTACCTGAAAAGCCTCACTAATGAATTTAAAAGCTTATTGTTTTTTAAGTCATATTGAGAAAAGTATAACAATTAACAAAAGTATTTTATCTTTCATATAGATTCTTCAAGCATCAAAGCACACGCACCAAGCAGACCTTTTTGATTTCATGTATAACATGTCTTCACCTCATTACCCTCAGAAGAAATCCCTACACTGGGTTTTCAGCTCAAACTCAACAATACCTTTTTATATTAGTAAATGTAAAAGTGAAAGCATCCTAATATCCAGCTGCATAATACTCTCAAACCAGAAAAGCAATTCTGAAATTTCTTGAATATACAACATATATTTCTATGAAAAGAAAATAAGTCCCAGAGGTCAATTAGGTCAGCATTTGGTGTATTTTCTGACTCACTGGAATCACCTGGGAAGTATTTTGTTCTTATTTTTAATGAATTAATTATTAATTAATATAAAATTGTAAAAGTCTACATGGGACATGGTGAGTTTAGGATAGGAATTCTTCATTGTCTGATTCCTAATGACTCTTATAATTTCAGTTTCTATGAAAAAAGTTCAAAGATAAGTAGAGTAGGCTACAGTACTTCCAAGTAGAATAAATATTTCCTCATTCAAAATTCACCATTCATAAAGAATTTTTGAACGAATATTTATTATATTATTTCACAAAACTGCTTCTAGGAGTCCCTGCATTTATTTAACAAAAATGAAATATTATGAATTTTTTCTTGTTTCTGATGTCAGTGTATGCTGAGAAGTGGATCACACAAACCTAGTACTGTTTGTTGTAAAAATACTTATTTAATAATATTGATGCTTGAAATAAAAATTATAAATTCAATCAGAAAATGTTGATTTAAAAGAGATACGAATACATGATATTTTTCAAACTTATAAAACTCTTTAGCTGAGGGCTGGAGAGATGGCTCAA
>NC_022024.1:9371344-9379755 GCF_000317375.1 Microtus ochrogaster
CCAGATATACTAAACCTGATAGAAGTGAAAGTGGGGAATAGCCTTGAACTCATTGTCTTAGATGAAGACTTTCTGAACAGAACACAGCACAGGCACAAAGATCAACAATAAATAAATGGGACCTTGTAAAGCTGAGAAACTTTGCAGTAAAGGACCCTGTCATTCAAAGCAGTGGCCTACAGAATGGGAAAAGATTACTTTAAATTACTATCTGATAGAAGGCTAATATTCAAGATATATAAAGAACTAAAAAACATGGATATCAATAAAATAAAAAATCAACTAAAAATGGAGTGCAGATCTAAACAGAGAATTCTCAGTAAAGGAAACGTGAATGACTGAGAAACACTTAAAGAAATGTTCAATATCTTTAGTCAACAGGGAAATGCAATATTAAACTACTTTACTCATGTTACAACCACCAGAATGACTAAAATCAATAAAACAGGTAAAATCTCATGCTGGTGGGGATGTAGAGAAAGGGGAACATTCATCCATTGCTGGTAGCACTATACACTTATACAGTCACTAGGGAAATCAGTGTGGCATTCCCTCAGAAAAATGAGAATCGATCTATCTCAATATCCAGCTACACCACTTTTCGGTATAAACCCAATGGATATTTCATCCTATCAGAGAGACACTTGTTCAACCATGCTCATTGCTGCTGTATTCATGATAGCCAGAAACTGGAAACAATGTAGATGTCTCTCAACAGTAAAATAGATACAAAAAAGGTAGTGTATTTACACAATGTAGTAATAATCATCTGTTTCAAACAACAACAACAAAAAAGAAATCATAAATTTCCAGACAAATTGATGGATGTAGAAGACAATCACCTCAAATGAGATAACCCAGACCCATAAAGACAAATAAAGACCCAGAAAAGTCTTCATCTAAGACAATGAGTTAAAGGCTATTCCCCACTTTCTCTTCTATCAGGTTTAATATATCTGGTTTATGTTGAAGTCTTTGATCCTCACGGAATTTTTTGTGGGGTGATAAATATGAATGGTACATATTTGTTTATATTTAGATATTAGCTGCTAAGTCATTGACAACCAAGGTTCAGAACTACAGAGGTCAAATATAGAGTAAGGGAATAAGAGGAGACATACAGATGTCTCTAGGAAAGGGAAGTAGAATAGATCGTTTTTAGGCATGTTGGGGGAGACTATAACAAAAGGATCAAGTGGAGAGGGGGAGGGAAGACAGCGATGTGGGAGGAAAGACAGTTAAATATGAAAAGAGACAGTTAAAAGGAGTAGTATGGAAACCTAATGCAGTAGAAGATTCCTAAAATATATGCATATATGAAGATGATCAAAAAATTGCCAAACAATAGGGCAGACAGAACCCCAACTGGACATCTCTTGTCATCAAATGAATCTTCCTGTACCAGGATTGGGTTACCTCTAATTGAGTTGTTGGCCATAGAAATCCCATGGGAATATCCGTATTCCCTAGACCTTAGTCTAGTCTGTAGATTTTTTTCCATAAACTGAAGGCAAGCCCCACTAACGAAGACAATACCATCGCAACATATTGAACCTTGAGAAGTTGGGCTGGTTCCTACAGAGAAAGCCTTTA
Source organism: Microtus ochrogaster (assembly GCF_000317375.1). Classification (NCBI taxonomy): domain Eukaryota; kingdom Metazoa; phylum Chordata; class Mammalia; order Rodentia; family Cricetidae; genus Microtus; species Microtus ochrogaster. Next base: position 9,372,938 of record NC_022024.1, read on the forward strand.
CTCTGCAGATGTGGAAGCCAGTGGTGAGTATTTTCATCTTGACTTAAGGTTAGAGAGTTCAAGATTGTAAAGGCCAAATAACAGGATGTTAGGCCAAAGATGTGTTCACTAGATGTGTTTTGCTCCTCAAGGCCAAATAACATAATGTTTGACCAAAGGCATGGTCACTAGATGTTTTACTCCTCAAGGCCAAATAACAAGACGTTTGATCAAAGGTGTGGTTACTAGATGTTTTGAGAATTAAGGATGTGATTATGCTTGTTTGTTTCTTGAACCATGGTAAGGAAGCCAAAAGACTTTTTCTTTTGACTTCTTCCTTTTTACTTTGAGTATAAAAGGTTTATGAAAAATAAACTCAAGTCTGCTAGATAATTTGCTCAGATTCCTCCTGATTCTATCTTTTGACTTTTGCCTCTTTTTTTCTTAATCCTTTGAATAACTGTCATGGATTAAGTAAAATGCTGCAGGATATCTGGCAGTTGCGGTGGAAGAAACACTGCAGGTCCCTGTCTTATATTATTTTATTGTTATGCCTTAGAAGCCTGTTTGATTCCTAATAAGAGACAGAAACAGGGTGGATCTGGGTAGAAGGGGAGGGAGGTAGAGATGAGCTCCAGGAGTAGAGACATGGGAAACTATAATTAGAATATGTGAGAAAAAAATCTGTTTTCCATAAAAAAGAAATTATAGTATTGAATGTATGTGTTGTGTGCACATATTTTACATTCTCAAACAAATATAAAATATGTATGTAGTTACATTAATGTAACTACATACTAGTTGAGGGGTGTAGCAAGCTTTTTCGTCAGCTGTCACCACAGAAATAATTACATGGAAACTTATTATTAATTATGAAAGCTTGGCCTTTAGCTTAGGCATGTCTCAACTAGCTCATAACTTAAACCATTTATATTAATCTACATACTGTCACATGACATTACCTTTCATCTTGAACCATCCTTTTCTGCTCATCTGGCTGACAACTCCACCCTTCTCTCTGTCCCTGGAAATCCTGCCTAACCTCTTCCTGCCTAGCACTTGGCCATTCTGCCTTTTATAAAATCAATCAAAAGGCACCTTGGTAAAGACATATATTCACAGTGTAAACAAATATTCTGTAATAGGGGTAAGGACTAGAGAAAGAGTAGGAAAGGGGAGGGAGGGGAAACTGATGGGGTTGTGGAAAATCAACTAATAATAAATAAATAAGTGTTAATAATTAAAAAAAACAAACAAAAAACTCTTCTTTCATGATGTATCAATAAAACATAAAAACCATGATGTAGGGTTTTCCTATATCAAACAATTCCCTAAAAGAAACTTCTTAATTTATTTGTTTTTGTCAAATTACAGTTTCACGGGTTTAGTCCATAATAATCATGGCAGCACACAGGCAGACATGCTACTGGAGAAGTAGCTGAGAGTCCTGCATCTGGATCTGCAAGCAACAGAAAGAGAAAGCCAGTGGGTTTGGCTTGGACTTCTATAACCTCAAAGCCCACACCCAGTGGCACATTCCTCTAATAAATCTATACCTACTCCAACCAGGCTGCAATTCCTCAATCCTCCCGAGTAGTGCCCACTCCCTAATGACCAAATGATCAAATATATGTGCCTATGGGAGCCATTTTTATTCAAATCATCACATCATCCTCATAGCAATATGCAAACATAACTCCAATCAACCTAAAAAGCACAAACTAAAACCAAAGTATTACTATGCAATTTTACATATGTAAAATTTTATACATGTAAAACTTCACATATAAAACAATACATAATGGTGATGACTATAAATTACATATATTTTAACTTATTTTTGAGAATTGCTTACATTTGTTCAATGTATTTTAGTCATATCAATCCACTACTACCTTCCTCTATCTCTCTCTTGTGCTCCCCACACCATCTCCTCCCATTTTTATGTCTTCCTTCTACTCTTTTTTTTTCTTAAAACAGGTCTTCTTATGTTCTTATGGCTGGATTTGTATTTTCTGTGTACCAGATTGGCCTTGAATACACAGAACCTACATCTGTATGCTAGGTGCTAGAATTAAAAATGTATCATGACTGAAATCATCTATTTCTTGGTTATTAATAACATTGAGTCCTATTACTGCTGCCCATCTTCATGTGGATGTGACTATCTACTGGGACATGGGCAGCCTATAAGCTGCCATGTTCTCAAAAAAGAGTGAAACTTCCTTTGGTAGGCATCAGTTTCCAATGTCTGGTCAACCAAAGGCTCATCCCCTGGTCATGTAGGAATATTGATTGTATGATCTTGTCTAGATCTTGTTCATGTAGCCACAAATTGATGAATGCATTAGCCATGCCATGTCAACAAGTCATAATTTTGTAGATTTTACCCCATCGTTTTCATTCTTTCTTCTCTGTCTTCTACAAAGTCTCCTGAGCTAGGGTGTGAGACAAGGGCTTGATATGAATTATCCACAAATGGTTACTCATTTACTTGTACACTGTGCTTTGACTTGTTATATATCTGCATTACCTACTGCAAAAAGAAGTTTCTCTGACAAAGGTAGAAGTAACACAAATCTTTAGGAATAAACACAACTATTTAGAGGGCAGCTTGACCCCATAACCATTTAACAAACCAATAGCAGTAACTTTCCCTTTAGAGTCTGTGAGTTCCCCAGTCATGGGATTTTGGCCAATTTACAGTATAAGACATTAAATCCCTCATGTGAGGCAGACTTCATATCAAATCATAAAATGTTTGATTACCCTCCTACCAGTTATATCACTCTTATGCCAATGGGCACATCTTGCCATGTAAGTCAGTGTTCTAGCATATAAAGATCAGCAGTTAGAGACACCTATGATTTCTTTTCTCTCTCAGCAGGTTGTATAACACCTTTTGGAACTATATAAGCTATCCAGAAGGGAGAATGCTCCATCTACAGTTGAAGTTGGCTTCTCTATGTGTTATAGGCAAAGTGAGTAGTGTCTTCAGTAATAACATTATACCACCTAGCTATGATGAGCAAACTAGAGTAACTGCAACAATATGTTCCATTTTGGGTGCCTCTGGAGGCAAAGAGGTGTTACAATTGTTTACACTACATTATATTACTTAACTGTGTAAAGGTGTGTTACTTTTGTGTACGCTGTATTTGTTTAATGATACAAAGATATGTGATCAATTATATAAAGATGAGTTGCTTCTGTTTTACCTGGCCTGCCTAAGGCACCTGATTGGTCTAATAAATAGCTGAATGACAAGCCGTTAAGCAGAGAGGGAGAGTTGGGTCTCGTAGGCTGGAAGAATACATAGGAAGAGAAATCTAGGCTCAGGGACAGAAAAGATGAAGGAAAGAATGGGGGAGAAGAGGAAGGACACACCCAAGGCCAGAAACCACTCAGCTGCCACCCAGACCCAAGAAACAGTGAAAGTATGATATACAGAAGAAAGAAAGGTAAAAAAGATCCAAGGTCAAAGGTAGATAAAGAGAGGCAGGCTTATTTAAGTTAAAAGAGCTAGCCAAAAACAAGCCTAAGCTAGGTCAAGGATTCACAGCTAATAAGGTTCTGTGTCATGACTTGAAAGCTGGTTGGTGCCCCCCCTCAAAAAAAAGCCTTGTACACCTCCTCATTCCTGAACAACAGTCTAAATAAGTCTCTAATGGTTTGATTTCTGATACCCCTAACCACCAGGATGAGATTATTTTTACTCTGATAGGATCCCATGTTGGGGATTTGTTAGTGAAAGTAAGAGATTGGTGGCCATATAATGTTTTAGGGTCAATTACAAACAACAAAAATCTACAGATGGAATGAAAATTGAGTCAGACTTGTCTGGAGGCCATTTTTATATTTTCACTCTCTCGGTCCTGTGTGTGGTGTTGAAATGATGAAGATCTAGGACCCTGTAGAACAATAGAGAATTTCTCTTTTGCTTAGTTGGGCTTGACCCAGGAAGTGACAGGTGACATGACTCAATGTCATTGGTTGACATAAAAAGTGTAATATACATATATGGCAAAATTTTAACAATTGCATGAAGATAATTTTTTTATATTTGCTACCTAATCAATTGAAATTTCATTATAAAGTGAGAAGTTATATGCTTTCATATATTCAGTATAAACAAAATAATGTTCTATGCATTTTTACTAGAATTATTACTCTATGAGACTTATATAATTATATTTGTGGTCATATACAGCTTAGAAAAGAAATTTTGTTCACTAAATAAAGGTTTCATAAATATCACTGAGAACATTTCCCACCTAATATTTTTTGTACAGCATCTTTGACATCTCTGTTTCTTAGACTATATATTAGAGGGTTCAGCATGGGTATTATAAGTGTGTAGAACACAGATACAATCTTGCTTTGCTTTGGGGAGGAGATGGACCCAGGCTGGGCATACATGAAGAACACAGTTCCATAGAATAAACTCACTGCTACTATATGAGAGCCACAGGTGGAGAAAGTCTTACTCCTTCCTTGGGTTGAGGGGATCTTCAGGACAGTGGAAAGAATGTACCCATAGGAAACCAGAATGATGGTTGTACTGGAGACGATGATGAGACCAGAGAGAATAAACATTACATTCTCATTCACAAAGGTGTCAGCACAGGAGATCTTAATCAAAGCTGGGACATCACAGAAAAAGTGGTCCAGCCTGTTTTCTCCACAGAAATGCAAGCTAAAGGTGAAACCTGTTTGTACCATGGAGTTGATACATCCACAAATGTAGGAGCCAGTAACCAACTGAATACAGACTTTTTGGGACATGTGCACAGGATAAAGGAGAGGAGAACAAATGGCTGAGAATCGATCAAATGCCATGACAGCGAGAAGAAAGCATTCAGTTGTAACAAACAAAGCAAAGAAGAAGAACTGGGTGGCACAACCATTGTAGGAAATTTTCTTTTCACTTGTCAAGAAGTTGGCTAAGGTTTTGGGAGCAATGACTGTGGAATAGCAGAGATCCAAATAAGACAAGTTTCTAAGGAAGAAATACATAGGTGTTTGGAGTCTGGAGTCCATCTTAATAATCATTATCATGCTGACATTCCCTACTACAGTGACCATGTAGATCATCAAGAACACCAAGAATAAAAAGACTTGAAACTTTGGAGGGGCTGTAAATCCCAACAAGATGAACTCGGTTATATCTGAGTAATTCCTCTTCTGCTCACTCTTCATAGCTAATATGATGATAAAACTTGAAATGGCAAAAAATAAACATAAGAGTCAGAATTTTAGTAAAAATAACTGCCCACTCAGCATGGAAGCACACTTACCTTGTTCATTTTACTTTATAAAACATCAAGGACATAAACAATCTCCCCATTGAGTTGTTTAATCCAGTGAGGGTTTTTCATTATACTTACCTGTAATAAATGCAAATTGGACCTCTAAATTCTATTGGGAAAACAGAAATTCCAGAAAAATGTCTGGAATCAGAAAGTTTTGTTTTGAATTTTCCCATAGATTCTATCACCTGTTTACTGCCATTAAATTTTGTGACCATAAAAGGTTGATATTTATTAGGTACATCATAATCTTTCTAGAATATATAATATGTGAAGAATTATAATGTAATTATATTTGAATAAATTTTGAGCACATATTAAAACGTTATTCGGTTAGGATAGTTTTATCTACAAAATAAAAAGTAACATATTTCATAACACACATGTGTGTACATACAGAGTTTTATAGATGAAAGGGAGTCTCTCCAGTTTAGACAATTTTATCCTTACACAAAAACTTCATGTTATTATTTCCTTTGTTCTTCATCCATAAGATTATTTAAATGCTTGAAGGCACAACTTAACTGCCAAAGACAGTCATCATTTTGCTTATATTTCCTAAATGCAATGAAACAAGACTCTCATTTTGCACTTTCATTTCTCCCTCCCTCCTTCTTCCGTTTCTTATTTTTATGCATTAATTCACTTTTTATTTCCTATTTTATCCTTCATTCTTTCTTTTTTCAAACTTTCCTTCCTCCTTTCAATCTTTATTAATAAAAAATGCAAGTAGAGTTTTCTTAACTCTTTAGCAAAGAAACCTTCCTTTTAGAAAGAACCCTAATTATATGTACAATGATACATACACTTGTAAGATGAGAAGACAACCACAAGACACTTAAAATATAGCTGCTATTTAAATAGTAAAAGTAAGAATTTAGGCAAGCTTCAGTTATCTCCATTTAAACATATACTGTTAAAATTGCAGCATATTATTAAGTAAAATAAAGCATAAAGAAAGGAAGGAAAGTTTTTTTCCAATCTATGATTTAGAAGAATAGTTTTAAGTGACTTAGGGTCACTAGAGTGAGAAACATGCTTGTCTACTATACAATAATCTATCACAGAGTAGAAAAGAATGTGTGTAATCAATAGTTCAATCACATGCTGTGAAGCTGACTTTTAAATTGCATAATCATGTGCATTAACTTACAACATCTTTACTTATGCCAAAAATGCTTCACAATTGCTCCTGTTGGTACTAGAATCACACTATGAAATTTTCATATGCTAGCACATTTTGAACCTTTGGTGTATATATATCCAGAAAGAAATTTCCCATGAGGATGGAAACCAAGGAGCTAGGCAGGCAGTGCCTCCATATAATTTCCCATGGAGATCAAAAGGTTCTATCATTATTAAAATATTTGTGCCATGATGCAAAAAAGAAACAAAAGGAAAAGAAATAGAGTGAAGGAAATGAGGAAAGAAGAAAGAAAAATATTAATTGGTGAATTCATCAGAACTTTGGGAAATTAAAAGAGCTCTCTGGAGAACATGATAACTGACTTTCTACACAGAAGAAACTAA
>NC_022024.1:9387266-9388766 GCF_000317375.1 Microtus ochrogaster
TGCTCTCTCTCCTTCTGCTCCTGATTTGGACCTTGAGATTTCAGTCCAGTGCTCCAGTGTGGGTCTCTTACAGTATCTTTCTCAGTCACTTTATACCATAAGTTAGTTTGAGATGATCTAGAACTAAGTGTGAATGTCACCACTGTAGATAGATTGAATATCCATTGACCTTGGGTTTTTTCCTTTGTTCCTGCCCTGTTCTCCAGAGGTGGAGTTCCAGATGCATGCCACCACACACAGTGTTTATATGGGTTCTGTACAGACAATTTATTCTGAGCCAAGGACTCACTTCTTATCTCAATTATAAATACAATGTGCTGATATTAGTCACGAGGCAATTAATATAAAATATTTTTAGTAAATTGAAACCATGTATTTTTAAAACTAGATGAACTAACAATATAGGCTACCAAAAGTATACATAGGGCTGCCATCTTGAATTCAGGCAAAAGAAGTAGTTTTAAAAGACTCCAGAATTTTGGTTAGAGGATAAGATTGAGACAATAATGGAAACTGACATAGATAAATGAATGGAAAAATTGGCCAAGTAAATGGCTCAGTTAGTAAATTGTGTATCATAAACAGCTGAACGTAATTGCATGACCTGTAACTCTAGCACTGTGAGGGTTGTGGGTGGAAACTCTTGGATCCCTAAAGTTTATTGACCAGGCGATCTAGATCTAGATAAAATGATGAGCTTCAGGTAAACTGAGAGATCCATTCGATGTGATTCAGGATAGACATTCATTTTCATCCTCTGCCTACACACATATATGTAAGTATCACCAGTAGTCTCATATCCCCAGGATCGGCAGTAAAAATTACTCTTCCTTCCAACACTGGTGAAGTAGTGAACGATCTCTATGGTTTCCTGGGCATACATACATAGGGTAAGCCATAAGGACAGATCTAGCAATTTGGTTGGAGCACCAACCAAATTGATCTTAGGACAAGTATCCCTAATTCTATGGCTCCAGCTGAGCCTCCCCCCAGGGCTTGACCGGAGGAAGGCATGCCTATCTCTGGAGCTGCGCTTTGACTGAAAACGTGCTCTATTCCCCAGGGGACCCCAGCTCCCAGGCCTAGTTTGCAGAGATCTGGGTATAAGATAGGTCACCAGTCCTCTTGTGAAACCTGTGAGGTACTCCAAACGATGTCGTTTCATTCATTGATTACCGTCTGGGTATAACGAAGCAGCTGATGGGGTTGGAAGCAGAGGCAGTGCTCCTGGGTGGGGCAAACAGGATCCCAGCTATTAGGAGCAGGAAATGCATCTTGGCAATTATCTACAAAGAGAAAAGAAGAGAAACTTGTCTAAGGGGAGCGGGTTTTTTTTTTTTTCCTCCTTTCTTGGACTAGACTAGGATGTTATATTAACCTGCCTTATCAGCCTTGCTGGGAGCCAATGAGGGTCTTCTTCTGTATGACCATTGAATGCAGATCATCGACCCCAGATTAGGGCTGGTTGGGTCTTTTCCACTGAGCTGTTAAAGGGTCATA
>NC_022024.1:9390016-9391294 GCF_000317375.1 Microtus ochrogaster
CCCCCAGTAACTCACAAGAGACCTTCCTTTCTGCAATCACACAAGGTTTATTGACAGGACAGGAACCAGTGCACTGAAGACAAAACTTATAACCCATGCAGGGGAAGAGTTCTACCCCAGTAACTGGGAGAAGGGGTTTTTAAGGGAAGAAACCACAGCCCAATATTCCCAAGGGGGTAGGAAGGGCATCATAGAAGATTCCAAAAATACCAATGATAATCACAAGGGGGAAATTCTCTGTTTCTCAAGATTATTCTCAAGATTACAATCTAATTTTATCTTCAGCTGTTTCCTGAAACAGAGTCACTAAACTGGCTAATACTAGATTTCTGATTCTTCTCTCCCTACTTAGATTTTTGACTCTATTTTTTCCGGCTCGGAGGGTGCGGGTCTGGATTTATCCAAGTCTTTCACAAGCAGTCAGGACAATTTTTAACAATTTCTCGAGCTTGGTCTCTGGTGATTTTAAACATTAGGTGGAGGGGATGAGCATTAAGATGATCAAGCGAATGGGCCTGAGCTTCCACGTGGGACAGAACCTAGAAGAACAGGAAAAACTAGCTGAGTAGCTGTGTCAGCCAAGGCATTACCTGCAGATAGAGGACCAGGCAAGTCTAAATGAGCCCGGAGGTGGCCAATAAAAAAGGGGTGTGACTTTGCAACAATCAGGGAACGTAATTGGGAAAACAGGGAAGGTGCATTGGTAGTGGGTTTTATAAAAGGAACTGTTTCCAGAATTGGAACAGAGTGGGCAACATAAGCACTCTCAGTATACAAATTAAAAGGCTGGGGACAAAGTGCCTGGAAAACCTTAACAACTGCAAAGAGCTCAACAAATTGTGCTGAAGTATAAGGTGAGGGGTGAGGGGTGGCAATCCCATCTACCACATAGGCAGCCGTTCCATTGGCAGAGCCATCAGTAAACACTGAGGGGGCCCCTTTCATGGGCTGCGAGGCTGTTACTTTTGAAAAAACAAAAGAATGTATCCTAGCAAATTGTAACAGAGGGTCACTGGGGTAGTGATTGTCAACTGTGCCAAGGAAGGAGGAACATGCGACAAGCCAATTGTCATCAGTTTGGAGCAGCCAATTAAGCTGGTCCCGTGTATAAGGTATAACCAGGGAATCAGAATTTAATCTCCTAAAAATTCAGTGTACTGGTTGTGGCATCCAATCCAATATTTCCCTGCAAAATAGAAAGCATGAATTAAGGCTTTTTTCTAGATACTTAGCTGAGCCATCTGTATCTGAGTATATTTTACCCATTTTGATGAAGGT
>NC_022024.1:9395354-9397817 GCF_000317375.1 Microtus ochrogaster
TGCCTAGGCTTGGAGGTTTTCTTATAGTTTTGAAAGGTGACTCCATGATCTCTATGGTCTAAAACAGAAAAGCATCACAATGAGTCCATAGCTGTTCATTGAATAAATACTTATTTAATAAATGTTGATGCTTGATATAAAAATTGGAACTAATCTCTTAAAATTTACTCCTTAAGTGGTTTATGATATTTTTTGGTAATTTCTACTTTATTTATTCAGCTCTTCCTAGGCATTGAAAAGTTACTAAAAATAATATGAAAATAGTAAACCTTTTTTATATACACTATTGGATCTTTATCTGGAATATTTGAAGAAGTTTTTGAGTTATGAAATCCAAATAATTGAATATAAAATGTTGTGGATTTAAATTACAAGTAATTTTCTTATTTATATCAATTTATAAAAATAAGTCAAACTTAAAGTAATTAATAATAAAAATGAGAAGTGATTTATCTACTAAATCAATAATTAAACAAAGAATAAATCATGATTTCTCTTAAATTTACAAAGTATTCTTTAATATGCACTATATGGATAATCAATATGATAATATATGCTGCATAACTTCATATTGTATGTATATTAGTATTTACTTTTAAAGTCATTACATATTCTGACAACATATTTCTAAAAATATGAAAGCTGGATGGAGAGGTATATTTACACAATGTAGTAATAATCATCTGTTTCAAACAAAATAAGAAATCATCAAATTCCCCAGCAACTGATGGACTTAGAAGACAATTATCTCAAATGATATAACCCAGACCCATAAAGACAAATATAGCGCATATTTGCTTATATTTAGATATTAGCTACTAAGTCATTGACAACCAAGGTACAGAACTACAGAGGTCAAATATAGAGTAAGGAAATAAGAGGAGACATACAGATGTCTCTAGGAAAGGGAAGTAGAATAGATCGTTTTTAGGCATGTTGGGGGAGACTATAACAAAAGGATCAAGTGGAGAGGGGGAGGGAAGACAGAGATGTGGGAAGAAAGACAGTTAAATATGAAAAGAGACAGTTAAAAGGAGTAGTATGGAAACCTAATGCAGTAGAAGATTCCTAAAATATATGCATATATGAAGATGATCAAGAAATTGCCAAATGATAGGGTAGAGAGGACCCCAACTGGACATCTCTTGTCATCAAATAAATCTTCCCATACCAGGATTGGGCTACATCCAATTGAGTTGTTGGCCATAGAAGTCCCATGGGAATACTCATATAACATGGACTGTCACCCAATCTGTAGATTTCTCTCCACAAACTGAAGGCAAGCCCCACAGATGAAGACAATACCTTTGCAAATTATTGAACCTTGAGAAGTCAAGCTGGTTCCTACAGAGAAAGCCTTTACTCTGCAGATGTGGGAGCCCACAGTGAATATTTCCTTCCTGACTTAAGATTAGAGAGTTCAAGCCGGGCAGTGGTGGCGCACGCCTTTAATCCCAGCACTTGGGAGGCAGAGGCAGGCGGTTCTTTGTGAGTTCGAGACCAGCCTGGTCTACAAGAGCTAGTTCCAGGATAGGCTCCAAAACCACAGAGAAACCCTGTCTCAAAAAACGAAAAAAAAAAAAAAAGAGTTCAAGATTGTCAAGGACAAATAATAGGATGTTTGACAAAAGGGTGTGGTTACTAGATATTTTGAGAATTAAGGAGGTGATTATGCTTCTTTGTTCCTTGAACCATGGTAAGGAAGTCAAAAGACTTTTTTTTTGACTTCTTCCTTTTTGCTTTGTGTATAAAGGGGCTATGGAAAATAAACTCAAGTCTGCTATATTATTTGCTCAGAGTTCTTCTGATTCTACCTTCTGTCTTTTGTGTCTTTCTTTCTTAATCCTCATGTCCCATTTTAGGTATTGTTCGACAAGTCGGCTGGTCCCAACATGAAGATACCAAAAGAGAAACATTAACATCAACCCAGCCAAAATCCTTTGCTCTAGAAGACTGTCCTTCCTGCAAGATATGATAGGACAGTGATTGCACAAAGCTTGTGGGGAGTTACCAGTTAATATATGACTTGATGTAAGGCCCACCCAAGAGATGGAACACATATCCAACACTGCTTATGTTATCAAAACTAGATAGTCCAGGGACCTAGGGTAAAACCAAATACGGCTGTTCTAAAAAAACAACACAAAACATTTAGCAATAAAATTACTCTTAATGCTATTCTACTATACTCATATATCAGTGTTTTGCTTAGCCATCATAAGAGAAGCTTCAAAACCCAGCAGAAGAGGAGGCAGAGTGTACGAGCCAGAGGGAATGGAGAACTCCAAGAAAAGAAGGCCCTGTAGGTCAACAAGACATGCACATATTAACTCACGCAACTGAGACAGCATGCACAAGGCCTTCATGGGTCTGCCTAGTTGGGGTCCTACAGCTGAAAGAAGGGGACATATGACAGCAACCCTAACCACTGGGAACAAAATACTCATGGGGTAGGCTGCATGC
>NC_022024.1:9398272-9398827 GCF_000317375.1 Microtus ochrogaster
TATTAAAATAAAAAAGAAAAATAAATGCATTATAGTATTGAATGTATGTGCTTCATACCCATATTTTACATTCTCAAACAAATATATTTTAAAATATGTATTCAATGTAACTAGATACTAGTTGAGGGGTGTAGCAAGCTTTTTCCACAGCTGTCACCTTACAAATAACAACATGGAAACTTATTATTAATTATGAAAGCTTGGCCTTAGCTTAGGCTGGTCTCAACTAGCGCATAACTTAAACCTTTTATATTAATCTACGTTCTGTCACTTAGTATTACCTCTCTGTTCCCCTCATCTGGCTGACAACTACACCCTTCTTCCCAGAGTTCACTCTATCCCTGGAAATCCTGCCTAAAGTCTTCCTGCATAGCTATTGGCCATTCTGCTTTTTATTAAACCAATCAGAAAGCACCTGGGTAAAGACACATCTTCACAGTGTAAACAAATATTCTGTAACAGGGGAAGGGACTGGGAAGAGAGGAGGGAGGGAGGGGAGACTGATTGGGCTGGGGAAAATCAATTAATAATAAATATAGTAGAACACGCCTTGCA
>NC_022024.1:9399051-9411870 GCF_000317375.1 Microtus ochrogaster
CAGAAAGAGAAAGCCATTGGGCCTGGCTTCTATAACCTCAAATCCCATACCCAGTGGCATATTTTTCTAATAAATTTATACCTACTCCAACAAGGCTGTACTTCCTCATCCCTCCCAAGTAGTGCCCACTCCCTAATGACCAAGTATTCAAATATATGTGCCTATGGAGACATTTCTCTTCAAACCATCACATCATCCTTGTAACAATATGCAAACAAAACTCAAATCAACCTAAAAAGCACAAATTAAAACCAAACTATTAATAAGCAATTTTACATTTGTAAAAATTTTATATATGTAAAACTACACATATAAGACATTACATAATGATGACTATAGACTACATCTAATTTCCATTATAAACAATATTTTAACTTATTTTTGAGAATTGCTTATATTTGTACAATGTATTTTGGTCATATCAATCCACTACTACCTTCCTCTAACCTGCTCTTGTGCCCCCCACACACACCCTCTCCTCCATTCTCTGTGTCATCCTTCTACTCTTTTATTTTTCTTAAAACAGGGTCTTACTGTGTACTTATGGCTGGATTTGTATTTTATATATATATACCAGGTTGGCCTTGAAATCACAGAACCTACATCTGTATGCTAGGTGCTAGAATTCAATAGGTGTCGTGACTGAAATCATCTTTTTGTAAGTTCTTAATAACCTTGGGTCCTATTACATCTGCCCATCTTCATGTGGATGTGACTATCTACTGGGATATGGGCAACCTATTAGCTGCCATGTTCTCAAAAAAGAGTGAAACTTCCTTTGGTAGGCATCAGTTTCCAATGTCTGGTCCACCAAAGGTATGGCATCAGGTGCTTAGCCCCTGGTCATGTAGGAACATTGATTGTATGATCTTGTCTAGATCTTGTGCATGTCACCAAAACGTGATGTATGTAGTAGCCATGCCATGTCAACAAGTCATAATTTTGTAGATTTTACTCCATCATTTTCATTCTTTCTTCTCTGTCTTCTACAAAATCTCCTAAGCTAGGATGTGAGACAAGGGCTTGATATGAATGATTTATCCACAAATGGATATTCATTAACTTATTCATGGTGCTTTGACTTGTTATATATCTGCATTAAGTATATAAAAAAAGAAGTTTCTCTGACAAAGGTAGAAGTAACACAAATCTTTAGCAATAAACATAACTATTTAGAAGGCAGTTTGACCCCATGACCAATTAGCAAACCAACAGCAGTAACTTTCCCTTTAGGGACTGTGAGTTCCCCAGTCATGGATTTTGGCCAATTTATAGTATATGACATTAAATTCCTCATGTCGGGCAGACTTCATATCAAATCATAAAATGATTGATTACCCTCCTACCAGTTATATCACTCTTATGCCAATGGTCACATCTTGCCATGTAGGTCAGTGTTCTAGCATGTAAAGATCAGCAGTTAGAGACACCTATGATTTCTTTTCTCTCTCAGCAGGTTGTGTAATACCTTTTGGAACTATTTAAGCTATTCAGAGGGAGAATTCACCATCTACAGTTGGGAAGTTGGCTTCTCTATGTCTTACATGCAAAGTGAGTAGTCAGTAATAACATTATACCACCTAGCTATGATGAGCAAACAAGAGCAATTGCAACAATATGTTCCATTTTGGGTGCCTCGGCAGGCAAAGAGGTGTTATATTTGTTTACGCTACATTACTTAACTGTGTAAAGGTGTGTTACTTTTGTGTACACTGCATTTGTTTAATGATGCAAGGATATGTGATTAATTATATAAAGATGAGTTGCATCTGTTTTACCTGGCATGCCTAAGGCACCTGATTGGTCTAATAAAAAGCTGAATGACAAACAATTAAGCAGATAGTCTGGTCTGATAGGCAGAGAATAGATAGGAGGAGAAATCTAGGCTCAGGGACAGAGAAGAAGAAGGAAAGAATGGGGGAGAAGGGGAGGGACACACGCAAGGCCAGAAGCCACTCAGCTGCCACCCAGACCCAAGAAACAGTGAAAGTATGATATACACAAAGAAGAAAGGTTAAAAAACAAACCCATGGTAAAAGGTAGATAAAGAGAGACAGACTTATTAAAGTTAAAAGACCTAGCCAAAAACAAGCCTAAGCTAGGTTGAGGATTCACAGCTATTAAGGTTCTGTGTCATAACTTGGGAGCTGGTTGGTGGCCCCCCAAAAAAGCCTTGTACACCTTCTCATTCCTGACCAACTGTCTAAATAAGTATCTAATGGTTTGATTTTTGATGCCCCTAACCACCAGGATGAGATTATTTTTACTCTGATAGGATCCCATGTTGGGGATTGGGTTAGTGACAGATAGTTTGAAATTAGTGCCTATAGAATGTTTTATGGTCAATTATAAGCAACAAAAATCTACAGATGGAACAAAAATTGAGTCAGACTTGTCTGGATGGCATTTTTATATTTTCACTCTATCGGTCCTGTGTGTGGTGTTGAAATGATGAAAATCTAGGACCCTGTAGAGCAACAGAGAATTTCTCTTTCGCTTAGGTGGGCTTAACCCAGGAAGTGTATGAAAGTCAACAAGCACAGAAAGGTGAGTTGCAGAAATAAGTTTTATTACAGGATTACAGATGGGAGCTGCAAAGACAGAGGGTAGAGCTGCAGAAGAGCAGAAATGGGACCCAGGGTATGGAGTTAATAAGGGTTTACTGAAAAGAGGAACTTGGGGTCTTAGTGGGTGATCAACTGTTACATTTATGCAGAAGCTGGTTTTTGTGATAATATTGTTTAAAAACAACCCTATTTTCAATAAAGAATTTTAAAGTTTATTATTTCTGTAAAATAATTTATGTAGAACAGATATCTCTCATAAATCCTAGAATAAGAAAATTTCTGCCTCAGTTTTCAAAACTAATATTTAAAAACACATACCCAAACCATTGTAACAAAAAATTCAACATGAACATTTTAATTAGTTACTATTTTAGTTAGGTGTGAATGAGATAAATGTGTGAACAATCAACTTATCCTTGATCTTGCTTTCAGATTTTATACTACGCATTTCTAGTGAAACTTTTCTCCATGGAAAATAAAGAACAAAAAATAGCAGCTTCTTAATATTGATATAGGTCAAAAAATTATCCTAAAGCAATCACACACACACACACACACATACACACACAGAGGAAGGCAGAAAGGGAGAGAGAGAGAGAGAGAGAGAGAGAGAGAGAGAGAGAGAGATTATTAGGTCTGTGTCTTAATTTCTTTTGTGGTAATTATGATTAAATGCTCTAACAAAATTATCTTAGGAGAGAAAAGATTTATTTGAGCCCATATTTTCAGGTAACAACCCATAATTTTTGGTAAACCACAGTGACAGCTACTTGAAACAGCTGTTATATTTTATTCATAGTCAAAAGACAGAGGGCAATGAATCCTTATCCTTAGACCTCTCTCTCCTTTCAGTCAGTTCAAGACCCAGCCAATGAAACGATGTCATCCCTTTAGAGTGCTGGTCCACCCATTTAGATTAACCCAGTGAAGAAAATCACATACAGGCATGTCCACAGGCCAATAGAATATGTACAAGGAGGGCACTGGAGTCCCTTCCCAGGTGACTTCAGGTCCTACCAAGTTGACAATTGAAAATAATCATGAAAGAAAGATGACAGGAACAATTCTAATGTATAAAAAGGTTTTAAAAAACACATAGTTTCATAACAAAAGTTATTAGAATGTTAAATGAAAATAGAAAGAAAATATGTATTACAATAATGGCAGAAATATCAAATGTGTTATGTACCAGGGCTGGTTACATATCTGTAACAGCATTCAACAATGATTGTCTCTACTCTGAGTGACTATGTTTTTACATTGCTTCACATGTACTGGGCTATGTATTTAGCTAATAAAATTTCTAGAACCATTTAGGTATTTGTGTCAACCAAGATTCTTCAGCATCTAGTCCTACAATTTGCTCCTTTGGACAAAATGATGATCAAGATCGTCTGGTACATATGTGGTATTTACATAGGGGCATTTATTACTTGTTAATCATTCTCTCCTGGGAAGACTTTAGCAAATGTCTGTTCCTACAAGATATGGCACTGGGGAGAGACCAATGAAAAGTTTCCACCTAAATCTGGCTTGGGTGAAGAGTGTTTCCATTGGGATTAATTACATCATTTTGGATGACTCAAAGGCAGATACGGCGCTGAAAAGTCACCCTTCATAGGGACAAATCATGAGACCATGTCAGAACCTCCTTGCCCAGTAACCCCCACCAGAGACTCACTCCTTATCAAAAACTCTCACTAGTTTTATATACTCTGGGAGGGATCTTTTGAATTTTGTAACTTTCTACACTTGATGAATGTTGGGCTAGGCTACTTGTTCATTTCCAGGACACTCAGACTCTCAAAAAAAAATTAGTCCTAATTGCAACACTGTTTGGCCATAGCTTAAGCTATTTCTGGCTAATGCTTATATCTTAAATTAACCTGTATCTATTAATCTTTATGATAGCTATCGATAATAAATGACAACCAATACTCCCTTTTCTTCATTCTTTCTTACCACATTCCCTGACAAATTTCTGGTTGATGATTAAGCATCCCCATGCATTTTTCCTATGTAATTCATGTCTTGCATAGGTAAGCTTTTCAGGATAGGCATCACTGCCTCAGGTCCATGTCTTAATGTCCATAGTAAAGGTCATGAAACAATTGCCAGAATTTGATTGCATTCCTATCCCTTATATACTTTCACTAACTACAATAGACTGTGGTTCACCCCATTTGGTGCTATCCCTGTACTTATGAAGTGGTCCCCATGTGGCTACCATGTTCTTCATAGAGCAAGATAGTGTGGGACTTCCCCTGAAAATACAATGCACTCTTGGATGCATCATTCTTTTTTGCATTGCATATCACCCATCACAAAGAGTATCTAATTGTCACAACAGCAATGAGGCACAGCATTTCATAACATATGGGGACCTGTAGACATATACAGACTGCCCCAATGAATACTTTGCTCTCAGATGGATCAGTCTCAATCATGTTTTGTCATCTAACTCAGGAGCCAAAGAACTGGTCCTTGAAATTTAACCTTGGGTCAAAATGTTGGTCCCTCTTTGGGTACCAAATGTGTTTTGTGACTTCTCCTGTGAAGACATGAAAAAATGTTTACTTATCCTATTGATTCCACCAAAATCTAGCTTGTTAGACCAATTAATTTATTTGAAGGATTATTTATAGAATAGGTACCACAAAGGTAGCTAAATCACCTTAAATCCACCCTACTCTTATTGGCAACTCATAAAAGTTACAACTATGCAGCTTTCTGATTAATGTGTGGCCAGCTCTACTAAAGGGAGTCTTATTTCCACAGCAGTTTTTTACTGTTTTATGTCTTTGGAATTCTGAACTTCCAAAGCCTATTATGTTTCCTAAACTATCTGGGTCATTTAAGTTTCATTTAACTTATATAGTCCTATGAACTACTATCCTTCCCACAAGAAGACATCTTTAAATGAAAAGAAAATAGCTATAGAGTATCTTTCTAATATAATACTTTATATTAAAAGGGGGAATGGGGAAATACAGTTTAACAAAATACTATTGCCACATATTTGTGTGAAGAAATGCTTTTTTATCTAAGAAAGATAGTTCCTAGAATATAAATGTGGCCACTTGGGCCACAATAGGTTTTCATCCAAAATGTATGTCATGTTCATGCTTTCATTTAGCCACTATCACAGAACCTTTGAACTTATAATAGAAAAGAGTATAATATACACATATGAAATAATTTTAACAATTACATAAGGATAAATTTTTCTATTTGTTACCCAATCAATTGAAATTTTATTATAAAGTAAGAAGTTGTATATTTTCATATATTCAGTACACACAAAATAATGTTCTATGCATCTGAACTAGAATTATTACTCTAGGAAACTTATAAAATTATATTTGTGGTCATATACAGCTTAGAAAAGAAATTTTGTTCACTAAATAAAGGTTTCATAAATATCACTGAGAACATTTCCCACCTAATATTTTTTGTACAGCATCTTTGACATCTCTGTTTCTTAGACTATATATTAGAGGGTTCAGCATGGGTATTATAAGTGTGTAGAACACAGCTACAATCTTGCTTTGCTTTGGGGAGGAGATGGACCCAGGCTGGGCATACATGAAGAACACACTTCCATAGAATAAACTCACTGCTACTATATGAGAGCCACAGGTGGAGAAAGTCTTACTCCTTCCTTGGGTTGAGGGGATCTTCAGGACAGTGGAAAGAATGTACCCATAGGAAACCAGAATGATGGTTGTACTGGAGACGATGATGAGACCAGAGAGAATAAACAGTACAATCTCATTCACAAAGGTGTCAACACAGGAGATCTTAATCAGAGCTGGGACATCACAGAAAAAGTGGTCCAGCCTGTTTTCGCCACAGAAATGCAAGCTAAAGGTGAAACCTGTTTGTACCATGGAGTTGATACATCCACAAATGTAGGAGCCAGTAACCAACTGAATACAGACCTTTTGGGACATGTGCACAGGATAAAGGAGAGGAGAACAAATGGCTGAGAATCGATCAAATGCCATGACAGCGAGAAGAAAGCATTCAGTTGTAACAAACAAAGCAAAGAAGAAGAACTGGGTGGCACAACCATTGTAGGAAATTTTCTTTTCACTTGTCAAGAAGTTGGCTAAGGTTTTGGGAGCAATGACAGTGGAATAGCAGAGATCCAAATAAGACAAGTTTCTAAGAAAGAAATACATAGGTGTTTGGAATCTGGAGTCCATCTTAGTAATCATTATCATGCTGACATTCCCTACCACAGTGACCATGTAGATCATCAAGAACACCAAGAATAAAACGACTTGAAACTTTGGAGGGGTTCTAAATCCCAAGAGAATGAACTCTGTTACCTCTGAGTAATTCCTCTTCTGCTCACCCTTCATAGCTAATATGAAGATAAAACTAGAAAAATGGCAAAAATAAAAAAAATAAGTGAAGAGTCAAAATTTTAGTAAAAACTCCTGCTGATTCAGCATGGGAGCACACTTACCTTGTTCATTTTACTTTATAAAACATCATGGACATAAACAATCTGTTGTTTTATTAAAGTCTTCCCATTGAGTTGTTTAATCCAGTGAAGATTTTTCATTATACTTACCTGTAATAAATGCAAATTGGACCTCTAAATTCTATTGGGAAAACAGAAATTCCAGGAAAATGTCTGGAATCAGAAAGTTTTGTTTTGAATTTTCCCATAGATTCTATCACCTGTTTACTGCCATTAAGTTTTGTGACCATAAAAGGTTGATATTTATTGTATACATCATAATCTTTCTAGAATATACAATATATGAAGTATTATAATGTAATTATATTTGAATAAATTTTGAGCACAAATTAAAATGTTATTTGGCTTGGTTAGTTTCATCAACAAAATAAAAAGTAACATATACCATTACACATATATGTGTGTATATATACATATATATGTGTATATATACAGTTTTATAGGATAGAGGGGTCTCTCCAGTTTAGACAATTTTATTTTTACACACTAACTTCATGCCATTAGTTGCTTTGTTGTTCATCCATACATGATTTAAATGCTTGAAAGCACAACTTAACAGCCAAAGACACTCACCATTTTGCTAATATTCGTAAAAAGCTATACAATAAGATTCTTGCTTTGCACCCCATCTCTCCCTCCCTCCTTCTTCTGTTTCTTATTTTCTTTCTTTATTAATTTACTTTTTATCTATGTTATCCTTCATTCTTTTTTTCAAATTATCCTTCCTCCTTTCAATTTTTACTCTCCTTTTAGAAAAAGCCCTAATATACCCTTGTAAAATGAAAAGACAACACAAAACAATTTAAATATAGTTATTTAAATAGTAAAAGTAAGAATTTAGTCAAGCCCCAGGTATCTTTATTTAAACATACACTGTCACAATTGCAGCATATTCTTAAGGAAAATACAGCATAGACATAGAGAAGAGTTTTTTCCAACTCTATGATTTAGAAAATTAAAATATTAACAATAGATTTAAGTGGCTTGGGGTCACTGGAGTGAGAAACATGCTTGTCTATTACTCAACAATTTATCATAGAGTATAAAAGAATGTGTGTAATCAATAGTTCAATCACATGCTATGAAGCTGACTTTTAAATAGCATAATCATGTGCATTAACCTACAACATGTGTATTTATGCCCAAAAATGTCTCACAATTGTTCCTGTTGGTACTGGAATCACACTATGAAATTTTCATATGCAAGCATGTTTTGAACTTTTGGTGTATATGTAATAGCTGACCCTCTTGAATACAAAGGTTAAAACTATATAACTGGTCAATGTTCACAGTAGAGAAGTGATAAAAATTACCTCCAGCAATGACTATTAATTAAAAAACTAAGTTTTCTTTAAATCCATAGTTTACATTAACAAGTTCCTGATTTTAGCAGAATTTTCAAAACATGGGTTAGAATTGAAAGTTAAGTCAGGGTACAGATATGAGAATTTTTTTTTATTATCTTGGTAACTACTAAGTATGCTTAAGAATACACCAAAACGTGGATATAAACCAACTTTTCATTACCCAGAAGCTATTCCACAGCACTGATTGTCATTCTTCAATGTTCAGTTCCCGGTTCAGATTTGCTGGCTTTAGCAAACAGTAGCAACATTTTTAGATGATATCCTAACGTCATGTTGGGTGAACTTACGACTGTCTTGTACTATTTCACCAATTCAGTGGCAAGTAGGCCTGGAATGAATCCAGAAAGAAATTTCCCCATGAGGATGGAAACCAAGGAGCTGGGCAGGCAGTGCCTCCATATAATAAATACTCCACGGAGATCAAAAGGCTCTATCATCAGTAAACTACTTTGTGCCATGATGCAGAAAAAAAAAAGAAACAAATGAAAAGAAATAGAAGGAAGGAAACAAGGAAAGAAGAGAGAAAATTATTAATTGGTGAACTCCTTAAGCCTTTGGAAAATTAAAAGCATTCCCTGGAGGACATGATAACTGACTTTCTACACAGAAGAAACTAATAAAACAGATACAATGTGACAAAAGACACACTTGGTTCGTTTCTTACAGTCCTGATTGTAGCAGCAGGCCTCTTGTTTGTCCCAGCCACCCAGAACTGAAATATTCATACAGAAACTATATTAATTAAATTACTGCTTGGCCCATTAGCTCTAGCTTCTTCTTGGCTAGCTCTTACATCTTAATTTAACCCATCTCCATTAATCTGTGTATCTCCACGTGGCTGTGGCTTACCGGGTATAGTTCTCAGCATCTGTCTCTGGCGGGCTACATGGCTCTACTCTAACTCCACCCTTCTGTCTCCCAGCATTCTGTTTAGTTTTCCCCACCTAGCTCTGTTCCCCTTCTAGGCTCAAAGCAGTTTTCTTTCTTTCTTTTTTTTAAAGTATGCCACATAATCTTTAATAAGTAACATGATTGACAAGAACATGGTCAAATAAACTTGCTTTTCAGGAACAACAGGTATGTTGTATACCAAATGACTGGAGGAGATGGCCATACTTTTTCAATGTTAGACATGTTCTTTGAGCAAGAGACTTCATTTGTGTATTTTGACAAGTGTTTACCTCACACTCTAAAATCTTTGAAGTAGACATTAATGTAATATTTTGAGCTTATATATATGTCGTTATACTTTGAATCTGAAGTGTCCCCTGAAGGTGTGTTTTCTAAAGGGGTGTTTCTCAATCAATGTGGGTGGTTCAGAAGTACTGAAAACATTCTGACAGGTGTAAGATGATATCTCAAAGTTGTTTTGATTTGCATTTCCCTGATCGCTAAGGAGGTTGAGCATGACCTTAAGTATCTCTTGGCCACTTGAACTTCTTCTGTTAAGAATTCTCTGTTGGGTGTTATTCAAATTGTGCTGTCCTGATGTGTGATTTGGTTTTTTCCCTTGATGTTTTTAAGATCCTGTTTTTTTCTGAATATATTTTTTCTGTTTTAAAAACAATTGCATTTGTGATCCTATTGGTTGTTCAGTATGCTTCTCACATCTTGATGCTTATCACATTCTCTAGATTGGGGAATTTTTCCTCTATGCTCTTGCTTAAAATTTTTCTGTGCTCACACTGATGAATATCTTGCATATCATCCTAGAACCTTCATCTGGCGATGGATGGAGATAGAGACAGAGACCCACATTGAAGCACTGGACTGAGCTACCAAGGTCCAGATGAAGAACTGAAGGAGGGAGAACATGAGCAAGGAAGTCAGGATCATGAGGGGTGCATCCACCCACTGAGACAGTGGGACTGATCTAATGGGAGCTCACCATTAGATGACTGGACTGGGACTGAAAAGAGCATGTGATCAGACCGGACTCTCTGAATGTGGCTGACAATGATGGTTGACTGAGAAGCCAATGATAATGGTACTGGGTTTTGATTCACCCCTGCTGTTATCTCTGTATTCTCAGCAATTCCTTAACATACAACTATGTTGGTTTCATTTGAGCATCAAATGATTCACAGAAAAAAAAATTCTTATTTAATCTTCTAAAAAGTCAGTGTGCTGGTTGTGGCATGCAATCCAATATTTCCCTGCAAAATAGAAAGCATGAATTAAGGTATGCTCTAGATACTTAGCTGAGCCATCTGTATCTGAGTATATTTTACCCATTTTGATGAAGGTACCCTTGCTTCTTAGTTTCTTGGGGGTTTTACAACATTTTAACTGTATGCTGGAATTCTCACAGATGTACTTTGTTCTGTACATTATTGTTAAATTTGTGTTTACATAAAGAAACTACAAATGGAAATTTCTATTCTTTTATCTTGATGTTTTCACTTCCACAACATGTTTTACATTACTTTTTTATTAAAATGTTTTAATTTGTTTTACACACCATCCACAGTTTCTCCTCCCTCCTCTTCTACTGTTCTCTTCCCCCACCTCCCCTTTACCCACCCATTCCCCATCCACTCCTCAGAAAGGGTAAGACCTCCCATGGGAGTCAACAAAACATGGCATATCAAGCTGAGGCAGGACGAAGCTGCTGGGATATTTTACATTGACCTTTATATGTTACCCATGTTTCAGGAAACCTACTATAACTAATTATTCATTGCAGAAAGTTTTATTGCTGCTACTGCTGAGACATTTGAGTTTTCTCCATATGTCACCATTTTGTATGCAAACACGTGCAGTTGTGCATTTATCATCTATCATCTAATCACACGAGTTTTCTGAGTCTGTCATAACAAAATACAACTAACCGGGTATAGTTATCACAGAAATATTTTCTTAGAGCCATGCAGGCTAATGCCTCAGATGAAGCTACTATCAGAGTGAGTTCATCTTAGATCTTTTTCTTGGTTTGTAAGTGACAATTTTCTTGGTTTCTCTGCCTAGATTCAACTCTATGCACATGAAACTAAAAATTCCATGTTCTTATAATTTCTTCCAACAAATATTCTGATATACTATGAATTGTGACCCACTTGCTGTCCAACTTTAACTTTATTTCATTTTCAAGGACACTATCCAAATTATAGTCTTATTCTGAGACATTGAAGATTTGGGCATTGTCTTAGTTATTGTTCTATTGCTGTGAAAAGACACCATGATCAAGGCTACTCTTATAAAAGGAAAATTTAATTGGGGGCTTTCTTATAGTTTTGAAAGGTGAGTCTGATCATCATGGTCAAAAACAGAAAAGCATCACAATGAGTCAGTAGCTAAAAAGATACATCCTGATCCACAGGCAGAAAGCACAGAGAACCTGAGACCGGTGTAGGATTTTGAATCCTCAAAGCACACTCCCAATGACAGAGTTCCTGCAACAAGGCCACATCTCCTCTCTCAGGGCTATTCCTCCTAATCTGTCCCTAAACAGGTTCTACTCCCAGGAGACTAAGCATTCAAATATGGCCTATGGGGTCATGCACATTCAAACCACCACAAGCTTCAACATAAAAATTTTACGTTATACAATTAAACTACAAAACATTTGTTTCCAGCTATCTCATTATATCAGATAGAATTTTATTACAAACTTAAATATATATGTTATAATATGACATTGTAGCATTGTCAACAATTACATCAGGGAAGCTTCAAGTTTTTATCATTAAGGACAATGTTGGCTATAGATCTTCCTAAACATTATAATTATAAAACTGAAGTGCTCTCTTCCATTAAACCCTTTAATTGATTTTTATTATTGATGCTGAAGGTCAAACCATGGGTCTGATGGATTGGACAGGTACACCCTTAACTTAGTTCTTCTCATTGACTTTTCTGCTTAGACAATCACCATAAACATTGATTCTAGTTTAAAAATTGGAAACCATCTCTTTTCACACAGTCTTGACTCACTAGTCCTTTAACTTTTGTTTTTACTTGCTAATCATGGTTTTAAAGACGTGCCTTTTCCTCAGTAACATAAGTAAACTTTAAGCTCACACCACCACCATTAGCCACAGCATTAATCTCCCTACTTTCAACTTTATACCTTTTTAATCCATTTTCCTCAGAGCCCAAGAAAAGCATCCATGCTTACCAACCTTCATCTCTCACTCACCTCACAATGTGATCTCAGAGAGTATCTTTGGCACACAGACTTTGATTTTGAATTGATTTCCCAGAGATTTGACTCATATACTATATTGTGAACTTCTAAATGAATAAAGTGATTTGTTATTATGGCTATCATGATACTAAAATGTGGTAAAATGCATTGAATAAAATTTATGACATAAACAAATATAGAAAGAGAGCTAAAGAAATACATTTTAGAAAACATTCTATTTTGGTGGTTCAGCTACTTCTTTTTTTT
>NC_022024.1:9412058-9420285 GCF_000317375.1 Microtus ochrogaster
ATAAATTGAGGTAATCAGTAATCAAAAATTGACAGTGCTTCATCTTCCAAGATAGTTCTTTGTATTCAGATTTGTGATTTTTGTGGCTCAAAGGACTTCAAAATGTGTGGCATTCTCAGAAAAATTTTCAAGTTACTGTATGTAGTGAGGTTACATACAGCTTCTTTGCTATAATTATTACTTCTGTGTAGAATACATGTGAAGTACTTATCACACTAAAGTTTGATAATCACTTAATACATTAATAACAATGGAAAACAAAAAGCCAATGTATTCTAGAAAATAAAATCTGTCACTTTGTGGATTATCCAGATTGTGTGTAGGAGGGAAATAAAAATTTTAGATAGGGTCAATATTAGATCAAAAGCTACTTAATAAATACAGTAAAATTAAAGCATTTTAAACACTATGAAACACATAATTGTTATGCAAAATAAAATGATGTTAGATATGGGAAAAAGGGATGATGGATAAAAAGCTTCTGTTATTTCCAGGATGTTCACATGTGCAAGAATTTAAGTATTACTTAGAGGGTCAAAGATGACACAAAAATGCGTTGTATACATCAGGCTACTAATTATTACAGATAGGAGAAAAATTCAGCATTGGCAACAAGAAGTATGAAATCAATATTCAAAAACTACTAGTGGAACAGGAGAAAATCAAAGAATGGATTTTTTCTTGTCTAGAAGTTTGCTTAGAGCATCTTTGACATCTTTGTTCCTCAGAGAGTAGATCAGAGGGTTCAGCATTGGTGTGACTAGAGAGTAGCACAAGGAAGCCAGCTTACTCAGTTCAGGGAATCTGTCAGGGGTGAGATACATGAAGAAGACAGCACCGTAGAGCACACTCACAACACCCAGATGAGAGCTGCAAGTGGAGAAGGCCTTCCTCCTTCCCTCCGTGGAGCGTATCTTTAGCACGGTGGACACGATGTACATGTAAGAAACAACGATGACTATGACCGTTGGCAAGATAATGATGCCAGCTAAGGAAAAAGATACTATTTTGTGTATGAAAAGGTCAGAACAGGAGAGTCTCTGAAGTGGACGACTATCGCAGTAAAAGTGGTCAACAGCCCGAGAAGCACAAAAGGATAAAGTAAATGTCATGCTGGTCTGGAGAACTGAGCTGATGCAGCCACAGAAGTACGAGCCTGCCACCAGCTGGGCACAGAGACGTGTGGACATGTGGACAGAGTAGAGGAGTGGGTTGCAGATGGCGATGAAACGATCATAGGCCATGGCTGCCAGGAGAAATCCTTCTGCCACAATGAAGAGGGCAAAGAGAAAAAACTGAGCCACGCAGCCTGCAAACGAGATGGACTTGCTCTCGGTCCAAAAGTTGCTCATAGCCTTCGGCGCGATAACAGATGAATAGAAGAGGTCAATGAAGGAGAGGTTGCCTAGGAAGAAATACAATTGGTGTGTTCAGCCGGGGATCAGTCAAAATAATGGCCATCATCCCAACGTTTCCTAGAAGGATCATGGCATACACAAGCAGAAAGAGCAGGAAGAGGAGAAGATGGAGCTCAGGGCCGACCCTGAAGCCTACAAGGATGAAGTCAGTCACTCCTGAGTGATTGCTTGCTCCCCTGTCACTCATGGAGGAGACCTGATGAGAGGCATAAGGCAAAATAAACAAACTCTTAGCTTGATCTTGGTGTTACAAGCAGCTGCTACAGTACAGGAGTTTATAAAAGTGTTATATCCGCATTTTTATTTTGCGCTTCATAGGAATAAGATGACAAGCTGAATTCACACAAGTGACCACAATTCAAATGCTGTTTTTATTTCCCGTTCCCAAAGTGGCGGAATTAGACTTTTACTCTGTGCATTTGATGACTCTGGTCTTTTCGTTGTCACTGGTTTACATATTTCTCTTTCTATTTACATAATGACTCCAATATTATGAAGTGATATTAAAATGGAAGTACCCATATTTTAAGAAATGATATTCATGAAAGTGTTTAAGTGTTGTTTTAGAGATATTGTAGGCTTTAGTATTCAAGTTTCACCAGGCTTCAAGTTTTAACTTAGGGATTTAATAGATATCAAAATGGAATTTTTTTTAAAATAATGTCTTCTTTTTTTGAAGCTGAAAAGACTGAACCCAGGGCCTTGCATTTGCTATGCTAATTGAGGTTCTAAAACTAATATATAACTAAGCGTAGAAACAATTAATACCTATCCTAGGGTTTATCTACCAGATGAAAGATCAGTACCTTTTTTCAATGGTACTGGAAAATGAACTTAGCATCTCACGTGTGACCATATGCATTCTATCAGCAAGCCTGATGACTTCCCATTTATTTGCCTTTTATATTGAAATCTTGCTTACTTTCCAGTCTTCTCTTCAACCTGCTCTAGATTTTATAAACCTTGAACTTGTCTTACCTCTGCTTTTTTATTTGTATCCCCAGGCTCAGCAAATAATATTTTAATTATGATTTTTTTCTGAATTTTGTGTGTGTGTAGTTTAGGATTAAAAATAAGAAAAGTGACACATAAGTGTGAAATATTATTTGCCTTTTTATTTCCCCATACATGATTTTATAACCAGTGCTATATCATTTCTTAGAGACCTCAAATAGATTTTTTATATTCTTCTATTAAAAAAGCAATCTACTCTTTTTCTTCCCTGTTTGGACTTTGTATTTTTGAGTATAGGTAAGAAAAATTATTACAAAGATTAAGGTAACATTTTATTATGCAAAACAAAATGCTTCAGTCATATTCATTTAATCTATAAGATAATAAAATAAGGAGATAATGTTATATTTCATGTTTATAAATGAGGTACAAAATGTATTGAGTCTTAAAATTCATCTACTGTGGTCAGAATTGTAATTTAACATGAGGAAAAGCAGCTGTAGAACCCATATTATTGGTCATTCTTAGGACTTAGTACTTTACTATGCTCTGGTAAATCCTTCCTAGTAATCACCTGGCTCACTTCTCCAAGTTCTTGAGTATTAAATTAAACTTAATTGTCTTAACTACAAATTCCCCAACTCTCTAATTCATGTCAAAATGTGTTTTCTAAAATTTTCTTCATATTTTCCTCACAGAGCAGTCACTTCCATAAAATCCTTTATGTTTTAACACTAAAAATGAATGTTCTTTACTCCCCCTTTGGCAATAGCTTTGAGATCAAGTCCAAGTGTTCTCTATATATTCACTAGTACCATAGCATTGTGAGCCTAGCAATAGAAGTTAATCATTATAACACATGTCTACTATGGCTACTAGGTAACAGCTGAATGATATGAGGATTCAGAATGAGGGTATTATTCAATAAACTTAGGTTATGCATTCGATAGTTTATAACATCAAAAACTTTAGTAAATTTATGACTGAATACTTCCTATCTCGTGAAAGGCACCCTTCCTAGAGTAACTAGCATAAAAGGGTCAGCTTGGGCATTTATAATTTGTCAAATTTAGATGTTGTAAAAGTTACTTTTACCTTGTGTCGTATGGTAGCCTGTCAGGTTCTGTTAAAGATGAAACAGAATTATGATGCTTCCCTTTCTGGTGTTGTTTGTTTTAGTTCTCCAAATGGCAGGCATAAAGTTCATTATCTGGGAAAAATTACTTTGAGATTAAGATGAATCCACCGTACAAGTACATATTCATTATCCCACTTTTTAGGGTAGAGGTTTCTCAGAGAAAAAGTGTCATCTATATCCCTTCTGGCTTTGTGGACTGAGCTGCCCTTCAGCTGTGGAACTCTTGAAAAGTTTCTGAGATCTTTTTCAGAAGAGAATAAAGGTGAATTTCTTCGTGATGCTCTGTCAAAGTTGAGCTCATTTGGGGGAACTGTGGCATGAAGCCACTCAAAAGAAACTGCAGAAGGCAGTGCAGCTTCCCTTCTGCACACTTATAAGGAAGGGAGATTGGTTGCCTGGTGTATATAAGACCTTGACCACATGGTATTTCCCATAAGTCGGTCAGAGAATAAAGCACAGTTGTGCACAGTTGAGGGCTTTGGCCTGGGAATAAGAAGGCAGTGCTTTCACACAGTTACAGTAAGATTTCTCTCACCTTTTGGGAGGCAGCTCTCCAGAGACAGAAGGAATTAGGTCAATTATTTAAACTTTATCTGTGTTTCAGAACAAAAAATGTCCAAGAGGAGTTCAGAGGATACAGATTTAGTGATGCAAAACTGGATCATGTGTAAAATACATAATTTTGTCCTTCCTTTTGTGAATCGTTTAGGTTGACAAATAGGATCTTCTGGTAGTAAATTCTACACATAAAAAGAAAACATTTTCAGTTTACCCTTATAATTTTTTTTTATTTTTATTTTTTAGTTTTTCGAGACAGGGTTTCTCTGTAGCTTTGGTTCCTGTCCTGGAACTAGCTTTTGTAGACCAGGCTGGCCTCGAACTCACAGAGATCCGCCTGCCTCTGCCTCCCGAGTGCTGGGATTAAAGGCGTCCGCCACCACCGCCCAGCTCCCTTATAATTTTTTTTATAAGGGAGTGGAAACAAACATAAAAGAACAAAATCTTAGTAAGATGCACAAAACTAATTTCTGTCCTCTTCCAGAATTCCATTCACTAAAATGTCTTTCTGTTTTCAATTATATCTTGTAATATAACTGGTAATAAAATGTGTAAAAATAGAGAGTGGTGCATAGGCAATGTCTAGCAAAGGCCATCTAGTTCATCAGTGAAATTTAACAATGACTGACTGTATTTAAACTTAGGTTTACTTCTAAGTTTAGTTGCCTGGAGGTTTTTTATCCAGGTATCATATTGTTACATATTAATTTAATGACCTCTCATTGTATTTTTTAAATAATTTTGAGACTTCTAGTATTGGCAAAAAGTCATAATTTGTAGAAGAGAAGGGATATGAAGCAGACATTCTCTACATTTCTTCAAGCTCTTCTCTGAATTTACAGTGTGCTAAACCATGGACTTCCTTAAGTTTTAAAATCTCTCAACATTTCTCACTTTAAAAAAGAAAAACGCTAGTCTTTTTTTATTACTAGTATTTAGTGGTGTTTTACTCATTTTGAAGCTCTGAAGCTCATACCTTCAATTAGACTGATCAGAGGCTTTGATTGCATGCGGATTTATGAAATAATTTATAACTTAATTTTAGGACATGAAAAATATATGAGAATTGGTGTTTGCCAATGCCTTACTGCAATAGATCTAACTTAAGGAGTCCTTTGGCTTCTATTAATGCATAGCACAGCTATGAGATCATAAATCACTTATTGATTTCTCTGGAAGCAATAATGTTATGGCGATTGCTGGTGGGGAAAGCACTTCCTGTTGAAAATAGCAGACTTTTTCTTCCTTCAATGTTCAGTAGAGACCTGCATTACAAATGAAATCACTCAGTCCGTTTTTTCCGCACTGTGGAATATTATAATAGGAGATATAATTACTTGTGTAATGTATCTAGGACACCTTGGTTTTTAAAAAACAATAATCAAGATTTCTGATTTTTTAGAATTATTTTAAGAGTTATTTATCTAATAAAATGAGAGAATCAATAGCTTTATTTGACTTTATGCAAATACATCTTCTAGTCAAGCTCATCTAGCAAAGACATTATACTTCAGGGGATCCAGAGAGATAGGAAAGCTTATCTGAGCACCTGAAGAAAGGCCTCTTAGGACAAGAAGTAAATCCCAAGCCTATATTCTTCCTGGGATCCTGTAAACATTTATAAACAGTTGGCAGCCAAAGACGTTGTATTGACTTTATGTTTTATAGACTATTTTATCTTATTCATTATACAGAAACAATTCAGTCTATTTGACTCTAACCATTGCTTTTTATTTATAAATAAAGAAAAATTAAAGTTAACACAAAGGGTTAGATAAGTTACTACATAACACATTTCAATAAATTATCATTATGCTGTTTTAGATATTTATCTTAAATGTAGCTCAATAAAGTATCTACCATGTTTATTAATTTTAAAGTAAATGTCTCTAGTGTACCTAAATACAATGTATTTTTCTTCTCAACTTCTTAAATTAAAGAACAAACTACATGCTATACACATATCACATATAAGCCAGGAAAACGAATAAGCAAAATGGAGAACATATTGGTACTCAGGAAGCCCTAATATGTGCAGTTATTCAAGAGTTTATTCATTTATGGAGGCCATAAATTGACATCTAGTGTCTCTAAGTTATTTCTTGAGACAGGGTAAACCTTAATAAAAGGCATTGTTATTCCATACTTGTTTTCTTGTCTGCATAGGATAAAATGGAATCTCTTCATTTTGTATTTCTCTGATGGATATCGTATTAAAATCTTTATTGCTGTGATAAACAACAAAAGTAATGTTAGAAAAGATCGGTTTCATTTGACTCACATTTCAAAGTTAAAATTTCACCTTGAGAAGAAAGGATGACAGCAAGAGCAAGATATCACTATTAACATCACATCTGCAGACAAGGGTCAATAGTAGGAACGAGATATCACTACTAATATCACATCTGCAGACAAGGAGCGAGATATCATTAGTAATATCACATCTGCAGACACGGAGCAATAGCAGGAGTGATATATCATTACTAATATCACATCTGCTGACAAGGAGCAACATATCATTAGTAATATCACATTTGCTGATGAGCACAAAGCATTGTTGCTGCTAGCACCCTGCTTTTCCTTTTAATTCAGAACAGGATCTCAGGCCATGGATCATGCTAATGCAGTGAGGTGGGACTTCCTTAATCTAGATAATCCCTTACTGAAATACACATGACTTGTCTTCTAGATGATTACAGCTCTTTGTTGGGTATTCATAAAAAACCATTACAGGTAGTGTGATTAAACTTTTTCATGTGTTAATTGGCCAGATGCACGTCATATGTTGAGATGTCTGTACTTTTTATTGTCCCACTTAGTGGTTATGCTTTTCGATTTCTTAAATGAGCTACTTATTTTTTATTTTGCATAGACTAAATATAAACTCTTTCTCAGATGTGTAGATACCAAAAAATTTCTCACATTCTCTAAACTGTCTATTCACTTGATTGTTT
This sequence comes from Microtus ochrogaster, assembly GCF_000317375.1. Classification (NCBI taxonomy): domain Eukaryota; kingdom Metazoa; phylum Chordata; class Mammalia; order Rodentia; family Cricetidae; genus Microtus; species Microtus ochrogaster. The sequence goes on from NC_022024.1 coordinate 9,419,081, forward strand.
TAGGCACTATGTGGAAGCTTCTTAATTTTGTGAAGTACTATTTGCCAAAAGTACCATTGCAACTGGTTTCATTTTCCTAATACTAATCTATGGGTGTAACTGTAAACTGCTAGAACTTGGTTTAATGGGGTGTTCATTTAGCAGAATAATTGTACGAGGTTTTTCCTTAGAACAGTTGAGTTTTTAAGGCACAGATTCTTGACCTGATCATGATGCCAGGTATGAATTTGATCTTTTGGGCCAGGTTTTAAATATAACCAAAAATTCACAGGGTTCCCAGATTAGTAAGAGTGATAAATATCTTTACAGGGGATAGTATAATAGCAGGAATACTTCAATATGAAGAGAAGGATAAACACATCCAAGAGGTCACAGGGCAACAGATAAACAAAATCAGGGCAGGTAATCAAAAGAATCTGAGTAAAAACAACAAAACCAACAAAATGAAAGGAAATAAGATATATTTTCCCATAGTACCTCTAATAGTAATAGTTTACACTCCATAATCAAAAAGATACTAAGAGATTATATTAGAAAATAGGATTCTATAAAACTTGTAACTTCAGATTACAACAGGTCTGTGAAAATAAAACACATGGATAGCCACCATTTTTAACCTCAGTGCCATATTTGGTAAGAGTACACACGTGCACTGGACCTATGAAGGAGACCTTCCACCTCCAATATACTTTGGCTTACTAAAATATTCCTTCTAATCTTATTGCCTCTACTAGTATTGGTAAGCTGTAATGGATTGTGTAAAGTACATGTCTAAATTTAACTTACATGTCTAACTTGGATATACCTGACAGGTAATAGTGCCCTGACCCTCAAGTGCCTATACAGATCTGAGAGTATGGCATTTAGCAAAAGAGCTCTTTTTTGTGTGTTGTTTTTGTTTTCTTTTTTTTGTTGTTTATTTATTTATTTATTAAAGATTTCTGCCTCCTCCTCTCCACTGCCTCCCATATCCCTTCCCCTCCCCCAATCAAGTCCCCCTCCCTCATCAGCACAAAGAGCAGTCCGGGTTCCCTGCTTTGTGGGAAGACCAAGGACCTCCCACCTCCTTCCAGGTCTAGTAAGGTGAGCATCCAAACTGCCTAGGCTCCTACAAAGCCAGTACGTGCAGTAGGATCAAAACCCAGTGCCATTGTTCTTGACTTCTCAGCAGTCCTCATTGTCCGCTATGTTCAGTGAGTCCGGTT
>NC_022024.1:9423046-9435131 GCF_000317375.1 Microtus ochrogaster
ACTGGATGACTTAAGGACTGGTAACTCGTTACTTCATTTGTTAAGTTTCCCTGCTAAAAATACAGACAGGTGTGCCTCTTTCGCAGGCTTCATAGTCCAGGATTAACAGGTTTAAGATGCCTCTCCAGCGACTCCTCCCGCTGAGTATGAGCCCATCAGCTCCTTACTCTCCCCTCCCGTACATCGCCCCATGCCCTCAGAAAGTAGCCAAACTTGAGCCAGCACCACTATACCCAGAGAGTCTGAGATGTTTGGGTGGAAGCATCATCCCAGCCATTGGCATCCATATACTCAAAGAGATTGGGATGTTTTGGTTGGAAGCGTTACCTCAGTCCCTGGAATCCATATATCCAAAGAATCTGGAATGCTCGGTGAAAGTTCCATACCAAGCCCCCTCCCCTGGGAGTTGCCTTAGTCCAGACTCCACCTCTGAGAAAGTCTGCTGAATGGCTGAATGATGCCCCTCCCCAGAGATGCTCAAGACCACTCCCACAGGGTATTTAAATTATATCCCAGAGAGCCTAGCCTGTTTGGATGCTCACCTTCCTAGACCTGGATGAAGGGGGGAGGACCTTGGACTTCCCACAGGGCAGGGAACCCTGACTGCTCTTCGGATTGGAGAGGGAGGGGGAGGGGAGCTGAGGGAGGGGGAGGGAAATGGGAGGTGGGGAGGAGGCGGAAATTTTTAATAAAAAAAGTAAATTAGAAAAAATTATATCCGAGAGAACAGATACATGGTTTTCTGGTCTTCCTTCCCCATTTTCTCTCCCAGGGAGCATTGGCATCCATTAAACTTGGAGTTTCTCTAGTTTGGTTTGATTTGGATTATTGTATCTGTGGAGAGGTTTAGCGGGGTGCAAAACCTTTAACTAACCATCTATTGATGAACATTGAGGCTTGTGTTCTATTTTCTTGCTATTGTAAAGAACAGCAAATACAATGATGAGTGTTCCAGGATGAAGAGTCCTCCTTTTCCTTTTGCTGTGGTAGAGGTTGTAGACCTCTCTAACATTCCCCTTAGTGTTCTGTTTTAAAATTTGTTTTCCCTAAAACTCAAAGTTCAGTAATTATGCATTTAATTTGATCTCTGTAATTTATTGTTGGCTAGTATTACTGATCCCTTTGTCTCTTGATACATTCTTTCTGCAGCCATAAATCTGATGGATTGGAGACTCCTGGAGATAGAGAGTGCTTGGTATAAGTAATATAACAGCTTCATCTGTCTCTGAATTGGTATATCTTGATGCTGTTCTCATAGTCAATGATCTTCTATAGCTATTTACTTTGTAGTTACCAGGCATTTACAAGGAATATTAATTAATTAATTAATTAATATTAATAACCAATTTTGACTAAAGATAACTGAACACATACAAATAATTTATAATTCACTATTCCCTTATATATACACATTCTATATGCTGTTTTACATTGGATCATCTTATAATATATTTATTATTATACTTATAGTATATTTTATTGAAATTTTAAGCTTTTGGTTTCTTAACTTCTGTCACGGTTTAGTTTTTGCAGCAGCAACTGTGGTATTTATAACATCCTATATTTTCCAAAATCAATTCTTTGAATGTGATCTCCGCTCTTTCCTTTCATGTTAGAAGTCATGAACAAACATAACCTCTCAGAACTGAACTCAACCTATCTGGAGATGTATTACACCTGGAAAAAAATTATTCTTTTTACTTATTTGAATGAAGCTGTTCTTGACCATATGGTTGCCCCATCCTGATCTCAAAAACATACTGGTATACTTCATTTAGGCACATTTGTGGTATTGAAAGAGGAATCTTCAGCATACACATTTGAAAATATCACAATTTATTTCTTTGTCATATGTTGTTACAGAAGGTAGTGCTACAAATAAAAGATTAGAAAGGTATACCAAGGTGTAACATCCTTCCTTTGGTCCTAATGTCTCATCACTAAAGGTGATGTTAGGGTAGGGTACACATACACGAACGCCCTCACTATTATCAAACTGACGAATACCTCTCTTATGGACTTACTCTGAGATCATTTGTGTTTAATATTGTTGTTAGGCTTTGTGTTTGCCTTGTGGTACAGAAGTTCAAGCTCAGAGCCTCGTTCATGGCAGACAGGCATTCTACCACTGAGCTGTGACCTCAGTTCCGCTCACTCTGTCACCATTAACACTCACACAAGTTCAAAAACCAGAAGACACAATTCTTTCTGGAGTCCTGTCTTATTGATCAGTTAATTTTTCTATATAAATTTCATGTGGGTAAACATTGTTGGCTCATGACACAATTTCTCTGATAGGGCTAAATTCTTAGCCTTTTAAATTTTTCTGAGTATTACCTAAGAAGACTTCCACTGGTCCTCAAGTACTTTACTTGGTGTTTTCTTAGAATATTGTTGGCACAGCCCTATGATTATTAATTATCTGTCTAAATATTTAATTCATTAATTAATTTATACACTCTCTAAAAAGTAGAGTGGCTTACTCCTCTAACGTAAAAATATTAACATGGGTCTTCACCAAAATTTATCAAATAAACAAATACATCTGTGTGGATAAAAGAGTGAATTTTAGAATGTATTCTACTTTTATGGCTCAATTACACCTAAAACTCCATTAAGTATTTCCCAGTGATAATAAAAACAAAATTTAACTAAAAACAATAATATGGGGAGAAGGATCACTTAAGATGTTTTCAGCTTTCTGTCTTTTAATTTATTTCACTGCAATCAAATTGAGCAGTGAGCACTGTATCAGAACATTACAAAATGCCTGCAATGCTTAAAGATAATTTCCCAAATAAAGGTGCATAGACAAGGATATTATAATTTGCTTATCTTATTAGCAGTTCTTCCTTGAGTATGAACTATTTGATGAAGCAAAAATATAATAACTAATTAAAAGTACTAGTGGAAGGTATAAAATGGAAAAAATTCTTAAAAATAACCATTATAATTATAAATTTTATACAAATGGAAGAACAATGAAAAATAAACACTAAATTGTTGCTAATGATTAGAATGAACATTATATATATTAATATATTGAATAATATATTAATGATCATTCATTATATAGTATAATATATACTATATTATATATATTAATATATACTATAGTATGCACACTGATTCTGTGAAGTACATTGACATTGGAGATATGAGAAGGGAGTATAATCAAGAATTATTCTATAATGTCCAGGATGTCCAAGATCTAAGATTTCAGAGAAGAAAAAAGTCATATTTAATAAGGGTTTTTTGCATAAATTCTAATAATAGCATAAGAGAAGAAATATTGATTATAAGAGGTATGAAATAACACTTAAAACACTAGTGAGAGAAGAAGAACTCTTAAAGAATGGATTTTTTCTTGTCTAGAAGTTTGCTTAGAGCATCTTTGACATCTTTGTTCCTCAGAGAGTAGATCAGAGGGTTCAGCATTGGTGTGACTAGAGAGTAGCACAAGGAAGCCAGCTTACTCAGTTCAGGGAATCTGTCAGGGGTGAGATACATGAAGAAGACAGCACCGTAGAGCACACTCACAACACCCAGATGAGAGCTGCAAGTGGAGAAGGCCTTCCTCCTTCCCTCCGTGGAGCGTATCTTTAGCACGGTGGACACGATGTACATGTAAGAAACAACGATGACTATGACCGTTGGTAAGATAATGATACTAGACAAGGAAAAGGATACTATTTTATGAACAAAAAGGTCAGTACAAGATAGTCTTTGAATTGGTCGAGTATCGCAGTAAAAGTGGTCAACAGCCCGAGAAGCACAAAAGGATAAAGTAAATGTCATGCTGGTCTGGAGAACTGAGCTGATGCAGCCACAGAAGTACGAGCCTGCCACCAGCTGGGCACAGAGGCGTGTGGACATGTGGACAGAGTAGAGGAGTGGGTTGCAGATGGCGATGAAACGATCATAGGCCATGGCTGCCAGGAGAAATCCTTCCGCCACAATGAAGAGGGCAAAGAGAAAAAACTGAGCCACGCAGCCTGCAAACGAGATGGACTTGCTCTCGGTCCAAAAGTTGCTCATAGCCTTCGGCGCGATAACAGATGAATAGAAGAGGTCAATGAAGGAGAGGTTGCCTAGGAAGAAATACATTGGTGTGTTCAGCCGGGGATCAGTCAAAATAATGGTCATCATCCCAACGTTTCCTAGAAGGATCATGGCATACACAAGCAGAAAGAGCAGGAAGAGGAGAAGATGGAGCTCAGGGCCGACCCTGAAGCCTACAAGGATGAAGTCAGTCACTCCTGAGTGATTGCTTGCTCCCCTGTCACTCATGGAGGAGACCTGATGAGAGGCATAAGGCAAAATAAACAAACTCTTAGCTTGATCTTAGTGTTACAAGTAGCTGATATAAGGCAGGAGTTTAAAAGGCTCTCAGCAATTTTAGCTTCAAAATCCTTCAACTTAAACTGAATTCAATCAGCTAATATAGACTCTACACATTATTTTCAATATAAATTTCTAAAATTGGGATAATTTAGCATTTTTCTTAAATGCCTTTCTGCTAAAATGTTTGTCATATTTACTGTACCATTGATCCATACATTATTTTGCTACTGTATACATTAATTTTTAATATTATGAAGAAGTAACAGGAAGAACTAATCTTGTTAAAATTTGCTAACTAAGCATCAGAACTATAAATTACAGCAAAGAAATACGTCTCTAGTCTCTTTGCTCCTGATAAACCATGTTGTATTACTATCAGGCATCACTTATCAATAAAAACTTCCTGTTACTTTAATTAACTTTCTTTGACTTATTTTTTGTTTTTAATAAAAATTCCTTAATTCTTCAACGTGGGCCAAACATATTTTATAAGAAGAATAATGATTATTAACAAACATTAAGATTAATATTGAATACTGATTATTTTTTTAATAATGGCTTTTTTAAGATCACAAATAATTTCTTTCCATATGTGGTCAGCATATCATTTGTGTATTACAAATACCAATTCATCAATGTACACTTGTTCTAGAAATTAAAGTAACCTAATAATAAAACATGCGGACTCAGGGTCACACCTGAAGGCTGCATAGTTATGCATTTATGTAATACAACACAAGCTTTAGGTTGAAATAGACTTTTCCTTTCTAATTTAGACCTTGGATACAAGTCTGCAACTAATGTTATCAGTTTTATCACACTTTTCCGTAATTGGCCAATTAATTCATGCACAGACAATCAATTTTAATTCTGTTAGAAATTTGTGATATGCATATGGACTTTGGGATAAGTCAGTCTAAGTTGCAGTAAGGAGCCAGGGAAATTTTTTAAGTCTAGGGAATGAAAGACATCAGTGAGAAATGCAATTATATTATGTCAGAAAATCAATGATGATGGTAAAGTAATAACCACTATTCAACAACACAGTTTTAAATATTAAAAATAAAATATTAACTAAATTCCTCAAAAGTTACATGTCCAAATATAAAAACACAAACTTCTGAATTAGGAAAAGACAGGGGGTGTTGAAATATGAGATACTAAAGCAATGAAAGAAAGCTGAAGGTGTCATGTAATATTTGTAAACAGCATATTACCTTTACTTTAATATTGCCTAGAGCCAAAGACACCAACGTTTTCATATTTACCCTTATTCCATTTCATCACCATATTTTCATACTAGTGGCAAATATCCCTTACACCTCCACAGCCCTAGCTCCTTTAAGGTGAAGCTCAACTCGTCCTCTGTGTATTTGTTAGCTTGCTGTTTTTGCATCTAGCCAGCGGTCTTTCGTGATTATGGTACACATTTACTATGTGGGTAATAATTGAGTGATGATGAGCATGCAAAGTCATAGCCATGTTTTTAAACATGTAATAAATAGAGTTTAGCATATAAATATCAGAAAATTTAAAGCAAAGTCATTCACATCTTAAGAAAAGAATTCTTCCCTCGGTACCAACCAAGAAACTAGTCATTTGATGATTTGTTAGTTGCTGAATCTCAAATATTTTTTAAAGTTACTTTTACCTTCTACGATTAGGTGGTTGATCAGACTCTGTTTAAAATGAAGCAGCAGAATTCCAAGGTTCCTTCTTTTTGGCGTTATTATCTTAGTTCTGTGATGTGTAAATATAAACTTGGTTAATTATTCTATCACAAGCGTATTTTAAAATTATTTCAAAATAAAATAAACTCAACCCTTCAAACATCCATCCACAATCTGAGTTTCAGGATCTCTCACAGAGAAGCATAACCTAAACTCATCAATGCCTTCTGTTTAAAAACTTCTGCTTTATTAGTTGCTTTCTTGAAAAATTCAGGTCTTAGGAGAGTGAAGATAAACTTCATGAATGGTGAACTGTTAAACCTTAAATAATGCTAGGAGCTATAATTTGTGACCATGCAAGGTGAACCAGAAGAATCAACCAGCAGAATATTCTCTGCATACAGTCTTAGATGCTTGTCTGCTTTAAGGAAGGAGTTGGGTTACACTGGATATATGTGTCCTGGCCCTGAGCCATCCGGAACCTCCAGTGATATACCATAGCATCAGACAAAGCTATTCACAGAGGCTTTAGACTTGGTGTAATGTTGTTGCTTTTACAAATAAGTGTAGCACTGAGATTTCCCTCACCCTTCTGGGAGACAGCCCTCCAGGGATAAAAGGAAATACAACTTAATTATTAAGATTTCTATGTTCCAAAATCAAGTCCATGAGGACCATGGAGAATCTGGATATTTTTTAAACTAAACAATAGGAATTAAGTACATGCCGGAGGACTTTTCCTTCCTTAAATGAGTCTGTGAGATAAGGTAGAAGAATCTTTTTATTTAATTTCTGCATAAAAAAAACTAGCATCTGCAGCTTTGATTGGAAAACATTTTGTTAAACAAGTAATATAGCTACTAAAGGGTTTAATTCTCTCTGTAACATAGGCATGGCCTAATTTTTTTAAATTATTTTTAACTGTTTTGTCATTTGTAACTGAGAATATGAAACACAATACTAAGATGATGACATGGATGAGCAGAGCAATACACCTAGTTTACTAAGGTCTGAGTGAATTATGACTGACTGAACTTAAAGTCAGGTTCATTTCCACTTTTAATATATCTTATTAATTCTTGATAATTTCACACATGTATATAACACCCACTCCTAGACTATTGCTAAGAATGCTCAATTTAATCTTCTTTTTTATTATAATCCACAAATTCCAATTTTTGTTTTCCACACAATCGTAAGATGTAAAGGTTATGGAGTGAGGTTTGCCTTCTAGGACCCACATTAATAAATAAAACTGACCGTTCCCTACCAAGACACCATCAGCAGATGAGAAATCATAACCCCCTACCCTTCTATATTAGCCAAGGCTACCTAAAGTTACAGAAGTGATTAGAAACTAAACAGTTGTCCTATTGGGTTTGCTTAGCATCATTCAATGAGTGGAGTTCATAAAATATTCTTTTTATTTAAAATTTTATGGAATATATTTTGATGATGTTTTTCATATTCTAGAACTCCTTCTAAACTCTTTACTCCATACTTTTATGTTTCCTCTCAAAAAAAGAAAGAATATGAGGAACAAAGGAAGAAAGAAAAAACACAAAAACGAAAATTTAAACAAAGAAAAAAAAGACAAAAGTCAAAATAAAACAAGTAAAACTAAAATCAGGGTGCTCGCGCGCACGCGCACACACACACACACACACACACACACACAAAGTAAGTAGCCATTGGGTTTGCTTTGTGTTGGCCAGCTATTCCTAGGTCTGCACAAAAGTGTGGTTGTTACACCCAGTGACACTCCATCCATTTCAAAAATCTTCTCAGTTAGGGGTGTGACTTTGTGTCTACAACCTCTTCTCAGTGCTGAGCTTTTGTTTGGCTTGCATCTGTGAAGGTCTTGTTTGTACTGCTAAAGGACAAGATCAATAAAACAAATGACAGCACATGTTGATAATATATGGGGGACTGGGGACACTATTCATAGCCAGTGAGAGGGAAAATTGGTGCAGCCACTTTGGAAATCAGTGTGACAGTGCCTCGTGAAACTGAGAATCGATTTGCCTCAAGATCCTGCTATATCACTCTTGGGTATACACCTAAGGACTCTAGATCTCACTACACTGATCCTTCCTCATCCTTGTTATTGCCACTCTATTAATAATAGCGAGAAATTGGAAACAGCCTGAAGCTTCATCAGGTGATGACTGGAAATGAATCATGTAAGGAACATGAGGCACATTTACATATTGGATTTTTTTTTTAAGCTCAAGGGCAATTTTATTGGTGTTTAAAGAAAAAACCCAGGACAAGTAAGCTGTGGATTGTGGAAGCTGCCTATAGGAGAAAAATCAGCAGAGAGGGGAAATGTGGCTTGAGGTAAGTCAGCATTAGAGATCAGCCACATATCAGACAAGCAGCCTCATGGTGGGGAAGAGAGTTTGAAGAAAGAGTGAAGTCCAAAGGGCTAGGAAAAGGGTGCTTCAAAAAGAGATGAAGTTGGGAAAGGGACAGGTGTGATTTTCTGAGAGATTGGAGAACCAGACAGACTTAGAAGCTGCATAGCTGCATTCTGCAGAGGACTCTACTAGAGGGTGGAAATTCTGCAAAGACAAAGTCCATTATCTCATTAAAAGGCCAATTACTCCTCCTACCTCTTAATTTAGCTTCCAGTGAACCAGCATCCTGAAGGCTGGTTCCTTGGCAAGTTGATTGGCTGAACCAGCTGGATTGACTTTTGTTTAACGGTTTACCTCTTTTTTTTTTTTTTTTTTTTTTTTTTTTTTTTTTTTTTGAGACAGGGTTTCTCTGTGGCTTTGGAGCCTGTCCTGGAACTCGCTCTGTAGACCAGGCTGGTCTCGAAGTCACAGAGGTCCGCCTGCCTCTGCCTTCCGAGTGCTGGGATTAAAGGCGTGCGCCACCACTGCCCGGCCCCGTTTTACCTCAGTTTATATATAAGCGTACCTTCTCTCCACATAGTCTGTGCACCTCATGTGTCCCTGTTGCCCAAGAAGGCTAGAAGAGAACACCAGATCCCCTGGAACTGGAGCTCCAGGTGATTGTGAACTGCCTTGTGGGTAGTGGGAGCCAAACTTTGTTCCTCTGCAAGAGCAGTAGGAACTCTTAATGGCTAAGCCATCTCTCTAGGCCCTTTTGTTAATGAAAGACAGAAAGAGAGTGAATCTGTGGGGAAGGAGTGGTGGGGAAGAACTGGCAGGAGTAGAGTGAGGGGAAACTGTAATCAGTATATATTATATAAGAAAAGAAATCTATGCTTGAAAAAAGGAAAAAAGTATTAAAAAGAGGAAGAATTGCATGACAGGGTAAAGGGCATGGCCAATTGAACTAGCACACTGGTCCAGTATCGGGCAGACTTAGGTTCAAGGTTCCCATGTTCACAGACTTCTCAAATGTCAGTTCAGAAGACATTAAAGGCAGGGTAATTACTATTTGCAGCTCTGTTGTTTGAGACATTTGAAATATGGGTGCAGACTCTGAGATTATCCTTGAGCAAGAAAATTCATCCCTCTGCTAGTACAAAGGCTTCTGTTACCATGAAAACTTGCATAAAGGAAAAGCTGAGCCACACAGCATACAAAGGATACTGTTTTCCATGATAAGATGTTGGCCATGGCTTTAGGTACAGTAACAGTGGAGTAGGAGAGGTCAATGACAGAGAGGTTGCCTAGGAAGAAATATATTGGTGTATTCAGTCTAGGGTCAGTCACTCCAATGCCAATAATGTTAAAGTTCCCCAGAAGAACCATCTCAGAAATAGAAGAAAGAGAACACTATAGAGTTCTGGACAGACCTTGATGCCTACAAGAATGAAGTCAGTCACTTCTGAGTTATGAATGAAATCAGTGACGTCTGATTGGTTGACTCTTTCCATGTCACCCATGGCAAATTTCTTCTTCTGGTTATAAAAGAAAATCACAATATAACTCCCCACATTTTATCAGCTATAACCAATAAAATTTCACATTGAAGAAACTTAGACTTGACATAAGCTTTCAAATCCACTACCCAAGTAATTTACACAGCAGCAAACTATAGATGAGAGATACCTTGCTGTTGCCTAAGACAACACAATTGGATCATTGATATTTCATATATCTGTACTGTCATATGAGATCCTGTGAACTGTAATTTATGGCTAAGATAATATCAAAATTTTAAAGAGTGATAAACCCATAATACTAAAATTACAGTTTTCTAAAATTTTAGTTTACTATCTAATATTTGTTTTTCTTTTTAATAACATGCATTGCCTTTTGTCTGTAATAAAAAATAAAAAAAGAAAGCTAAGAGTAAAATGCAAGGTAGTATCTTTTTAAAGAATGAACTCTTGCAACTACAGATATTTATCAAGAAATTATTTTCTAAAAAAAACAAAAAAAGAAATTATTTTCTTTGGAGAGAGATCTTTTATAAATTGGCTAATCTTCAGTTCATGAAACACACCCATTTAATTTAAATGCAAAAAAACAGTAAGACATTTATAGTTTTACCCTTTGGAGTTTGATTCTTCTTATTTCTGTGTAAATATGTCAGAAAACACATCTGAAACATTTTAGAATGTGAGAAAAAATTAGAAGCTTAAAGAAATGAGCCAATCAAAAATCTCTTGACTCCATAGAAGAAAAATAGATATTAGACAGGAATTATTAATGAGTTCTTAATCTAACAGTAAGTGCTCAGTAGTTTTAAGAATAAATACATGTTAACTTTCTAAAAACACCCAAACCACTCAGTTTTCTTGTAGGCTAACTGATAAACAATGAAAACAACTTGAATTCTTTTGAAGCATTTCTGGTTTTCTTAAAATATGAAACATACCTTCATTATTAATTAAGTTGTCTAATAGCTAAACATATCATTTTCTTCTTTTTTATTTAATCCAAATGTTATTCATTCTTCCCATTAGTGTTATGAATAATAAAAAAACTACAATAATCGAGGAAGCTGCTGAGATTAGTGGCAGAGCCACAATCAAAAATGGTGATAGGTGGTTTCCCCTTGACTCACCAGCCTCTCTAGTTATAAAAAGTGTAATGATATTGTTTCTTTTCTTAGGATTACAAGACTCCTTCAAAACCCAAAGGCTTTATTACCCATTATGTCTTTTGTTTGATGCTTCTTTCAATAAATTTTTCATAAAAATCCAAAAAAAACCATATGCATTTGAATGCATAGAAATAATGACTCCACAGAACAATACTGGCTCTTCTTGATCTCCATCCTCACTCTTCTCTACCATTCTCTAAAATGCATTCTGAAGGGTTTATAATGGTTTGATTTCAATGGTGGTGGACATGATTTAAATTTACTGCATAAGGTGGACAACAGTGTTCATCTTTATTGGAGAATAATAGAAAAAGTCTTCTCAGGTTCCCAAGTCCGCAGAGCACATTCAGGTGCTGTTCATTGGTTGGTCTGGAGTGGGAAAGGATTCTCTTAAAGGAGACAGGAGGTTAAATCATTTTACATGTTTCTGCCTCTCGCAATAAATCATAAGCTTGTGACTTAATGAGCTTGATTGTGACAATCATTTCAAAATGTGTAGTGTATCCAAATAGGACTAGATACCTACAGTTATCTTTGCTATATTAAGAAGACTTTTGTGAAAATGTCACAAGTTTAATTGGCTTTGAAGTTTAATCTAAATTTAAAATAAAAGGAGGATTTAGTAAGGAAGAAATCTCATTTCTTTAACAAATCAAGAGCTACTTTGTTGCTACACCCAAAAAAAAGCGACATATTTTTACAAAACTAATCTGTCCGTATTTAACAGACTACTCATTAATGTGTTTAGTCAGTATTTATAAGCATCTAATCTCTGGCAAGAATTGTTTGCCACTGAATATAAAGGTTTTTAAAATATTCAATTCAGGACTAGTTTATGGCATGAAATGGTGTTATTTCATGAAGCGTTTATCATGACGTGAAACTGATTTTAGTTCACTGTTAAGTGGCCAACAATAACTTACTCATTGCTGTTTTTTTTTTAATTGAGAAAAGAAAAAAAAAACAAGTTTCCGCCTCCTCCCAGCCTCCCATTTCCCTCCCCCTCCTCCCACCCTTCTCCCCCTCCCTCCACTCCTCTCCCC
>NC_022024.1:9438189-9445607 GCF_000317375.1 Microtus ochrogaster
GCTCTAATTCTTCACGACTAACATGATGTGAAAGTGATCTTTAGTTCACTTTAAGTGACCAACAATAACTTACTCATTGCTGTTTTTTTAAAAACACATTTTGCAATAGGATATGGTGACTCTGCTGAAGGTTATAGGTAAGATATTGAATGAGTACAACAGCCTTACATGACTTTAAGAGCAAACCTGACTGTCAGGGCTCCTGGGTATTTTTCAGTCACATTGTAGATAACTTTAGATTTAGAAAAGTTTTTAATATATCCTTGAAGAACAGCTGACTATTCTAACCTAAACACACAGTTGGTACTGTTCATATCTTGCATACAAAATTACAAAAGATAGATTTATCTGTATTTATAATTAAATTGATCATATTACATATGAAAAGACTGGAACAATATTATAAAGGAAATGTATGAATTCTATGATTGTAAAATTTACTAAGCAGTGAAAACAAGTAAAATAATAGAATTCATGTAACTCAAACTATACTTTAAATATCAACTATTGTATATTGTTTGATTCAGCCATTATCTTTTTTCAGGGTAATGGAATATGATTTTCTGATGTGGGAGTCCCCTCTGTGTGCTGTGGTTACCATTAATGAATAAAGAAACTATCTTGGCCTGTTGAGAGGGCAGAACTTAAGTAGGAGGTGTAGACTGAATGCTGGGAGAAAGAAAGGCAGAGTCAGGAGACGCCATGGATCCGCCGCCGGAGATAGACATGCTGAAACTTTGCTGGTAAGCCACGACCTCATGGTGATATACAGATCAACAGAAATGGGTTAAACTAAGATGTAAACGTTAGCCAATAAGAAGCTAGAGCTAATGGGCCAAGCAGTGATTTAATTAATACAGTTTCTGTGTGGTTATTTTGGTTCTGGGAGGCCAGGACAAACAAGCAGCTTCCTCCAACAATTCTCAAAAATTATGCTCACCTGAATAATCATTAAATTATGTCATCACATTTTGAGATTCAATAAAAGTATGTTTTAGGAATCTAGATAAAGCCCTGGGTTTTTCTACAGACCAAAAATACATAATTATTTGATAAATATTCTTACCTTAATTTATACTTGTTTCTCTCTTGTGGCCTTTTCTACATGAAGCTGAAGAATTCCATTTTTTTTATTTTATTCTAAAATGAAAGATAAATTTGTAAAATAAAGATAAAAGATCAAAATTAAACATTAAATAATTCCCAGGAAAATAACAACCCTCACAGGCACAGTATGCACATCTTGGTGACTTTGCTTAACTTCATAATTTCCCATTACCAATTATTAAGGTTTGTTCTCTCTTTAATTTAACCTTGTTAGGAAACTGTTGATATTATATTCCCAGATGCAAAAAAATATGGCCTCTGGATTGCCTCAGTTTGCTCACGGAATTCTATTTCTCTGCCAAAACTGAAGTGCCACTGACTGAATCTATGAATGTAACGGCATGCAGAGTTCCAAGCTCCATGCTGACAAACCTCGTACTTCAGACTGCAGCAAAAATGTGGACAAGAGTACCAAAACCTCGGATCCCTGATGACTGTGGGGAAAGCAGCAGCCAGAACTGTGGTCTTAGTTTAATCCAATCCAATGAAACAGTTTCAGAGAATCGCAGCATCAAAGTTTTTTAGAACTTTGGAAGATAAGGTGCCTCTGAGAGTGGGCTAGAAATGAAGTCAATTGAAATTTCTAAACAAGGGCAAAGTTCAGTGCCATTCCATGAGGCTACATAAGGAGCAGTAACTAAGTGTGATTTCTTGGTTGAATACTCTTGACATAATCACAAACTCATCTTGGACGAATCTCCTTTTGAAAAAGGTTTGCTCATAATGAGTTGGAGTCTGGGTCTCTGTACCTTAACTTGCCTGGTCGCCACAGAGTCAGATGCTATCTTGGTCTCTGAACCTACTGCTACTTTAGCCACTGGTGTCTTTCCAACTTTAATAAGGCTTTACTGGATTTAATATTCTTGATTATTACTTATTCGTTTATTTTGTTAAGATTATAGTTCAGCAACAGACTAGTCTGAAGCACTCTGTGTGGCCCAGGCTGA
The DNA here is from genome assembly GCF_000317375.1 of Microtus ochrogaster. Classification (NCBI taxonomy): domain Eukaryota; kingdom Metazoa; phylum Chordata; class Mammalia; order Rodentia; family Cricetidae; genus Microtus; species Microtus ochrogaster. The sequence continues at coordinate 9,440,244 of NC_022024.1, forward strand.
CTTCAAATTAACACCAAACCTCCTAGTTCAGCTTCCTGAGTGCTGGAATGGTATATTTACACCACAAGAGATGTTCTTACTTTCTGTCGGAATCTCTTTTGCAATATCTGGATAATTTCTAACTTTCTTTAAAGATATCTGATGACAGAAACTGTTTTTCTAAGCAGTAGGAGTTATTAAATTCCAGCATAAATATGTTAGCCACAAAAATCCTAAATAAGATACTCAATCCATGTAACAAAATGTATAGTGTTAACTTAGAAAGTACAGTTCTGCTCCAAACATTCCAGATTATTATACACCAATGTGTCAAATGACTATGAACTACAAAGAGAAAAGAAAAACTGGACTTTTAAACACTATTGGGTCCTTCTCTGGCACACAGCATCTGTGAGAATTTCATGTAAAAAGCAATCCCCAAACCTTACGCTGAGATTATGCAGCTTGACCACTATTTAGAGAAAGGTACAAGAAGATATCTTGTAGTCTATAAATTACTTGGGGTTTAAATAGACACAATATGCATGCAAAAAAAATAGGTCTTTCAAACACAGGTGCCCCTTTACTTCAGGTTAATATTTGCAACTATAAACCTAAAAGTTCTTTCATTATTAATTTTTTCCAACAAACCCAGGCTTTTTCCACTGGGATTTATCAAATGCCAGCTATCTTCCTGCATAAAAGAATTTACATTAATATTTAACTTGTAAATTTCTTGGCAAACTTTTCTCCCCAATTTGACAAGGTCCCTAATCCTATGAAACTGTAAGCCATCCCTAGCTAGATGGTTTCCTTTATAAGAGTTACCTTGGTCATGGTGTCTCTTCACAGCAAAACAACCCTAAGACACAGGGCCACATGTGTGTTATTATTAAAGAGCTGACTCGTTGATTGCTAGACACATGGAGTAGTTTCTCACTAAGAGGTCATACTCTCTCCCCCAGAGCCCTGCTATTCTTCATTTCTTTATGGTACCTCAAAGAATAGATCGTCTCAAAACACACACACACGCACGCACACATGCACACACATGCAAACACAGGCACACAAACGCATACATATGCACACACGCAAACACAAACACTCACACACATGCACACACGCATGTACACACATGCAAACATAGGCACACAAACACATACATATGCACACATGCACACACACGCATGCACACATACGCATGCACACACATGCAAACACAGGCACGCAAACACATACATATGCACACACGCAAACACAAACACTCACACATGCACATGCGCGCACACACACCTAGATTCATGGTGTCCCCGTTTCTTGGTGTTCACACAATAAATACTTGGTGAAAAAGCCTCTATACAATGAAATACATGTGTAAGATGATACTGAATCATTATTTTCTGAAAAGTAATTAGGAAAAATAAGTAGAACCACTTTGCATGTAATATTGAAGAAATAAACTACTTTGTCTCCTAATTTAAAGAAAAACTAATTTTTTTCAATAAAGCAAGCTATTGTTGTGTATGTTTATATAATAATTCTGACCTCATAAATGATGAGTATGTATGTGTAGAAATAAGATCTGGGTTAAGGTATTATACCCCCAAGTTTCCTCAGCCTAAACAAGTGTGTGTGTTCCTTTGAAGGGGGACAAGCCACATAAAATAAATCCGAATTAACCTAACTATGCAAACAACTGATTCTACCACAAGGTGGCAGCACATCCCCACCGTATCACCAATAACAGGCCCCAGTGTCCAGAGGAAACCTTGACTTGAGTGAGATTGCTCCCTGGCAGCATTATAATCCACTGTGTGTCCTTTCTCTACCGTAAGACCTCCAGATTGTGGTTGGTGCTTAAATAACTGACCCCAAAGAGAAATAAAATGAGCCTTTGCCAGAACGCCTATTCCCAATTCTCCCTGACTGACACTAACCTTCCAGAGTCTCCCCTTGTCTAACCTCTTGAAGGAGAGATACTTGAGATGGTGTCATTCATATTTTAACTGAAATTATTTTGTTTGATTTCACTATAAAATCACTGGATAGTTTTGATAATATTGTATTAGTTAAGTAGATAAACATTTGCTTCTTTAAAATCGGTTTCCTTTTAAGACCGAACCCTGTCAAGTTACTAACTTTCTTGAACCTGGGGTGTTGTTATATTCTTTCAGCCTGTACTGGCTGTTTTTATGTCAACTTAACACATGCCAGAGTTATCAGAGAGGAAGGAGCCTTTTGAGGAAAGGCCTCCATGAGATCCAGCTGTATAGTTTTTTCTCAATTAGCATTCAAAGCGGGAGGGCCCAGCCATCTGTGTGCTCGTGGTCCTGGGTTCTTTAAGAAAGTGGACTGAGCAAAGCCATGGAAAGAAAGCCAATAAGCAGCACCCCTTCATGGCCTCTGCACCAATTCCTGCCTCCAGCATCCCGCCACGTTTGAGTTCCTGCCCTGATTTCTTTCAGTGAGGAACAGTAGTGTCGAAATGTAAGCCAACTTGCTTACACCTCCCCGCTTGCTTTTTGGCCATGGTGTTTTGTCACAGCAAAAGAAACCCTGAGATAAGTTCTAACCTAGTCTTGAGCATGTCCACCAGGATGGCAAGTTTCCCTAATCCACTTATTAACATTGGGGGCTTGTGTGGATGCGTACCATGTGACAAGCCAGACTAAACAGCAGACTTGTGAAAGCTACCGTGGCTACCCTGTCTTCCCTGCCACCTTTTCTCTCAGCTCAGTCAACACACATGAAAACTTTATGTAAGGCTAAGGAGTGAAGGGAGCAGGCAAAATCACCTTGGCCTGAGAACTGCCATTTTGACTTCAGACACCATTATACCTGAGGCATAAAATAAAGTTAGGTTCCCAAGGCCTAGGGGAGCTGAGAACTTTCCAGTGGCCGATGAGCGTCCTTCCTAAACCATAGAAATAGTCATTAGGCATCTTTAGTTCTTTAGAAGCATGGCTGCTCCTAACAACAGAAGGAACAAATGGATCTGATTGGTTGGACTGAATGCCTTGCAATATATGCCAGTTGGCAATGATGGAAACCCCAGGAAAGTTCCTAATCCTTAACTTCAGATTGGTGAAAACTGTAACTTGACAACAAATGTTTTTGATTTTTATGCTTATAAATCCCACTTCTGGCCCTGCTTGGGGCTGTCAAAAGAAACGAGTTTCCTGAGTTCTTGTCCCTATAGCCCTGATGGATCAGTGACCCGCTTATGTGATGATTTAATGAAATCTTTGGAACCCCTAAGTTTTCTCTTTCTCCTTCCTTGTGGTTCATAATGCGCTGGGTGCAACACCACCAAATCAACTAAGCAGGGCCCATATGAACTCACAGAGACTCACGTGGCAAGCATGGGACGTGCATGGCTCTGCACCAGGTCCTCTAACAGCCATTGCATTGTTAATCTGGTGGCTTTTGTGCCACTCCTAACAGTGGGAGCAGAGGTGTCTGACTCTTCCCTGCTCCCAGCACTCTTTTCCTCCTCTTGTGTTGCCTTGTCCAGTCTTGATAAGAGGGCTTTTGACTTGTCACATTCTATCTTGTTTTATCTTATCTGGCTATCATTTCTTAGAGGCCTGACCTTTTCTGAAGAGGAAACAAGGGAAGGGCATCTTGGGTAGAGAGGAGGTAGGTGGGAGCTGAGGAAAGTAGAAGAAGGAGAAACTGTGGTTGGGATGTATTGTATGAGAGAAAAATCTATTTTCAACAAAATCAATAAAAATGAAGTCTTACATGAGTGCTCCAATAATGTAACTTACACTTTATATATCCCCTTTGGTAATTGACCACAGTGCATAATACACTTAGAGTCATCATTATGTAACTTGAAATGTATTTGTTATACTAACCTGGAAAGGAATTTTCAGCAAACTTGCCTGTCTAGCCCCACTGTAACGCAGTATCACTGAGTTTACAATCACTGTCCCTCTCTTTGAGGAAAAGATGCTAAATCTGGTCTACTTGGTGTTGGTTTACCCTTTCAGAAGAAAAAAAAATGGATTAACTTGGGCTTCAAAAGAACTTGTCTAAATGACAAATGCCATTAACTTGCAGATCTCCTTTAAGGACTATTCTGGACGGGATCTGAATCACTGCTCTCCTTCTCTCTTCTGATAAGAAAGCAAATAAGAACACGGACCCTCAGAGCTGCTGTTCTAGGCAACTGCTAGGCAGACCCATAGCCTAAGGAAAGGACTGGATGAGACTTGCCGGAGCCAATGGCCCCAGTAGGAGGGGATTGGCCCAGGCTGCGCTGGAACAAGCCGTCTCAACATCGTAGCTTAAGCCCTGAGATGTAATAATTTCTCAAAGTTGAACTTGAAAACAAAATTACAGAAGGCCTTCCATCCTTTCTACACCAGGGTCACCCACCACTGCAGCACCCTTCGTTTTTAAGGGCTTTGGTCACCCAAGTATTTAATATTAAAGATCTCTACACATTCTTCTGTCCTGAAAGGCCAGCCCTTAGCAAATTCTGTATCAGAGTCAGATATCTGACTGCGGCCTCTACCATATGGAAGCACGACCTGATCCTGGAGCCTGTTGAGTCAGAGCAGAACCCTATCTGAAATTACAAGAGGAGATGAAAGAGAATTAACAAGGACACGGTGACAGGTCTAGGGGCTTCTGAGGGTGTCAAGGGGAGCAGCCAGTAAGGCTTTGTCCAAAGAAGGTTTTCGTCTTGTGTTTGCTTCTTTAGTCCAATTTATTGACTCCCCATTTATAAAGTGTTTTGTAGATGCTGATCATACCCTCCCTGTGTCTTTTCTTCTGTCCTCTAGGGAGGTCTGACACACATCTCTCCTGGATTTCCCTCAGTGACTTCTCCCCAAACTGTTGCTGCTGCTGCTACTGGGCCATCTGTCAGGCTTCCAGCATCTGCATCTCTCTCTCCCAGCAGGCTGGGGCCTCAGCCCAGGGATGATGCTGCAAACACAGTGGAACCGTGAAGCCAACAATAGGGCCAAGGAGAAAGAAGCTAATTTTGAGACTCACAGAAGAAACTCCAGGTATTTGCTCAAGATTCAGATAACCAAAATATATAAGACAGAAGCTATGAAACATAAATTTATTTTAAAGGGCTAATTCTCACCTCTAGGGATCATGAATTATAGTCTTCATGAAAGAACTATAAGGGGCTGCCATCAAATATGTCCAAACATGCTGAAGATCACTGAATAAAACCTCTCTAGTTTCAGACAGAGACAGAGACCCACATTGGAGCACCGGACAGAAATCTCAAGGTCCAATTCAGGAGCAGAAGGAGAGGGAGCAGGAGCAAGGATCTCAGGACCACGAGGGGTGCACCCATACACTGAGACAATGGGGATGTTCTATCGGGAATTCATGAAGGCCAGCTGGCCTGGGTCTGAA
>NC_022024.1:9445888-9461662 GCF_000317375.1 Microtus ochrogaster
AAAAACCTCTCTAGTTTCAGATATAAGACAATGGAATTCAGAGTTGAAAATGAAGGGGACTTTACATACAGTCTGCCCTCCTCAGCCGTGATTTCAACACTTAAGTTTGACCAACACAAAATTAAAGTGATCCCGCAAAAAATGCATCATTTTGAATATCTACAGACTTATTTTTCTTGTACTTATTAAATAATAAAGTTTAGCAACTATTTGCTTAGCGCTTATATTATATTAACTATGATATGCTATCAGGAGATATTTAAAGTATATAAACTTTATACAAATCTATACAAATAAGAGTAAAGAAATTATGCGTTGCAGAGTTTGATAGCCCTGGGTAAGGTCTGGAACGAAACTTTCATGGATACAGTGGGGCAACTCTGTGTGCATGGGTGTGTGTGTGTCTGTCTATCGGTCTGTCTCTGTGTCTATCTTGTGTCTGTGAGTGTCTGTATGTCTGTGTGTGTCTGTATTGTATGTGTCTGTGTGTGTATTTATGTATGAGTACAGCACACATACACATAAATATGATTGGGTAAACTAGAAGAGTTAACGTTTACAGAATTAAGATCTTTTAAGAAGAACAGGGGTTCAAATAAGGAAAGACATCTATTGTTGTTGATGGTGGTCTTAACTGTAGTTGGACCTTGAATGTGACTGAAAAACATGCAAAAAGTGATCAACAACAGAGAAGTAAGAGTTGTCATTAACACTAAAAGGAAGAAGCCAAATTATTTCTGAGTGATTTGAAGATGTCGAGAAAAATAAAAGTAGGTATCCAGTAGGAAAACTGTTGAGTAAGGACAATTATATGGATTCCAAGCAAAAAATAAAATAAAATAAAAGCACGTAGGAGCAGAATCTCTGAGCCAGGAAAATCCAAAAGTAGAGCCTGCATCAAATTGGTTTTGTGTGTTATCAGAAAGCACTTGTCCTGGGGGATATGGGCTATTTTGTGGGGAAGGATTTGACATACAAAAGTGCATCCTTAATTCAATATAAATTAGAAAGCCTTTGCAGTTCCTACTAAGAGGGCAGTTCTGATAAGCTGCAACCAAAGAATAAGCGCAAGGCAAAGTACAGCAAGAGGCACCATTATTTTGTGTCTATGTTCCTCCAATCAAATAAAAGAATCACACTCTCAGCTGTCGGGGGGCCTGCCCCTCACCCCCTATTCTACCTTTAATCCCAAATTGTCCCTGGGGAGAACACTTGAGGCCTGGCCTCCTTCAGCTTCCAATTTTATGCAAATATTTCAAGTTATCAGAAATCGTTCTGGCTTCACATCATCAAAATTTCTCTCACAGGTCAGTTTTTTTGTTTGTTTTATAAATGAAGTCATTCAGTAAGTATCTTATGTTTGCTTTTGCTGCAAAAAAATTTAAAAACTGGGAAAACAAGGGTTCTGAAAAAGAGCATTTACCACAATTTTGATGAATATTGGGCTTCCCGAGGGACACTCATCAACTGCAAATAATTCAGTTTTAAAGGAATGTAGGGATATAAGAGCTAAAAATCATATGAAGTCTAAAACACACAAATTTGCAGGTTTTTATCTGTACAAAACAGATGTTTACTGTGAACAGCCCTAAGTAACTAACAAAGTATCAAAATAAATACACATAAACATCTAGCTCTGTCCAGTAGAATAAGAAATAAAAAATAATTTTCAAACATGTGTGTTCACTTATAGAATTTTAGATATATAACAATATAGCTAATAACATATCTGTACACTTTCCTACTAAGATCCCAGTATACTAGATACAGAATAGTTAAGTGGTTACTCTTTTTGTTTTCATATTCCTGCAAATCTGACATTCTCCCCAAACAATGTTATGACTTAGGCAAGCAATTCCACGATGACTCCCCGTTTCCTTTTCATTTTATACCACTCTGTACCTCCTGGTCTCTGTCTACATCCCTTTCCTATTCTCTCTCCCCAATAGGTGAAGGGTTAGAGACCGCTCTCCCTACTCCTAGTCCACAGGGGAGGAAAATGAAAACAAAAGAGCAGAGCTTCCCTTGCCTGAGGCTCTGCATGGTTGATTTCCATAGGAAACAATCAACTTGACTCTGACAAGCTTGTGTGGCTTTCAGAGGGGGAGGTGGAAAGTAGGGGTGTCCCTGCCTGCTGCTTTAATGAGAGTCAGGACTGGGACAGTAATCATGACAGATGGCATATGAATATCAGACTGGCACCTTAGCAAGGTTTTTCTTGGGCCTGCTGAGGACAGAGAGGTGTCCGAATCAACTGTCTCTGCACCTGACATGCTCCAAGCAAAAAAGAACCCACACCTACCCTGGCTGGTTTGGGGAAAGACTTGCCACCAAAACACGTTTCCTTCCAGAAGCACTGGTTTGTTATTGCACGCTCACTAGCTGAGCCATTCCTAGAATGGTCACTGTGCCTGACATTGGATCTCTTGGCTCTTCTGGGTAGAAACCTCACAATGTTTTCCCAGGTCTAACACCTTCTACTATTTGGTAAGCCATGTCAATGCCCAGTCTTAAATGTGTTCTTATATCAAGATAACACAGTCACTTCCAAATGGGGGTTTTGTCCATGGCTTCTTATTTCAGTAGAGCTTTATATGAAATTCTTCTCTCTTTACAATTCTGCTTTATCTGAATTATGTTTTTGACACGTAAACATTCTTCCCTGGTAATGTATGTTATAATTTGTCCCTCTAATAAGTATACATCTTCAAAAAAAAAAACTCAGAAAAGCTTTATGATGTTTTCTTTTCTGTTTTTAGATATTGTCTGAATTAGTAAATAAAAGTGGCTTCTAATTTTGGAGAATTATCCTGCCTCTGTCTTCCTAGGGCTGGAAGTACAGGCATGTGTTGTGCTGCTGTTACAAGCTCATCTTATGCTTTTCATGCTGAGCCTGGATTCTGATGACAATTTTTAAAAATGTCTGTGGAGATGACTTCGTTGCTCTCCTCCCTCTCTCTTGAGATTATAGATGTACCTGAAGCATATAATGCATTCGTCTTTAGTTAATGCCCAATACAGCAAGCGGAAGCCAATACAGCATTTTCAACAGTGAGTAACAAAATTATGTTTATAGGTTACTATTTGTTTAGTGCGTGTGTGTGCCTTCTGTTACATAGAAAACACCTATTTATTATTAAAACTGTCTCAAGAGGGTGACAGAGATAAGGAAGACTGAAGCTTAGGTATGCAGCTTGCTAACCACTACATAAGTGGTGATTACTAAGAACACGGTTAGAACCCTAGTTCAACCAGATGAGTTATCAGCGGACCTCTGTGTTCCATGAAGATGATGAATTCACCAACACACTTCTTCTGCTGTTTCTTCACTTCTGAGAGCAGTTTAGGAGATAGGAACCTTTTATGGAAAATTGCTGTTTCCCTACAAGTTTAAGGTAGAAAACAGGCAAGAATAAAATGTTATAGATTCAACCCAAAATTTTCCTCTACAAAAGAAGTACATGAGGTGTAATATTACAACTCTGTGAAATACTTAAAAATAGTAACCGGAGGGAAACTTAATTACTAAATGATTGCATACAACAACCGGTAGTGAAAAGAACATTATTAAGGATACGTGGTCCTTGGTTTTAATTCTCTATACCATAGTGAGATGGGCTAAGTTCATTTTGTTCATCTCACTAGCCCAATTGAATTAAAACACTATAGTCAGCCTAGATATTTAACTGTCTTAAACATTATTCTGTAATGTTTTGTGTCCTTCAACATCTTTAATAATTTAAATAGGGGATATCAGAAGTGCCTGAACTATATATAAGTAAGTTTAAAAATTATCTTTTTTGATGATTAAAAGTGCATGCAGTGATATCAATGATCCAGGCAAGTTGTGGGCAATAGAATATAGAACTGAGCAGTTAGCACAGTTAGCATTGCTGCCCCTAGTCCTTCAGACTAGGACAGAAAGCGCTTCATTGTTTGAATATTTTTTTAATTAATTGATTTTGAAAAACTTCTCCCTGTTGAAGTTTTGCAAAACAAAGACAGATAAACGAAGTTCCATCTTCATCTGAGCCTTATTTTCTGCAAAACTGGAGGCATTAAACCATAATCCCTTGGGCCTTAGGGAGCTGCCACACTTTGACTATGACCCTTAATCCTCTCTTACAGGTCCCCTAGAGTAAGCGATACTGGTAACTGCTCGGATGGGACTCTGGTCACATCTGGTCCCAGGACTCTATGCTCTGCATAGAAACAGAAGGACAGATAAACAATTTGGATTTTTCTCCTATTCTCTTTTGAAGGGTACACCTTATTGTACAATGTGCTGTGACCCCCAACTCCATTTGTCCGCTAATGTGATTATATGCTAATTTGAGTTTTATTTTGCATCTGATTTTCATGCTATTTACTTTATTTTCAAATAAGCTAGGGTCCTCTCAACTATGAGTCCCATCATCCAGTACTGGGCATCAGTTCTTCCAGGCTCTGTGACAAAAGAGGAGGTTTTCCTTTCCCTCTCTTTTTATTGCTATTTTATCAATCCTCAAAATGTCATTTGTTCAGACCCTGACAAGCCTATATCATTGAAAATGGAAATTTTTAGCCAATTTAATATTTTACTAGAGAAATATAACAACCTATCAGTGGATTCTGACTGCATTTGATAGATTTTATTTTACTTTTCTGTTTTCAATAGAAACATAGAAAGTACATGTTCACTTACTAAACCTCCAAATGGTATAGTCATTCTGTGTGGGAGATATAATTATTAGACGTGTTTTAAAGGCAAATTAGTTGAGCTACTGAGAAATGGTATGTTCGTAAAGCTAAAGTGTTAATAAAAAAGCAGGACTGGGATAAGGTTTCCTGTCATTTGGTGAATAAAAGTTAAAAACGAAAACAAAGTACATGAGCATATGAAAATACATTACTATTAAAATAATCTTATCTAAATTCATTGCAAAAGATTGTTGTGCCTCTCAAACCTATACTTTCAGACATCTCAGGTCAGAATAATTATAATCAGAGCAACAAATATAAGAAGGACAAAGGGGTTAACAAAACAATTAGCCATCATTTTTGAAAATTTTGTCTTATTTTCTAAAATTGGGTTGCTTGGTTTTCTCTTTGGAAACAAAATTCCTTCAAATACATCATTCTTTCATTCTCAGAAACCCTGAATTTAGTGATCATTACAGAACAACAACTTAAGACAGGTTTAATGCAGATGATTTGAGAAAATTAACCTAAGAAGTCAGCTTATTATCCAGTTTTAAAAAGATAAAAATGGGGATTGGAGGTACAGTTTAACAGATTACGGCACTTGCTGTTCTGGCAAAGAACCTGGGTTCAGTTCCCAACACCCACATGGCAGCTCATAACTGTTCTTCTCTCCAGTTCCAGAGATCCAATGCCCTCTTCTGGCCTCTGTGGGCACCAGACATGTAACGGTGCACAGACACACATGAAGGAAAAACACTCATATATATACACATATATGTATATATAAGCAAATATTTAGAAAAAGTTAAATATATGTAAAACAAGTATGTAAATATCTCTAATGAAAGGCAGAATGTGATTGGTTTTATTGAAAAGGCCACATAGTGTCATGGATACTTAGGCCTAAAAAGAAAAACCACAAAAACAGACTCCTACTGGCTTCAAAGAACCTTCTGAGGAAACATCCTTATTGAAAGATGGATGCTAACTGTGCCAGCAGAGAGTAAGGCAGAATGGGAATCCACAAAATCTTTAATGGTATAAGTAGGGGTTTCAACAAAGTAAATTATTATTGCCTTCAAAAACCCAAAGAACAGGCTATCCCTTGCCAAAACTGTATATTCTTCAAAAGAGGAAGTAGAAAGGTGGAGGTGGAAGACACACAGCAGTCAGAACGGTTTCAGATTGCACCTCCATCCAGAATTGGGGGAAGAAAGATCAGAAAAAAGTTGCTTTCTTCAGACCTGGCCATAAAAAGGGACAAAAAATAAAACAGTAGACCCCACCCGGCCTAACAGGCATTATTGTGAGCACTGTTGGCCCTCATTGTGTTCATAAGATTGTGTCCAACCTCTAACGGCAGGCCTAGCTAGCACAGATGGGGCTTTTCAACCTAGCCTGACTGTCTATTCTCTGGCTAGCATCAGACTCCAGCCAACACAAAACTCCCCTCTAATGGTAATTGAATCCACACTTTTATAGTTCATTACCTCTCTGATAGATTAGATTAGATTGGGCTGAGCTGTGGCTGCTTTTGCCAACGGTTTAGGTTGGAGCAAAGAAAAGGAGAGGAGCCTGAAATAGGGGGGAAAAAATTAAAAGGGCATGATAGAGTGATCTTTCTTTCCAGACGCCAATCTATTTTTTTTTTCACAACACCTTCTCCAGCCCGTGTGCGTGCCCATGAGCACGGTCACACACACACACACACACACACACACACACACACACACAAACACACACCCCTTTTCTGAATGTCAAAAATCGAAAGTTGTCTTAAAATTCAAGAATTGAAAGTGGTATCTCAGAACTGAAGACTGTCTTGCCTAAACTGCTTTGGTTAAAATGAAGATACTGAAGCTCAGATGAAGAAGGATATTCTCCAGATTCTGAACCCAGAGACCCCAGAGGTGGTTACCATGAAAATGTACTATACAGGACTATATGCAAGAGAGATTATTGAAGTGAGTTTATTTGACAGACAGGTCCAGTCTTGGGTCTCTGGATGCACTCCTGCATGCAGTGAGGCCACATCACCCCTGTGGCACCCCCAATGTGATTGAGCACAGCACAGATCAGCAGCTGGCAAGACTCCTCCATGGGCAATTTTGACTCGGGATACTTTATGCTTTGACACAGTCAAAACTCCAAGAGTTTGAGTTCACTCCCTGTACAACCGTCCTCCCGTCTCTTTTTCTAGGCACCAGAATTGCCCTATGCTCTCAGGGTTTTCCTTGTCTGTTCAAGCTGGCTTTCCTTTATCCTTCACGGATATCTTCTAACCTTGAACTCCACCCCTTCAAAAAGTTATCTTGCTTATGTAGTCCAGTTATTATCTGCTGCTCAAGCTCCTAAAGTGATATCCTTGGTCTCTTCCTTACATTGGCTTAACACCCTCTACACACACACACACACACACACACACACACACACACACGGTAACATATTTTCTCTATGCAGTAGCCTTGGCTTTTTATTTTCATGAACTGAAAGACTTAGAAATTCATTATCATTTTTATGCAGGTCTTCATTTTCTAGGGCCACGGATAAGGGGATTTAAGATAAATCTCCTTAGACAGTGGGAACTGGAGGGTGGTTTCCAAATGTGTTCGCCCATTTGGACCCTGGATGCTCAAAAGCGATGAGCAGGAATCTTTTAGAGTGCTCCTGGGGAAGTCCAGGCCACTGCTTCATCTCGGGAAAGCTGCATTTTCCTAGAGAACGGTTCTCATTGCAATGTTGGAGGGATTCGCTTAGAATTCAAAGAATGGATTATTTCTGCACAAATTCTGATTAAAATGGGTTCCCCAAACCTCAGCCAAAAAAGATTAACAACGGCTCAAACTCCTACAACCAGCACATCTTCGTAAATAACTCCTAATCTCCCTACTGTTAGTTTATCTGCCAAGCATTAAACAGAAAGGCTGATCCCTAAACTTGTATTAAAAATAATGACATGATACAGCACTCTGTCTCCTGACAGTTGTTAAGCTCAGAGTAAGTCTCTTTTCTATCTAACTCTAACCAAGGGTATATGAGCATTTAGAGAAGGGAGTAAAAGGACCCTGCCTAAATTTTAAAATTCCTGAAATCCTCAAAAAATAAAAATATTAAAAAATAAAGAATTGCTACCATCAGAATAAACATAAAATCCCAAAATAACAAACACACAGAAGTTCCCGGAGGGATATGAGCTGTGATTGGTCACTGGCTATAATGAGAAAAGTCATGAGCTTCCATCTTCACACTATGATATTTACAAGTAATCCAACAGAGTGGCTAGAAGAGGAAATTAGTTATCGAAAGGCTGGACTTCAACTCAGCTACTGTTCACTTAGACACCTAGTGTTCTCATTAAAAATCAAAATAATGCTTGCCATATTGCCAACAAGAAGCCATGTGTCAGGTTTTATTAATTATAGTCAAGTTATGGGAAAGATAGTTGAAATCTATTAATGTTTGTTCTTTGTTCTTACTTACAGGATAAAGGGGAGCCAGACATAAAGTTGCTCAACACCTTTGCAACCGAGACTAAGTTCAGGCCATTGATAATAGTCACAGATTATGGTCTCCCACTGCAGGTTTGCCCTTGCCCTCTCTATGTCTACCTCACTACTTAGTCTCTGTCCTCATATGGCCCAAATGTAACCATAAGGGCAGGATCTAGAGCAACAGCTTTTTTTTTTTTTAACAGAACTTGCCTCAAGTTTATTTGTAAAAACAGCATAAGGTCCTGAACATCTGCAAATACTGTGTAGGTGTTCACACCAGTCCATCTGTCTTCACACTGGCAGACTGTGACGTTTTTTATGGGGCCTTCACAGGGGCCTGGGCACCTTTGGGAGCCTGAGCTGCAGCTGAGGCCTCTGCCTTGGCTTGAACCTTGGGCTTTGTTTTTTGGAGCCTACGACCCCTGGCCTTGTAGCTTCTAATCCGCTTCCCAAGCTTGGGGTGAGCAATTAAAGCCAGACGGGTGAGTTTGCGGGTGGGGCCCTTTGACACCTTGGGCTTCATCACCTGGGGCTTCACCAGGGCCTTGATGGCCTCCGCACGTGCACTCATGGCCTTTGCATTATTTGCCTGCATCTTCTTCAGGCCTTTCTTGTTGTGCTTCTTGGCAAAGCGCATGTTCCTCAGGAACTTGGGGTCAACCCCCTTGAGAGATTCGTATCTTTGTGACCGGGGTTTCTTGATGCCGTTTCTGTGCCGTTTCCTGGACTGGTTGTGTGTGGTGTGGTTCTTGGACTTGGCCATGGCTGGACGGTAATCGGCGGCTCCCGAAGCGCCTGCGACCGGAAGAGAAAGAGCTAGAGCAACAGCTTTTGAGATTAAATAAAAGCTACATGTTTGAACTGGTGAGAAACTAAGTTTCTGAGTCCTTGGTGCTGTATATATATTTTCTCCCGATGAATCTTATTTATTATTTTGAGATTTTTTTTGTTTCTTTTTTTTTTATTTTTTTATTGAGATTTTTTTTTAATCAGAGAAAACTAGACTTCTATACTTCTCAAGCCACAATTGTTGGGTTTTGTTTTACAGTTTTTTGCTAAGTAGTCAGACAAGTGCCACAATATATTACTACGTAAGTACAAAAGTTTTTTTATTGATTTTTATTGAGCTCTACATTTTTTTCTGCTCCCCTCCCTGACCCTCCCCTCCACTTCAGCCCTCTCCCAAGGTCCCCACGCTCCCAATTTACTCAGGGGATCATGTTTTTTTGTTGTTGTTGTTGTTGGGTATTTTTTACTTCCCATGTAGATTAGATCTATATATGTCTCTGTTAGGGTCCTCATTGTTGTCTAGGTTCTCTGGGATTGTGATTTGTAGGCTGGTTTTCTTTGCTTTATGCTTAAAAACCACTTATGAGTGAGTACATGTAATAACTGTCTGTTTATTTATTTATTTATTTATTATGTATACAATATTATGTCTGTGTGTGTTTGCAGACCAGAAGAGGGCAGCAGACCTCATTACAGATGGTTGTGAGCCATCATGTGGTTGCTGGAAATTGAACTCATGACCTTTGGAAGAGCAGGCAATGCTCTTAACCACTGAGCCATCTCTCCAGCCCCCTGTAATAACTGTCTTTCTGAGTCTGGGTTACCTCACTCAAAATGATGTTTTCTAGCTCCATCCATTTGCCTGCAAAAGTCAATATGTCATTATTTTTTTCTGCTGTGTAGTATTCCATTGGTACACAAGGATTTTCATAGATGTCACTTCAGTAACCCAAAGGCACAGGGGCAATTCAAGTTCTCATAAACTATGTAGATCTTAATGAGAGATTCAAATTTTAACCACAAAGATCAAAAGCTTCTAGAAGCCAGAGAACTGTTTTCACTTTCATGCTAATTTAATTATAAAGTGAATTATAATTTTGAAGTATCTCTGTATCATAAGTACTTTCATATTTGATGGTGTTAGGATTCAGAGGTGAAATGGCTTCCCTTGGTTCATGTGATTGAACTCTTGGTCCCCAGCTTATGATGTTTATTTGGGAGGGCTGTTGAACTGTTAGGAGGTGGGTCATGACTACTCAGAGGTCCTTAAGGACAGGCCTCTGTGGGTCATAGTAGAGTCCTGCCTGTCGTTACTTAATCTTGCTGTCATGAGCTGCACCCTATCATCCCAGCCATTGCTGACTGCAATAAGCCACTAAAACCACGAATTAAAATGAATCTACCATCTCTATTTTTCTTCTCTTAAGTACTTTGCCTCAGTAATGAGAAAAGTAATATGTAGGGACTGCCCTTGTCCGTCACTTTCCCTTTTACTCATCACCTTCAAGATATTCTTTGTGGTTTTGATTTTTTGAGAGTTCCATAAAGTGTGTTTTGATCATATTCACACCTTCTCTGACTCTCCCCAGGTCTATTCCTCGGCCATTCCTTACCCACCCAGCTTCATGTCCTTTTTCAAGGAAATAAAACCCTATCAATGCCAATTTATGCTGCTCAAATATTCTTGAATGTATTATCTCCCACTGGAGTGTGGTCGGCTTTCCAGAGGCTACACTCTGAGAAATCCATCTCTCCTTTTCCTGCTAGGTAATAATTGCCAGTAGTTCTATGGCTAGGTGTGAAGTTCTCTGTACATCTCCATGCTGGTCATTTATTTATTTATTTTTGGTCTGTCCTGAGCTTGCACAGGTCTTGTGAATGCTATTGTGGCTGTTGTGTCTTCATGGGCGACTGCTCTGCTGTGTTCTGAAGAGCCTGATTTCTTGTGGTCATTCTTCAACTCTGGCTCGTACGCTCTCTCTGTACTCTCTTTCTCTAATGATGCCTGAGAATTCTAAAGTCTCTTGTTCTCTACACCTTGGCCAGCTGTGTGTCTCTGCGTGAATCTCCCTCTACTGAACATAGAGGTTTCTCTGATGAGGGCTGAAGGATGCGTTGATCTCTAACCATGACCATCTCACTAGGAATCAGTTCAATGTTATGTCTATTTATCCAGAATAATAGCTGTTTCTCCCCGAGGGCCTGTGACTGTTCTGGTCATGGGTTCCACGGCATTCTTTTTCTATAAACATTTGGCTTCTTTAATTCCCAGAGAACACCTTTTTTTTTTCTTATCTAACTACATGACTCTTCCCTTTTTCCTTTCTATTCCACTGTTTCCCCTCCTTTTCTCTCTTCACCTTCAAAATATTATTATTAATCTGTTAAATTACTATTCTGTTTATAACCTCAAGAGAAAATAAGTTTACTATTTCTGAGGTTCTTACCAAAAACATATACACCATGCCCACCATAACTTTTGTTTTATTAACTTTAGTGCTGTGATAAAACATTTACCAAAACCAACTTGGGAAGAAAGGGTTTTTCTAGCTTACACTCCCAGGTCACTGTCCGTTACTGAGGGAGGTCAGTGCCGGAACCTGGAAACAGGAACTGAAGCAGAGACCACGGAGAATGCTGCTTACTGCGTCACTTCCTCTTGCTTGCTCAGCTACCTTTCCTGTGCATTCTGAGTCCACCATCTTAGGGAGGTAATACTGTGCACAGCAAACATGGCCCTCCCACATCAATCATTGATCGAGAAATTATCCCACAGACAGGCCCACGGGCCAATCAGATCAATAAATTCCTCAACTGAGATTCCCTCTTCCCAAGTGACTCTAGATTGTGCCAAGCTGACACAGACTAAGCAACACAGCTACTAAATATGAATGTGCTGACATATTCCTAAAAAGCGGATGTCTGCACTTCCCATAAGAGCACAAGGCACCGATCTTATGCTTGCTGACAGCTGAGAATAAAGAGCTGTCGGAAAACCATACATACATATTTTCACTCCTTTTTTATCTGAAAGTTGCATTTCCACTTAATAATTTTAGGGGACGCTGTCACAGTTATTACGACAAAGAAGAAGAGGAAAGGGGAAAATGACTTCATAGATACACAGCACGATTATTGGCAAATTTCAAGTTTTTCAGTAAGTTTTATCAAAAAAAATCTTAGTATAAAAATTTATACTATTATTATTTATTATCATTATATCATGATATAATTATATATTGTATATACACAATTACATGTTATATATCATTCTGTGTCTCTCATAACTCCAAGGGAAGGTTAAATGCGCCCCAATACTATGGCTCCTAAAGCCAATAAAAGGGGCACTATAGTGGTATACCATTCATGTTTTAATAAATAAAGCTTGCCTGAAGGTCATTGCAAAGCAACCACACTAGTCAGCCATACAGACCAGGATGTGGTTGCACACACACATTTAATCCCAGCAGCCACACTAGTTAGCCATAGAGGCCAGGCAATGGTGATGCAGGCCATTAATCCCAGCTCTAGAGAGGAATATAAAACAGGAGAAGCCAGGTCTCACTCTCAGTCTCATCCTGAACATTTGTGGAGGCAGGATCATCATTTCGGTTTGAGGTAGAGGTAAGAGCCTGTGGCTAGCTGGTTTGCTTCTCTGATTTTTCAGGTTGAACCCCAGTATCTGTCTCTGGGGTTTTATTATTCGTGCTACAAGGCACAAAGTTGCTTTCAGACCAAACGATTCAAAGGAGAGGGCAGAGATGCCTGCTGGACATGCCCTCAGAGGCAGATGCTATTTCCTCGGGAAGTATAGCACGTTTGCTGGCAAAGGAAATCTCCCTCCAGGGCAGGCAAGGGAGGACAATAAAGACAGGTCACCACCCACCATCTGTCGTGAAAACCAACACCAGCTGACAGGGAGGGCAGCTCAAATCCTGCCTCCACCCCCAGACTGACGTCAGCAACCCTTTTGCCTGACCTCCTTGAAAGGCTGGCAGGGAGTGAGGGGAGAGGTCGGGATTATCCACAGGGGAGTATGGGGATCAAATTTGGGGTCACCCTGCCCAGATTGCTTGCACTTCTCTTACCATAACCCCAAAGCATCAGATTTTCGGTGTGAGAGGAAGGAGCAAACCACGTCAGGTAAATAGAGGTCAGAGTAAAGAACCCAGAAAAGCAAGCCCCTTTCTAGATGAGCAGACAGACTGTCGTGTCTTGATGTCTAAGACCCCAGAGGGTTAATAAGATGAGAGAGATCCAACCTAGGATTGGATAATAACCAACACAAACAACTGAACAAACAAAAGAACCAGGCAAAACCAAGTGTAATACAGATAGAAATCCCAGAATCAAGGTGGTTCATGAGAGAAAAGGCATTCAGAACTGTCATGGAGAAAAGACTCGGCTTTTCCCAACTTGTAACAGAACTAGTATATATAAGAGAAGCAGAAGACCTGGCCTCTGTGCTGCCCACCGCAGGAAAGGTCTTTATTAGTTCAAGAAATCATTCTTCTCTGATTCATGAGTAGCATAAGTGGATGCTCTCAGGACAAAAAAAAAAAAAATACATTTAAAAAGTCTGAGGCAAAGCCAATGATGTGACAAACCTTAATAATAAAATTTTTATATTTCCATCCCCAATACAGAAATTCAGAATCTCGAATTTCTAGGAGACCTGATCTGAGGAGTTTAGACTCAGACGGTGAACACATGGAAAAGCTCGAATTATACTGTTATTTTCTTGTATCTTTCAGCATTTCCTTAGGAAACCTAGAACTGTAAAGTTTAGGTCTGTTCATTTGAAAAAAAGGCTAAGACCCTGTGGGCTTTCCCCTGTCTATTTTGGGTATAGCTTCTGACTTTAGTAGGAGACACAGTCTCACAGCAAACTCCCTGATTCCCTGACTTTAACAAGCCTTTATTCTGTAAGGTCCCCTTATCCTTAGGTGCTGGAATGTTTTCTGGATGTATCCTTAGGACTGGGCTCCACAACTACATTTTGGTTGATTGTAATGGTCTATATCTGTTGCAAAGACAAGTTTCCTTAGTCTTCTCCAGGGAAGAGAACACCAATTAGTTATTCAAGACCAAATGGTCAGCCCTGAAAACATATATACAAGTAACATAATACAGACTGAGCAGGTTACAGCTAGGGATATAAATGCATATGCAAGTACATACATGTATGCAGCAGCTCTTAATGGAAAAAAAAGAGGCCATGAATTTTAAAGAGGGAGAGGAGAGACAGGAAAAATGATGTAATTATAATGATAAATATAAAAGAAAAATTCAAAATAATAATAAATCTTTTAAAAGTACCCTCACTAGTTCTACAAATTGAGAACTCATTCATCAATGAAGGTAAAATTTATAGTCAGTTTTTCTTGTTACTGTAAGAGAAACAACATAAAAGAGAGAAAGATTTATTCTAACTCATACTTTATGGAAATTCAAGTGGCGCTGGTGGAAAAAAAATGTCAGCAGTAGCAACATTTGTGGGTACAAGAACGTGGGTTTATATATATATATATCTTGGTAGATCAGGGAGCAGAGACTGTGGACCAAAGTGAGGTCAAGCTATAACCCATGAGGCCCAACTTCTAGCAACTCACTTCCTATTCCAGTCTTCCAAAATAGTACCACCACGGGGGGCCAGTGTTCAAACACACGAGCCACTGACTGATAGTTTACCTCCAAACTCTAGCATTCTGCTCCTGGACTTCATAGGTTCATAATTATGTCCTATTGAAAAATGCATTCAGTTCAATCTCAGGAGTCCTCACAGTGGTAAATGTTGAAATATGCAAATGTTCCAAGTCTCTTTTGAGACTCAAAGCAAACTCTTATTTGAGTGTCCTTGTAAAAACGAAAATAACCAAGCTTTATGCTTTTAATTACAATGACACTAAATACCTCCATTCCTAAGGGTAGAAAGAAGAACACAGCAAGGGAAGGACGAGACAAGGTAAGATGAAAATGCGGAATGGCAAACCCCAAGCCCAGAAGTTCTACATCTGATATCTAGAGCTTATGCTGGCATTAACTAAGAGCCACAGTGGTTTTGGGTATTCCCACACCCACAGTCCAGTCACTTGCAGCACACACGGCCTCCTTCCTGGGCCAGCTCTCCTTCTGCCTTCACTTTTTCTTTGTGATTCTTTTTTATTTTATGTGCACTGGTGTTTTGCCTGTATGTCTGTGTAAGGATCTTGGATCCCATGGAACTGGGGTTACAGACAGTTGTGGACTGTCATGTGGGGACTGGGATTTGAACCCAGGTCCTCTGGAAGAGCAACCAGTGCTCTTAACCACTGAGCAATCTCTGCAGCCCCACTTTTTCCTAACAGACATTTCATGTTTCAGATATTTCCAAAATCCCAGGGTCCCTGTTGAAAATTGGGTTTTGCTGTCACTGCTTCATAGACAGTTGGGGACTGTCTCCAGGGAATTCACTCTTGTTGCACATTTTCTGATCTCTTCAGCTCTTTTGTGGAACCATGGTGTAAGATATAATAACCCTTCTTCCATATTCTTCTGGAGACCAGTTCTGAGGCACAAGAAGAGCACTGTCAGATTTATTACATCAAAAACTCCAGTCCTGGCACCATTTCTGTGGTAGTTAGCTTGTCTGGTTACTGTGACGATTTTATGAGAGATATTTATCCTAGTTCATGGTTTAAGAAGTGGGTTCATGGGGCTGGAGAGATGGCTCGGAGGTTAAGAGCATTGCTTCCTCTTCGGAAGGTCCTGAGTTCAATTCCCAGCAACCACATGGTAGCTCACAACCATCTGTAATGGGGTCTGGTGCCCT